>NC_053115.1:30057331-30414845 GCF_010015445.1 Perca fluviatilis
AGTTAACATAAACCTTTATTGATGCCCAGAGGAGACATTCTGTTGTTGCAGCACTACAAGGTCATAAATAAATAAAGATAAATAGATCAATTAAACAATAAATGATAACATATACAGTTTATAAGACTGAAATAGAAGAGAAGTAAAAAAACAAAAACAAATAACTATACAAGACAAACTTACAAGGCAAAAGCAACAGTGATGTGATAGGAATAATAGCTGCAGAGCCAGCAAGTCTAGCATATGTAAATGGCGTGTACATTTATATAACACATAAATGATATAAAACATGATTGATAATATATATGATTAAGTAATGATCCTTAGTGTTTGTCTGTTTGGATAATCTGCATATAGCATTAGAGGAAGTGCTGATTAAGTCTTACAGGGCCGCTGTAAACCCTCCCCACCTGATCACGCTGGGGGCTATTAAAGGCAATAAATCTCTGCAACCAAATACATTTGTCTCAGTTTGGGACTAAAAATACCCTTTTCTGGGTTTTGTCATGCTTCAGGAAGCGGCTGTCAGACAGTCAGCTGGGTGACGCAACTGAACAGGAACGCTGGCCGAGAAACCACAGGAATACTTAACATTTCTGCTGGGAGTAGGTCAGCACACACACACACACACACACACACACACACACACACACACACACACACACACACACACACACACACACACACACACACACACACACACACACACACACACACACACACACACACACCTTGCTCTAAAACCTTAAATCAGAGCTCTGCTTCTGTGAAACGTTTTGCTCCAGCTCAATGGATTCAGATGAAACATGATCTGAAACTCCAGATTTTACGTTTAAGTAATGATTTTAGGATCTAAATCTTTGGCCGGCTTTATAACTTCACAATTAACGGTTTCAAGGTATTTAGTAACCTCAGTAAGTTTAATTTGTCTGAACTTGAAAGAATGAAAAAAATTACCTAAAATATTTTATTTTGTGTTCTATTTCTAATGACATGGCTTCATATGGTGAGTTAGTTCTTTACACAATTAAAGCATATCCACATTTGTGCTGTTAGGTTGGGTTGTGCAGGTTATTGAATATTTGGTAACACTTTACTTGAAGGTATCTACATTAGAGTGACATGACACTGTCATGACACAGTCATGACACATGAACCCTAACCCTAACCCTAACCCTAACTTGTCATGACAAAAACCGAATGAAAACCGAACTTCCTAAAAGAAGCGTTATGACATAAACATTTATGACTTGTTTATAACATTTACGAAGCATTCATGACAGTGTCATGTCATTCTTATGTAGATACCTTCAAGTAAAGTGTAACCGAATATTTTTATTTTTGCTTTTTAATGTTAAATGGGAGTGGCGGGGGGTTATAAAGGGTTAATAGTTCACCAAAGGGGTTTTTAATATTCATTTTAAAGTATGCATTCAACTTGTTTGTAAAAGAGTATAATACTTTAAAATAAAATAAAATATAATTGTAACATACAGTGGGTACGGAAGGTATTCAGACCCCTTTAAATTTTTCACTTTGTTTCATTGCAGCCATTTACTAAAATCAAAAAAGTTCATTTTATTTCTCATTAATGTACACTCAGCACCCCATCTTGACAGAAAAAAACAGAAATGTAGAAATTGTTGCAAATTTATTAAAAAAGAAAAACTGAAATATCACATGGTCATAAGTATTCAGACCCTTTGCTGTGACACTCATATTTAACTCACATGCTGTCCATTTCTTCTGATCCTCCTTGAGCTGGTTCTACTCCTTCATTTGAGACCTGCTGCGTTTAATTAAACTGATTGGACTTGATAAGGAAAGGCACACACCTGTCTATATAAGACCTTACAGCTCACAGTGCATGTCAGAGCAAATGAGAATCATGAGGTTGAAGGAACTGACCAAGGAGCTCAGAGACAGAATTGTGGCAAGGCACAGATCTGGCCATGGTTACAAAAGAATTTCTGCAGCACTCAAGGTTCCTAAGAGCACAGTGGCCTCCATAATCCTTAAATGGAAGAAGTTTGGGACGACCAGAACTCTTCCTAGATCTGGCCGTCCAGCCAAACTGAGCAATCGTGGGAGAAGAGCCTTGGTGAGAGAGGTAAAGAAGAACCCAAAGATCACTGTGGCTGAGCTCCAGAGACGCAGTAGGGAGATGGGAGAAAGTTCCACAAAGTCAACTATCACTGCAGCCCTCCACCAGTCGGGGCTTTATGGCAGAGTGGCCCGACGGAAGCCTCTCCTCAGTGCAAGACATATGAAAGCCCGCATAGAGTTTGCCAAAAAACACATGAAGGACTCCCAGACTATGAGAAATAAGATTCTCTGGTCTGATGAGACCAAGATTGAACTTTTTGGCGTTAATTCTAAGCGGTATGTGTGGAGAAAAACAGGCACTGATCATCACCTGCCCAACACAATCCCAACTGTGAAACATGGTGGTGGCAGCATCATGCTATGGGGGTGTTTTTCAGCTGCAGGGACAGGACGACTGGTTGCAATTGAAGGAAAGAGGAATGTGGCCAAGTACAGAGAGATCCTGGAAGAAAACCTCATCCAGAGTGCTCAGGACCTCAGACTGGGCCGAAGGTTCACCTTCCAAAAAGACAGTGACCCTAAGCACACCGCTAAAATAACAAAGGAGTGTCTTCGGAACAACTCTGCGACCATTCTTGACTGGCCCAGCCAGAGCCCTGACCTAAACCCAATTGAGCATCTCTGGAGAGACCTGAAAATGGCTGTCCACCAACGTTCACCATCCAACCTGACGGAACTGGAGAGGATCTGAATGGCAGAGGATCCCCAAATCCAGGTGTGAAAAACTTGTTGCATCATTCCCAAGAAGACTCATAGCTATACTAGCTCAAAGGGTGCTTCTACTCAATACTGAGCAAAGGGTCTGAATACTTATGACCATGTGATATTTCAGTTTTTCTTTTTTAATACATTTGCAAACATTTCTACATTACTGTTTTTTTCTGTCAAGATGGGGTGCTGAGTGTACATTAATGAGAAATAAAATGAACTTTTTTGATTTTAGCAAATGGCTGCAATGAAACAAAGAGTGAAAAATTTAAAGGGGTCTGAATACTTTCCGTACCCACTGTATGTCATCATGTATGACAAACACTACTGTTTAGCGGACTTAAACATGCATTGGCAAAGCCCACTCACTGTAACGTCAAAGTACATGTCGATGATGTGATGAACTTTCAACGTGAATTAATAAAGCTATATTTACAGATGAAATCTGTGTCCAAAAAGATGACAGACAAGTGGAGTTCAAACAGAAGTGACTTTAATTCCAAACAAATAAGCTGTCAAAACATGATCAGCAGAGAATCTATTTACTCTTTACTTTCTCTGACTGACAAAACCATACCATCTTGTCTTTCACAGATTACATTGTACTGAACGTTAGTCTTGTCTATATGCTACATATTTAGCTGATCGCGTCAAACTATATTGCTAGCTTAAATATTGTCCTTGTTTCTAAACAATTAGCGTTGCTAACAGCAACCAATTTAAAAAGTGATCGAAAGATAAAAGAAACACGAGCATATTCGCTGATGTTATGCTAGCTGCTTGTATTTTCAAATTGTAACAAAAGTAGAGCTAATTAGCTTCTGTCTAGCGCAAATTTTTATTTCTGGCTGACTTCTTTTTAGGGATTTTAGCACTTTGTAAAATACTAAATTTGCAGCCAGAAAACTTAGTAGCAAAATAAAAAAGACTTTACACACATTATAGCGTTTAGCAGCAGCAGAAATCTATGTTAATGAACATGGATCTGTAGTTTGACTAAAATAACACATCAAACAGAAAGAGAGAGAAAAAAGGCATAATAAAAGCAAAATCCATACTTTCTATTTGAATAATTACAACAAACACACGACCCAACTTCAGTGGGGGATATTATAAGGCAGAGGGTCGAAATCTACTCTAGTAAAATCACAAAAAAAGAATCCAGCAAACTATGATTAATTACTAATTAGTTATATGCCTTTTCTAGTCTTCTGCCTGTCCAGTTCTCTAAGGTTAATACAAACAATTAGATTATTTCTGTCTGAAATAAAAGTGAAACACAAAAATGAACAGATTCAATTGAAGGTGCCGTAGGTAGGATTGTGAAGATCCAGGATATAGCCGAAAAATTTGAACATCAACAACTTCTCAGTCCCTCTCCCCTTTCTGCTAAAGCCCAAAACGGTCTTAAGCCCCTCCGCCCACAAGGGAGAATGAATGCATGAGCAGTGATTGACACGCAGTTAGACCCCCACCCCCAGCCCTGATTGGTGCATCTGAACAGGGAACGGTGGATTTTTGCAAATCGCACTACAGGCTGTAAGTGGTGCCAGAGGAGCCGGATTTGTTTTTAAATTACCTGCTTCATGTAGTTCTACTCCAACATACGGTCAGTTTCAGCAAATATGACAGAAAAGTTAGTTTTATAAGGCTTACCTACCTTTAATTACAATTTCCTGCATATTGACTTAAGTTAAACATGAGTTGATTTCTATTGAAAATATATTTAATTTAAAGGTTCAATTACAGCAAAGACATTTTTTGCAGCATGCCCTTTCAATGTACAATCCATGACATTATGAAGCAGGCCTTTAAGGGTTGAATCAGGTTTCTTTACCTTTTCTGGTCCTTCAACCTTTTTTTTAAGTACCAATACTTTCATGACCCCCACAGTTTAACTGTCGTCAAGGGAATTTATACAAATGTATCCAGTTTTAAAAAGCCATAAGAGAGTCCCGAATACATTATACCGTATTTCATTCAAGTGACCCAGCATTGAATTATCCTAAAAGCTGAGAAACTCTTAGTTACATTGTGCAGGGCAAAATAAATCCTGTGAAATAAATCAAATCAAATTTAGTTTAGTTTAGCAGATGGAGTTTACTTATTTGTCATGGAATCATGATGATGAAGAAGACGGTGTGTAATAACGGTCAAAAACTCCAGAGAAAGTAAGTGGATCATGAGTTGAGACTGTTTCCTCAAACTGCTCTTTCCATAGTCAAAAGTGAACTTTTAAACTCTACTTTTGAGCCAACAGGGGAAAGAAAACCCCAACAGTGATCAGAAAAACTTTAAACATCACCAGTTTCATGATAACTGAGTGTATTCCATCTGCTGGTGAAGACTGTGTGACGTGGTTGAAAGCGCTGGAACCAGAAAGTCAACCTTTTTTTATTTGTGTTAACAAAATATATTTATTTCTCATTTTATTTGACCATTTCATTTACTCCATTTACTACATTTGTTTTCTTAACTGTCAGGTCCGATCCTTCATCCTGGAAGCTGCTGTTTGTATCTGAAACCAGCACATCTGGCTCCAGTCACTGTCAGCACTTTAAGTGCTAATAAATCCACCAAATGTTTCTTTAAGTACTTTAAACACTTTTGTGTCAACAAAACATCTCCTTAAGTACTTGAAACACCAGTAGGCTCAACTGAAGAAGTCTTTGAGTACTTCAACGTCAGCAAGATGTGTTAAGTATTTAAAATATTGAAAATATCAACTGGACTTGTAGGAGGCAATATTTTAAACATAGAAATATAATCAGAGTAGAATGGACACGGAACTGTTTGCTGTGGTCATTTGACTAGTTAAAAAAAAATTGGCGCTCAGCACTGTGCATTGACCATAGAAATAGAATGAGTTTGTTTGCAATAGCAACGCTACACATAAAAATGGCCGCCGCTGTCCATCCTGCTATATTGTTTTGATAAGTAATGTCTGTTCTATGTCCCACTACTACGTGTCTTGAGAAAGGTCCTTGGACAGAACAAAACGTAGACTTGGACTATTTCTATGATTTTCAATTATTTATTTATCTATTTGACAGAGACAACGCACAGCTCCTTAGCAGTACCAGAGCTAGCTATAAGCTAATTTTTATCTGTAGTCCCTGGACAGGAAACAGAGAATAACATCTCTGTCAGCCCACTAGAGTAATTCTTAATGTCAATAAACATGTCATTGAAAGACTTTAAGCGCTACTTACTTGGTATTATTTAATCCTTATGTCAGGGGTCATCAACTACATTTTTTCAAGGGCCAGAATTTTTTTAAGCAGACACTCTGGGGGCCGGACTTTGAAATAAAATTAATTTTTACCTAATACGCCTATTCTTGTTCGAAATGTTCACTTTCTTACTGAATTAATGCTATTTTTTTTTACATGTATTAGTGTGAGCAAACTCCTAAAAAACATGGAAACTCCATAATGATAACTGGCTCTTTAAGTAGAAAAAGATCTCAGACTAGGAGGCAGTTCACTGAGGAGTGATGGTGAAAGTCTGTGATTATGGAAAAATTATTGTAGTATGCAGCATCCTGATTGGTGGAAAATGCTTGCAGAAAGAAACGTGGTTGTCAGGTAAACGTGTCACTGTCAAAGAGGCTGAAGGGAAAAGTTGACGTGGAAAAGCCAAAAGCCCAGCTTTAATGATGAATGGACTGATAAGCAGGCTATGCACTCGTCATGTATGCCTCATTTGCAATGAAAGATGCAGTTGCAAAATAATACAACCAGCATCATCATCATCAAGAATGAAGAACTCGAACATAACGAGCGCGGAGAGTGGACTGAGCAGACAGAACAGATTGAAATATTGCTTTCTACATGTTTATGCCGGTCTACACAGGTGAGTGCATTGATAAGTATTGACTTTTTACTCACGAAGGTTTTATTGTAGCCTATTTACAGAAAAGAGACTAGCGTGAGTTCATCTGCCCCAGCGGCCATTAGTAACTCTCTCTGTATCCTTCCCAGTCAGGTGCTGTGTGTTTTAACGCACACACATCCCGGGTCAGCTGTGTGTGTGTTTTAACGCGCACACATCCCGGCTCAGCTGTGTGTGTGTTTTAACGCACACACATCTCGGCTCAGCCGTGTGTGTGGAGCTCGGAGCTCGGGCATCGCTGTACAGTATCCCGGCATGTGATTAGAGATGTGAATACAGGGGGCTGGGTTTTTGCTCTAAATGCTTGAAATGATAAATAACAGAACGCATTTTTTTCTCTTTACATTTTGTGAATTCATGATTATTCTGCGGGCCAGACTAAAAGCTTTGGCGGGCCGGATGTGGCCAGTTGACGTTCACTGCCTTATGTCTTTCTTTTATTCATATAAAAAATGCTGACCAACCACGATTAATATTAGATTTAAAGATTTTTTTTAGGTCTTTTCCATGTATCTGATAGTGACAGGAAAGGTGGGAGAGAGATTGGGGGATGGGGGATGACACATAGCAAAGGGCCGCAGGTCGGACTCGAACCCAAGCCGCTGCAAAGGACTCAGCCTACATGGGGCGCACGCTCTTACTGGGTGAGCTGGAGACTGTCCCATATTAGATTTACTGTTTTTATTTTGTCTTGTCCCATCCTTGTAATTCTGTTTTAGAGCTAAACGTCTTAAAACTGAACACCATATTGTGTTGAACACTATATAGTGTGAGTGTCTTAGTGCTGACAAGGTGCATGGAGGTCTTGTTCCAGCCTCAGTAATGATGATGATGCCACGTGCGTCCATCTTTTGCCGTGTGAAAAGACTGACAGAAGATCAACTGAGAAAGGAGAACAGGATGGGGAGAGGAGATTATTAAATAAATAATGATAGCCTAAATAAATACAGTTGTTTGGCTTATAATGTTTGTAGGTGGGTCAGTACTATGACATGTGACATCTCAGCCTGTGGTATTGATCCTGTGACTTGAATAATTATGGCGTTTCTCCATTACATGGTACCTGCTCGACTCGACTCTAATCGTCTTTTTTTTGTTTTTCCATTATGAAAAAAAGTACCTGGTACGAGCTAACAGGTACTTTTTTTAGTATCACCTCCGTCGAGGTTCCAAGCGAGCTGAGGCGATACCAAAAGGTGATGTGAAAACCTGCAGACTTCTGATTGGTCGGAGAGAATCGTCATTTTTAAATAGTTTAGCCAGCGGTGTTTTTTTTTTGCTGCCTCCAGCTTCTTTTGAAACAAAATGTGTCTTCTGGCTGTGGCAACAGCGGAGAATCAAAAACACCTTCGACGTCCTGTGTGTGTGTGTGTCGCGTTAGGTCACGGCAGTTTCCTGCCGCGTCGCTATTACGACCAGCTACGCTCGCTTCACGCATGAGGCGGTACTGAATCTGCAATGGAAAATGGAGGACGGGACACCGCGGTCAAGTCAAGTCAAGTCAAGTCGAGCAGAGCTAGTACTAGCAGTGGGTAAGCGCTATACTGTATACTCTGTAAACTACAAGTCTACAGCACTGCTAGCAACTCTGTAAAGCTGTAGCTTACTTAACCACAGCGGAGCTTCGAGCTCAATAAAACATCAGCATGCCAACATGCTCACAACATTAGCAGCTATACTGTTTACCATGTTCACCATGTTAGTTTAGCCTGTAAGCATGCTAGCATTTGCGTATTAGCAGTAAACACAAAATATACCTGAGGAGGTTTATAAAATTGTCTTACTGTAGACATATTTTATTGTTGTTGGGTTTTTTAATATATAGGCTATACATACTGTATATATGAGGTGGGGGACTCGAGTCGCACGACTTGACTCGAGTCAGACTCGAGTCGTAAATTTGAGGACTTGAGACATGCTTGGCTTACATTGATAAACGACTCGACTATGACAAGGTATTCAACACTTGAGACTTGACTTTGACTTGAGACAGATGACTCGAAAGGACTTTTTAATAATGTAAAAACAAAGTAATATTTGCTTTTTTTAAGATATTGTGTTACATTTTTGTTTTTGACGATTTCACGATTGGGTGATTTTTTGTGTAATGTGCGCCAACCTGGCAACCTTCCAGAGCGCGGCAGACCAGCAGAAGCTAACGCAGGAGGCAGCCGTTATAGAGGGAGTTATGCCAAAAACAGTACAATTTGGATTCAAGTACTTTGTAGTTGATGACTGTTGAGAACAGCGGTATGCAAGGTCTGAAAGTAAAAAATCACGACCACCACTACATCTAACTTCATCCGTCAAGAAAGTTGCATGAATGCATCTTTTTAGCTAATTAATTGGCTGGTTAAATTGTAGCTAGAAAGCAAACATTCATTTTTAATCTACTTTAGGCCCTGTCCACACAAACACAGATATTTTCAAAACCGCAGCTTTTTCTACAAGGTTAGGCCATTCGTCCAAAAGCAAACGCAGTATCAAGTTACTGAAACCGAACCTTTTTGAAAACTCCTGCCAGGGTGAAGATTTTTAGAAACTCCGGTTGCATTGTTGTTGTGTAGCCGGTGAAAACCGTGATTTTGTTTTGTGACGTCGGAGTGCGCACTGTTGTCTCCTTTGTTTGACATCAGATTGTGCGTCGCTATCACTTTTGTTTACATGAGACGAATCTCTGCAATAGCTAACGTAGCGGACGTAGCTAAGATATTGCTGCTAACAACTGTGCTAACAAAGCTTGTTACATATATACAGATACATGCACACAGTTCTCCCATTATATTGCGGAACAGAGGTGTCAGCAAGTCACTGCTTATGAAAACACTCCCACGACACAGACCAGACGAGGTTTTGGACGAGACCCGGTCGGACCTCTACGGGAACTTCAGGCTTCTGATTGGCCAACATGGATTAACGGTTAGGGTTAAATCAATTGTTGGTTTGGCATGCTCCTGACAGCACTTGATAGCGTGTTTTTATGTTGTCATGTGGACGGAGGTATTTTTAAACCTTGCTTGTGTTGACAAGATTTTTTTCTTAATCGAAGGATTTATAAAAATACCTGTGTACGTGTGGACTACCGGTAGGCCTTAGACTATATTACTTGACTTGCTTGATTGTGACCACAGTGACTTATGACTTGCTTGTGACTTGCAAATCGTGTGACTTACTCCCACCTCTGATACACACTACCGGTCAAAAGTTTGGGGTCACTTAGAAATTTCCATTCCACTCCATTATAGACAGAATACCAGCTGAGCAGCTCAGCATTGTTTTTTTAACCAGGGCAGCAGATTTCAGACTACATTATGTGCTTACATAATTGCAAAAGCGTTCTCCAATGTTTTCTTAGTTAGCCTTTTAAAATTATATCAGATTAGTAAACAGAATGGGCCTTTGGAACATTGGATGAATGGTTGCTGATAATGGGCAACATAGATATTGCATTAGAGATCAGCCACCCACTCAGATCAGCTGGTATTCTGTCTATAATGGAGTGGAATGGAAATTTCTAAGTGACCCAAAACTTTTGACCAATTGTGTGTGTGTATATATATATATATATACTTGATTCACATCAGTACAAAGTAGGTTAATGTTTTTTTTTATTACCTTTGTCTAGCTTTGCTGTCCTTGTTTTTAGCTGTATGTATATTTCTGTGTATGTACATGGTATGCAAACACTTACTTGACTTATAGACCTTTTCACAGTAGACATTTTGTCATGTCATTGTAGGACATGCAGAGGTGAAATTGATAACATTAATAATGGCCCAGTTCCATTAAGCTATTCCAGTGAGCCAGCATGCACAATACCAGGACCTAAGTGGAATGCAGCCATCATTTATGTTAAATACACCTGTGCTTTTCCTACTGTACTATGACCAGTCAAAATGTCCGCTGCAAAAAGCTGTCTATAAAGCTGATTAGTTTTACTAATCAGCTTTAGTTTTACTGATATTATTAGTCATTAACCAAAGTGAAAGACAAAATGAAAATCAGAGTGGCGGTAGAGGAAAAGTCAGATGATCACAAAGTCATTAGGCTTTATCCTGTGGGGAGCAAACCATCCCCTCACAGTCTATCTCCCTAACAGATCACAATGTTCCTCTGTCTGATATCAACAGTGTCTATTAAAAGTCTTCCGTGTCATCTCACCTCATCGCAGCCTGAGCACCGCGGCCACACCGTCTGACAGTAGTGTCGTCCGCAGAACAGCTTCTGATTGGACCAGAAGTAGACCAGGTCCACCAATCCCTGGCCACACTCTGAACATACGAAGCAGGTTGGGTGCCACAGGGCACTATGGTAACCTGCACGCTCAGCATAAACAGCTGGACTCTCTTTGGCAACATCACCTTGGCAACCAGTGCACCGCTAGAGGACAGAATATGAAAGTGAGAGAAGGCCGTGAACCAAACTACTGCAACAAACTTCATGTTTAAAATGAGTGGTGTCAGAAACATTACAGTGAGGCATTCTGGGGGAACCTTCAGTGTGCAACATTTAGTGACTAAAAGAGGGCGAGCTGGGTGGGGTTGTTAATCTCTATGGGGCAACATTAAGAGGTCCATAATCTTTTAAAAGTGCACTTGAAAAAAATAAGTTACCTGGATCTAGTTCCAGTAGTGGAAAGAAACTAGGTGGACATTTTAGGACTTGTACTTAACTTGGGTATTTCCATTTTATGCTACTTTATTCTTCTAGTCCACTATATTTAAGAGGGAAATAATGTACTTTTTACTTTATTACATGTGTCATTCAAGAGCTATAGCTACAAGTTACTTTTCCACATTTATTTTACATTACATATTTTACTTACAAAACATGAAATCAGATTATAAAATATGATCCATTCTCACAGATTAAACTACCGAAAGTACATGAAGGAGTTACAACTACAACATCAAAGTACCGCTTACAAAATAATACATCAATGATAATGATCCAATAATATAGTAGTATCACTGACAGTAGCCACCTTGCATTATGCGTACTACATTTTGCCACTAATACTTAAGTAAATACTTAAGTGAACATTTGAATGCAGGACTTTTACTTGTAATGGAGTATCTTTATACAATGTACTGTATACAGTATTTGTATACTGTGGCATTGCTACTTTTACTTAAAGGGATATTTTTATATTTAAATCCAGCTCTGTGTCATCTTTGTGTGGGCAGTGTGTGCAGATGAACAGTGTGTGGCTTCCCTCCACTGCGCCAGTGCGCGGAACCAGAAGCAGCCGATGATATCTGGTGGATCGCGGCAGACCTCTGCTCCTCTGATCAGCTGGAAGCTCTGTGCGCTACGACCATGGAGGAAAGCCACACACCGTTCATCTGCACACACTGCCATGACACAGAGCTTTGTTGCATGTGTTTTGAGGGCTTGTGTGTTTTTTACTTTGTGTCGTTTCTGTATTTGCGGCACGTATCTCCTAATGGAAGTGTTTTGGGCCATTGAAGTTTACTCCAGTCGGCCAACATACAAATCACTGAATATAAGTAGCATGCCCGCTCTCCTGCTTCCTTTGAACTTTGATAGAAATGTACAACCAGAAAGAGAGCCCCAGATTGCCCCAGAAATAGGTGTGAAGGGTGGGATAAGGCCTATTAACAGTGATATTTTCGGGGTCTAGTATCCAATATGCACGTGATAGGAACAGAAAACTTTTTCAGAAATACTGAACCAAATGCTGTGGTTGTAAATTCAACTTTTTGGGGTGACTTCAGGCTTTTAACAGGAGAGTGCAAATATTTAATAAGAGAGTGAAACCTACAAACAAAAACTGGACCAGAATAACTAGATTGGAATGGAAATGCCTCTGCTGATGTTTCCTATCTGTCTATGTTTTTTTCTCGAGGGTGCAACCGACATTAGCAGGATTTAAACTGTGAAGATGCCAGACACCTTATTTACTTACATATCCAGTCTTAGTGCTGTCATCTGTTCCGTTAGTGGAGCCAGTAGCAGAGGCAGTGCTGCTGCTGGTCGAGCCGTGGTCCTGGTGCTGCAGAGCATCCTTTTTGTCAATGTTGCTGCGTTCCTTGGCTTCCTTTGCTGTCCTCTGAGTGGCTGCTTCCCTCAGAGCTCCGCACTCACCAGGTAAGGCCACCTCCCCAACTCCCAGCACCTCCTGTTTGTAGCTCTTCACAAACAGCAGCATGGAACACATCTACAAGAGAATGTAGGAGAAGTAAGAGATACGAGTCATCATGTAACATTGTTTTATCAGACTTTTCCATTATGTGGAAGTTGTTTTCCAGCCATAAAAACTGATTTAAGTGATACTGGTTAGCTAACATACTGTTTAAATAATAATGAATGTTTGGTCCTGGCAGAGTACTGTACCTCCTCCTCACTGGCAATGCTCTGACACTTCATGGGGTCCTGATCGTAGGCAGGGAGCTGACTGAAGAGCTGCCTGCGTCGCTCCAACGCTCCATCTGTCCCCGAGATGGGGCGTAGACTGTCTGGGATGAGCTCCATGTACTGCATGGCCTGAAGGGGGTCAGGGGCATTTTAATTCTGGTTACCTTTATTTCTACAGCATTAGTTATATTGAGCTATAATTCACATTCATTCACATTTATCAGGCTGCAGATTCAGAACAAGCTGTTTGGTCATTATGAGATCAGTTCTACAACTGTAAACCTGCACCACCTACAAGAGAGTTAAATGACTGCATGACTTTGGACCCCAGGTTTAATTAAAAAGTACAATTCTTTACACTGAAATGTAAAGTAGAAATAATAGAATAAAATGGTTATACGTAAAGTACAGACCTCTACCTCATCAGCTCCAACAACCATTTATAATACTCATGTCTCCAGAGTCTGTATATTGAGAAATATACAGTAAGTTACTGGGGCAAATCAGAAAGATTAAGATCAAGACAGGGTGGATAAAAGCTGCAAAAAAACCAGAAACCAAATTAAAGGCAGGGTTGGTAATGTTGAAAAGCTAGTAGGATTTGAAAGTTGCATCTCCTCGGGGCTCGCCTAACCCGCTGTCGTGGCTCAGCCTTGCCTTCACTGCAGCCTTTTTAGTCACCGCTTTTTCAGCTTCAGCCTTTCTTTTCTTTGCCTTTTTAGCTAAGTTTATATTGGAAATATACACTACATGTGTCTTTATATATTCATGACACTGCAGGATCAATTCACTTTTTTATTTTTTTCTCTTCAGTTTGGCACTTTTGCTGACATTTCTCACCACGAAAACCTTGTTTAACACTCTGAAGTAAATAAATCAGAAAACACTGGTCTCACATTGTAGCGTGGAAAACATGCTGAAGACATATGACCATGCTACCTCTCGCTAACATGGTTAAATGACATACTTCAGCATAGAGGGAATGTTCAGGAGACTTTCTGAGTCTGTGTTTCAGTTGTCATCTCGCTGTCCCGGTGTTGTCAGTGACACATCTGTGTGTTGTCAGATGACTGCACCAGAGTACGATAAGTCTAGAGCTGTACCAGCAGACTCTACGTGCTGCAGCGTTCATTTCACAGCAAACAACATGCTGAAGAGTTTTGGAGACCGATCTGGAGAGTGGTCCCAGTGTTGGATCTGGATCTGTCTCTACAAGTTGAACCACAGTAATGTCCCCTGCAACTCCCCCACCACAGTACAGTGCGCAATAATCACTGTCATCCTTATAATTATAGGTTGTGAAACCTGAAACATACTTGTTTTTAATGGAAACCGGGCGGTCTAGACTGTTCCACATGCAGAGGGGGCTGTAGAAACTAAACTAAAATAGCAAAAAAGAAATAAAATGAATATTCTGGTAAATCCCAGTAGAAAGTTTGCTATCGTATGCAACATGGTCTGCCCCAGGACGTTATATTATGAGTCTGTTTAAAACCTGATCATTTTGTGGGATAATTTCGTACATTTTTGTTGAAACTCTATCCAGCAGAGTCATGGTATCCTCAGATATCAGCAACAAACGGTAACTGGTGAGTACAATGTGACTCTACAAGCCTTTGCAGACCAATCTACTGCAGCTTCACACCAACCACCAACCTCCTGTACTCCACACTGACCCTCACCAGTGTCTGGTTGAGGCCGGCCGGCGCCCAGACGTACGTCGTGGTGTTGAAGGTGGGGTCTTTGCGTGACACCACAGGATTGGTCACAATCATACGATTCCTCTTGTAGATGCGAAGGCCGCCACCTCCTTTAACCTTCGCTGTCAAATGGGAGCAGGGTGAGTCTGCGAGCAGGCGTCCCATTCTCTGGTCATCTTCCACGTCACTTCCAGGAGCGTGGTCGACCGCGCTGCAGCCGCAGGCGATACATGCTTTCCTGCACAGGTAGGGCAAGACGAATGGGAGGAGAGCAAAGATGTAGGCTAATATGATAATCTTTTAGAGAATTTTGCTGAATTAAAGACTGTGTGGGACCAGATTGGGTGGATTTCTGCCTAATTGGGGTACTTTAATTGGGTGGTTGAATATTGATTTGGGAAGTTTGTAATCATTTGTGCTAATTTTTATACCATCTTGGTGGTTTCCCCCAACAAAACATTAGGCTATATTTCAATAAATCGTCTCCCTTCTCTCCAAGTAGTACGATGAAATGACCAACCCGTAATCACTCCGAACTCGTAAAATACGGACGTTTGGACAGTGGCTGTCAGCGTCTGAAGCGACGCAAAACGCACCCTTCAGCATGTTTGTAGAACGCACCAGGGAGAGCACCAGCCACACGGCGTTTGAAGATGACGTAGCACTAAGAGCGACTATGGTAGCGAGTAGTATGAAAGGCCGAAAATCTGTATAGGGAGGTTGGTTGGGTTGGTGGATGGGTCAAACAGCACAGGACTTTCTCCCAGGAGACCAGGGATTGTGTCCCGCGTGTCACGTTTCCTAAACCCAACCGTCGCTTTCTTGTTTTACTAAACCCAACTGTCCTGTTATTGTTTTACTAAACCCAACCGTCCTGTTATTGTTTTACTAAACCCAACTGTCCCGTTATTGTTTTACTAAACCCAACTGTCCTGTTATTGTTTTACTAAACCCAACTGTCCTGTTATTGTTTTACTAAACCCAACTGTCCCGTTATTGTTTTACTAAACCCAACTGTCCTGTTATTGTTTTACTAAACCCAACTGTCCCGTTATTGTTTTACTAAACCCAACTGTCCTGTTATTGTTTTACTAAACCCAACTGTCCTGTTATTGTTTTACTAAACCCAACTGTCCCGTTATTGTTTTACTAAACCCAACTGTCCCGTTATTGTTTTCCTGAACCCAACCGTCCGTTCTTCTTTTCCTAAACCCAACCGTCCCGTTCTTGTCCCGCGTGTCATGGAAACCTAAGCCCACCCACGACCTTTTCCTTAACCTAACTGCATCAAAAGTGACGCCAATAGTCCCGACCAAGCGCGTTTAGATAAAGCCCTTTTAGATATGACGCTAAAGGAGACTTATAGCATCAATACCAACGACAAAGGCACCTGACCAAGCGTCCGTATTTTACGCGATGGGAGTGAGAATGTGTTGAAATGACAGGGATAAACATGGAATGACTGATGACGACACACAAAACCAAACGACAACTCAATTCATTACAACTAGGTTAACTTTTTCCCCTTTCAAATTATTATTCGTTCATAGCTCTGTGAAAAAAGACTGTTACATCTGTTCGTATAAGTGAAACCTTTTATGTCACATTTATCCAAAAGAAAAATAGATTGTTTTTTGGTATAGCAAACGTGGTTTTGAGTTTGCCTAATAATTATTAAAACATCTTCAAACAGAAAAATCTTCCCTCAGAGCCTTCAGTCAATTGGCTAAAAATATGCAAAACCAAGTTCCTTGAATAGCAGAGAATGGTTGGCAGGGAGGAGTGGAAAAACCACTAGTACTGTATCCAGCGCTTCAGTTATTTCTCTTTTCCGTCCCTTCATTGATTTTTGTTTTTTAGGCAGTGAAATAATAATAAAAATCAAAAAGGAATGAAGGGGTGTACCTCCAAGAATGTGGCTGGAATCCAGAGCAGCTCTCCTCACATGCGTGACACACCGCTGCACCTCCTGCACTCTGCTTTACAGCCATCTGAGAGGAGACACACATAACAAACACACAATGATGTTATACATTCAAATTATTATATACAGAAACTCGGATCCTGCAAGGAACAGTCCATTCAAGTTTCTACATTACAAGCAATCTAACAGAGAGAGCTTCAAAGACCAAAGGTCACAAGAGCTAGCACTAATATAGAAAACCATTTAGATCAGGAAATAAAACTGATGAAAAGGTTGGATAAAAATAAAATAAAAACTATGGTAAGTAAATAAAACACTTAAAAAACATCAATATTATGAGACCTGGAAACATTTTTACTTTTTAAGGTACTGGATCAGCCTGGTGATATTCTACATTTTTCTTGCTGTGTAGTAAGTGTGTGTATCAAAGCCTGATATATCTTCTTCCTCTGTGCCATAGAGCTCCATTGTTGTTCAAAAACTATTAAAAACACATCAGTGAGCCACACTGTTGCACTGGGTAACATGTTTCTTCATCACCATGAGCACACTCACTGTAATTTACTTAGAGTTAGTCTCGCATTGCCAGACCCTCCTCCACAGCGCTGCGGAGGAGGGTCTGGCAAGTCAACACAGCATTCTGGGATGGGAGAGAAACGTGCTCAGGTTTATTGCCATTTCGTGAGCTTAGAATTATAAGGTTCTATCTCCGTTTAGGGTAGTTCTGAGATATTGAGCATCAAAGTTTTTACATCCCAGCTGGCAAAACTGTATGTAGTATAATATACTATTAATAACTAACTAACAAAATATTTTTTTTCAAAAATAACACCACACAGGCATTAATAAACACCTAATGGATCAGATTATGTGAAAAACTCAATTTCGACCAAAAGTGGAGATAGAACCTTATAATTCTAAGCTCACGATTTCTTTAAACCAATCACAATCGTCTTGGGCGGTGCTAAGCTGCAAAATAGCCTCGGGAAGGAACTTGTTTTGGTGGAACATTGTGTACGTTTAAAGGTTGTTTTAGTCGTGCAACAGAAAACTCAGATTGGACAGATAGTCTAGCTAGCTGTCTGGATTTACCCCGCAGAGATCTGAGGAGCAGTTAACCATAGTCCTCAGAAATCCACCGGAGTTTAGAATGCCAACACAAAGAAAGAGGAAGGTGACGGACATCCTGCTGAAATGAGGGCATCTGGCTGAATTTCCGGTGGCACCTGAACAATCCCAGAAATGAGATGTGGTTGATATAGACTAACTTAGAGTCAACCCCACATACAGCGGCCTGCTGCCACAAATACTCACTAGAGCAGTGAATGTGTAATAATCCATCGTTGAAAATAGTCCCCAAAAAATGCACTATTTTCTCCTGTTTCAGTAACGTTTGCTAAGAACTATAGTGACAGCTGTTTTGGCAAATTACCGACTTGTTTTAGAAGCTGATGAGTTCTTAATGACCATTAGCTCGGAGAGCCTTTTTTCACCTCTTCAGTAACTATTTTTTGAACTAAATGAAGTACAATCCTTCAAACAAAATACCAGTGGGGACCTTGAGTTAAGCAAAAACATGTAAGTAAGTATTCGTATGATTTAACGTAGAGGCCTCAAGTGACGATGATTCTGCAGACATAAGAAGGAGTGTTGGATGAGAAAGAAGAGTTGGTGTTTTCAACTTTTGTCAGTGAGTGTGGGAGGAAGAGAAGGGAGTATACACACACACACACACACACACACACACACACACACACACACACACACACACACACACACACACACACACACACACACACACACACACACAGGGTGGATGATCTCATTGATCCACCCATTGACATCATCTCAGTACGGATAAACAGTCTTATCAGTCGTCACTGTACTATTTTTCATCTCCTCTTCTTCTTCAGCTCTAGAATGTTTAAATCTGTTTTCTCCTCGCTAGTGTCCTCCAACTGTCTCACTCTTCTTTCTTTCTCTTCCTGTCCTGACTGTACCTCACCTTTCTTTCCTTTATTCCTTTCATATTTGAAAAGAAAAGAACATGCCCACAGTCCTCTTCCATACTTTACACTGTAGACTTTTTGTGTGTGTGTGTGTGTGTGTGTGTGTGTGTGTGTGTGTGTGTGTGTGTGTGTGCAGGCTACGAAACAATGCCATTTTAAAGCCTCTGGCAGGAAGCCTGATGACTGTTCTGCTAAAACAACCTGCTGCTGACAGCCTGTCCACCTGTCCATCTGTCACCAGGTATTTACAAGCCCGTCTCTCCTCAGGGAGACATTCATACACGTATTATATTCTCTCTATAGACAAGCTCTGCCAAAATGATGAACTACAAAATAAGTTGATATAACAGCCTGAACTTTTCTGGGAGGTATTTCCATCAGATGTTTGAGCGTGCCACAAGAGCGTTAGTGACGTCCAGCACCAATGTTGGGTGATAAGTTCTGGCTCGCATTCAGGGCTCTGTTCTTCCACACCAAACTGGATAAACCATTCCTTTAAAACCTGGCTTTGCCTATGAGGGCGTAAGATACCTTCTCCCAAACAAAGCTGCGAAGAACACTGTCTAAAATATCAAACAATCTTCTCATCTCTAACCAAGAAAGCAAATAAGCGTATGTCCCAAAAATGTCAAACTATTCCTTCGAGATTTTCCCCTTCATCGACATCATCCAACTCCCACCAGGAAACAAAGACCCCGACCAAAGCAGTCATTAGGTGAGAGAGAGAGGACAGATGAGTGCGTTTAGAGGTGTGAAGAGAGAGAGAGAGCATGTGTAAGTGTGTGTTAGATGGCAAAGAGGCTGTTGATCGGCCCGTGTTGAAAAGGTCACAGCGATGATGGCTGCAACAGAAACAGCTGAAGAAGAACAAGACCGCCTTACATCCCTCTGGAATACACTGACTGACAGTGTGTGTGCGTGTGTGTGTGTGTTTATTATTATGTTACTGAGCTGACACCAGTTAACAGCACCGAGAGCGGTACGAAAACACCTTTCCGAAGTCAGTTCAAAGGAGCATTGCGCTAAACGTATGCATATTTGGCACTTTTTGTGTGTTTTAATGTAATATTATTCTTCCTGTAGAAAAGGCAGACAGTACACACCCAATGAAATGAAGGTGTACGTGTCAGTGCGTAGACTCACTGTGAGTCACAGGAAGAGCAGACGTGACTCAAAAGTTCCTCCAAACAAACATGAATTGAACCTGCTACTCATCCTGCAACCAGTCATGACACAGAAGCCATGGTACATGTAATGTTGGCTTGTTGTGACACTGACCAACTTGTACAACATTGCAAAAACTTTCCAATTTGCTTGTGTACACACAAGCCAGAGAGACGGAACAAGGGCTAAAGAGACAGAGAAAGGTGGGGAAATGACATGCAACTAAATTCCCCATACAGACGCAAACCAGGGACGTTGGCAGGCCACGGTCAGCACCTTACCTGCTAGGGGCCACCAGGGAACCCCATCTCTAGTTCTATTAAAAGGATGAACCCACAGAGTTGCCCTAACACAGTTGTAAAGGTCAGCTGAAAATATGCGGTAAGAAAACCAAGCATGGTCGTCAAAGTCTTCAACCGAGACAAACAGGGGGGCCAGAAAAATGGGGGTTATAAAATAATATATATCTTGTTCAAAAGTTGATTTAGCTGCTTAACTTGTTTCATCTTTCATTCAGTAACGTTATGTCCCTGTCAGTAATGGTATCTGATATTAACGGTTCTTGGAAGAAACTGATTTATGTAGTCAATTCTTCTACAATCTACTGAGAATTAGATTACTATCGTTTCAGTGTTCATGATTTGGCTTTCCTACATCGGGTCCCTATTCTGAAGCAAATTTGTCCTGCATTTTCTACAGTGATGAAACTGGCCTCTGAAAGCTGAACCGACCTATTAAATGAAGTTCCGCTCAAACATTTTAATCTGTGTGGCTCCTCGGTTATCAGGCAATCAGTGACAACCTTCACTTAGTCTGATGGAGTTATCTTAACCACAAATACAAATGGAACAGTACAGTATGATTGATTAGCTGCTGTGAATGAAAGGGTTTGCCAAATGATACATATGAGCCAAACTGGAAATGTATTTCTTGAGAAAGAGGGAAACATGTGTTAGCTCTATATTTAGGAGTCAGATAAGCCAAGTATGTCGTAGGTGGATCACACTCTGCTGAGCCTCGGCGAGTAATTCTAAACATGTCGGTTATGTGACGGTTAAACTGCAGGAAACGCTGTGAGATAAGAAGCTGGAGGTCAAAGAGGCGGCGAGTAGACCCTCTTTAATGTCCAGAACGTTGTCATGTGGAATCCTGGATGTTTCCTGTTGTTCTCCAGTTTACAACAAAATCAAACAATATGCTACAAATGAGCTGGCATTTACAGTAGAGAGCACTTTGTCACTATCACTGTTCAAAAGTGTGAAGAAATGGGATATCAGGAAGAGAGTTTGACAGTTTGATTGGATTATTTCCTATACAAATTCAAATAGATTTTTGGCTGGACCATAGAGCGAAGGACCAGCCCTACAACCTCATAACTCTGTCGCCGTGTCGCTCTGTCGCTGAGTGAGGAAGTTCCACGATTGGTCGGAGTAAGAGTGATGACGTGAGTGTTGGTGTTTCCCCATTGGCCTTTGCCCTTTCAAAATGTACTACACAGACTTTTACCTCCGCTGTCGCCCCTTAAAGCAACACTAGAGAACTTTTTGTAACTTAAATTAATGTTTCCAAAATCGTTTCAGTGGTTCATCAACTCGTAACAGGGTGAACGGCACTTCTTCATTCACTTTGCGGCTCTCTACCGGCTATAACCGCACTATGCAAGTTTGCCAGATTGGATAGCGGATCAATAGCCTGGCTCCGCCCTCCTACGTACTTACGCTCAATTTTCCTTTCCCTTCAGTACTACGTCTGGGTTTGCGGTATGGTCTTGGGTTTTCTCCAGCCAAGTTTTTGGCCGGTCCAATCAGCGGACAGAGGGAGTGGCTGAGAACGATGACGTTGAGGCCGTGCGCTAGAGTTGTAGTTCCATAATGGCGGCGGAGAAAGATGCGAGCGAAGCCATTCGGTCCGTTGTGGCAACGCTACCGAATATCCAGAAGTTAAAGCCCGAGCGAGAAAAATCTTTGCTGAGTTTTGTTGGTGGCCATGATGGAAAAGTTTGATTTTCCAGCTCGCTGCGTTAGTGGTGAAGGAGTTGGCTAAAGCGAACGCTAGCGATGCTAAGCCGACGTCTCGACCAAACATTAGCGATTGGTTATGGCAGATCCAGAGCGGCTCTGGGCAGATCCAATAGTTTTAAACTTCAACAGAGTACCCGCCTTCAAGGAAGTTAACACTTGTCAATGGAGAGTGGCCAGACTCTCTGTACAAATGAAATGTACCAGAGTCTGGTAGGACCAGGCTAGCGGATCTGTAGTTCGAATGAGACATAATGGGACAATTCCGCTTCCAACCTGTAGGGGGACCGAAGCGGGTAAAGTTCTCTAGTGTTGCTTTAATCAGCTGATTAACTGCCTCTGTGTGCCTAGGTCTAGGTTACATTAATGACACAATAACACTTCCGATGAGTAATCCATAACAATAACTTGTTGAAAATAGCATGATTACATTGAAAAGCAGTCTTCGATTATTTGTCTGTATTTTTACCGTGTCATGTGATATGCTACTTTAGTACACAACAAACAAATATTACTGGGACCTAGATGAACATTTGATATCTATATTCACATTATAGACACCACTGCTGACCTGTTACAATTTGGTCAATATGAAGCACAATGTCCATACACGGTCCAGCAATATACTGGGTTTTCACCTAGTTTTGTTACTGTAATGTCTGGAAATTAAACTGAAAGCACTTTAATGTTGACATGAAAATAATCGGCAACTCTTATTTATATATTATATTATATATTGTTGGTCGAACAAAACAGGTTACTCTTAAACATTTTTTTTTTTTACTGTTTTCTGACAAAATGATTCATCAATTAGTCAAGAAAGTAACCGGCAGATGAATCGATGATGAAAATAATTGTTAGTTTCGGTCCTATTTAACTTTATAGTCTGAGTGTTTTTGTTTCGTACTTTGGTTACAGAGAGACCTTCCTACAATCCTAAAACCCATGCTAACATTTGAGGTAAGTTAAGAAAGTTAAGTATAATTAAAGTGATGATGACGCTGCATATAGCAGTCTGTCCATGAAGTGTGATGTGTCTCTTTTATAGTGTTCACATAGCATGTCATTTTTCAGTGTTACATCACTGTGACTCAACACTGTGTGTGTGTGTGTGTGTGTGTGTGTATGTGTGTGTGTGTGTGTGTGTATGTTGGGGGTTATTTCCATCCTGGTGATGCCAGTTTTTCCAGCTCCTGTACTGTATATAAAGAAGGACGGGAGGGATCAAACCCCCGACAGGTGACACTGATCCATCAAGTTATCTGCCTCAGACCGATGTGACCTCTGGACGGACAACCAGAGGATGAATTACAGGACAGATCTGTGGGAGACAAAGAGCCACCAGAACACACCCAGCATGGGGGGGATCAGGTCCTCGTGGTCATGGATTACCTGCTCTGACTGAATTAGAAATCTCCAGCTGTTTAAACTGGATTGGATGAGATCAAGCCTGAGAGATTTCATCCAAACTGACTTTAAAAGATGGATGGCTGACTTGCATCAGTTTATTAACTCACGTTGTTTTAATAAAGGCTAAAGAAGAAATAACAAATGGCACCCGACACAGTGTTGTTTACCGCATCACGCCCATTGCATGCGCGCATCATTTCCTGTGAATCCCCTGTGCAGCAAAGGTGTAGCCTGGAAACCAAACAAATCTGCAGAGATCATGTTTCAATTTCATTCCCGTTCCTTTTTATTACTGTTTAACTTATTTATTTTTTTACATTATATTTGTATCTCTATTAATACATACTGTGTGTCTATGTTTATACTTATATTGTTATATTCTTATTATCCTTATATTTAAAGAATGTGTGACATGCACCAACAACATGACAAATTCCTTGTATGTGTAAAAAACGTACTTGGCAATAAAGCCCTTTCTGATTCTGATTTCCTCCTCCACCCATTCAAACAGATTTCTAGCCGTCCAGAACCTGGACGGGCCAATCACATCTGTTTATCTCCCACGGGGCAGGTTTAAGACGACGACTGACAGAGGAGCGTCATGCTTGTAATGTAGTAACTGGAAGTTACCGGCATTCTCCGTCAGCGCACCAGGCTCACGGAACTCAGATCAAACTGTCAAAACTGGGCTGTGCTGATCAAAAACGAATGAAGAATCTGTATCGTACTTTTGTCCTGCTTTAAAAGGGGCCGAGCTTGCCCCAAGTCGCTCAGAGCTGAGTTCTTTCATTGCTCTGATTGGTTGTAGGTCTATTCAATTGCGTGCAGAGGCATTTTGGTCTGCACCGTTGATGACGCCCCTTTGGAACTCGAAAATGAATGGAGAGGTTCCAGAGCAATATGCATTTTTGCAAATTGCATATTTTTGTGAATTGTCACACAGGCGACAGTTTGGATCTCTGGGAAGTGATCCCAAAACACACCTGCAATTCCTGCTTATCGCCATAGATGCCGACAAAGAGAACGAAACAAGATCTTATTAAACGCCCCTTTGATTCAAGCCATTGATGTAAAAAACCAAAAAAAAGCCAAATGAGTTGCTGCAAAGCTAATTAAGACTATCAGCTCCACACAACTCTCTCTGTATTTCTCAGTATGGCTATCCGTGCGTTCATGGACATCGGAAAAACGTTTTTCCGAGTGAAAACGTCACCATTCACGTAACTTCCTGTGGGAATCAGAGGTGGGAAACTCGGGCTCGATTTTGCTAACCGAGTTTCCCAGTTGGTGACGCGTTGTTGACAACTGACGTTTGATCTAGGCGACTTTGGTTCACTGAACATATTTCAATGACTATAAACTGTTTATTGTGGACAAATGCCTCTGCCAAGAAACATACACAGACATAACATGTTTAAAATTATTCATAAATAGGCCCATGCATAAAAAAACGACACATCCGTGTCTTTTCCCGTTTGTTGTCCTGCAGATAACACAAACAAACACCTGGCCAACGGCCAACCGTTGGCGGCAGTCTTGCAAAAAGTTGTTATGCCAAACGCCAATATAACAGAAGAAGAAGAACACGCATCCCGACCATGTGAACGCTCGGAAAAGTCGGAAAAATAACGGAATTACGGGGGCGGTCCCTGTTATTCCGAGGTGGCATGAACGCGCCATATGTTCAGAAGATTGTGTCGTCCTGTGACTTACACACGCAGAAACTCGAGTGAAGATATTGACCTCTTCTGAAGAGTCCATCATGTGTTTTTAATCCTCCGTGTCCTCCTTGGCTACTAGCAACTGCATCAAGGAGGGGTGGGGGGCGCATGCGCGACCACATAAGGCTTGTATCATGTGGACGCGCAGACAGTATTGTTGTCATTACTTAGAATTCCTCATGGGGGCGACAGAAACTACGCACCATAGCTTTAACCAATTGAAATCGACATTGGCGAGAGAGATATGTAACTCAATTTTTAATGGCAAAATAAAACCCTGCTCTCAAACAGAAATTCATTTACATGAACACTATGCTGACTGAATAGTGAAGTGAGAAATAAATGTCCATTCAGTCTAACTATTGGGCTTAATCAAAGCAGAAGTGTGAGAAGTTTCTGGGTGCTTGTTGGTAAATTTGCTTTAAACTTTGGTTTTATGACCTTAATAAACATATATACTGTATAGAGAAAAGGCAATAAACTTCACTTGAACTTCGGTAAAGTCTCTTTATTCCAAGGCAAGTGTTTCAGACATCCATCAACAGAGGATCAACATCCCATCAGACTAACTGACCCTCTGACCCTTGACCTCCTCATTAGTTTTTTAACTAGAAGTATCTACTACATGCAATTAGAAATTTCAGCTGCAAAGATGTAAACGTTTCCGTCCTACCTTCTCCATGGCTGAGCTCGCGTCCATGTTGTCCAGCGTCTGTCGGCTGTTTGACTCTTCGGCTCTCTCTCTGCCTCTGCTCTTTCAGAACAATGGGGGCTTAAATTCCTCCTCCTGTCGACCACACTTCCTCTCTCCCCGCCCACAGACGCTCCTGCTGCCGCTCTGCTCCGCCGGCTCTCCACAGCCCACTGCAATTTAACTGTCTAGACTTTCATCTCGTTCCTGCTCAGAAAACATCAGCTTCACTTTTTTTTCACTTTGAACTCTCATTGCTAAGTTTTTGCACGCCACACTTTACTTTCAAACTCAATTTTCTGTTTCTTTTCCTTCCCCTTTTCTATCTTTATAAACTCACAACAAAACTCACCTTTCTCCTCTTCTCCTCTTAAGCTGTGGACTCCTGCTTTTTGTTGTCTGTTCTGTTTTTTTTCCCTCCACTCTCCCCTCTTGACTCGTCCTGTTGCCGGCTCTCCTTCTGCAGCCTCTGCAACATGAACTCAGCCGGTTTCTTCCCCTCCTGCTCCAACACGCCGCTGAAGGGAAACCAATAAGTCTCCCGACACTTTTTGCCTCAGTAAAACAGCAGCACTCAATCACCTCTGTTTCTCTTTCTGACTTTGCTGAACAATGTATTCACTGTGCTTGGCTAAATATTACAGGTACCTCCTATGTTACAGCCTCAGACCATGTAGCGGCAGACTGGCAGTATTCAGGGAGATTTATGGTCTTGAAAACAGCAGCTGCACTGTTGGCTTTCTGCAACAGACCAGGCTTTGGATTCAGGCCTGGTCTTCAGCTGACTGGAGGACTACCTGGAGCAACGAGGCCTGGCTGGACTGTTTGTGCTTTTAAACTGAGACAAAGACAGACAGAGCCCTGAGGGATTCCCTGCTCTCGCTCTGCCAGCCAATCAGGGCGAGCCTGAAAAACTCCTCGGCCAATAGGAACATCGGAGGTTCCTCCTCCTCCTCTCGTTCTGCAGCTTTTTTAGTGTGAAGCTCAGTAGAATGTAGACCACAGAGCTGATGCAGGGCCAAACCAGGCCAAACCGAGCCAGGCGGGTCTAAAAGAGGGATAAAGTGATCCACGCAGAGCCGTGCAGAGCTAGCAAGAGCCAGGCAGGACACCCAGGGTCAATCAAAGCCAGACAGGGCCAACAGGACCAAACAGAGCCAAGTATAGGGCCACACAGGGCTAAACAGACCCAGACAGAGCCATAGAGAGATATGGAAAGTCATGCAGGGCCAACACTGGGCTAATAACAGCCAGACAGGGCACCTGGGCTTCACAGACCCATGCAGGACCAAAAGGTGCTAAACAGAGCCAGGCAGTCGATAGAGGCTAAATAAATCTAAAGAGGGCCAAACGGGGCAACACAGAGTCAGGTGAGGCCACATTTGGCACAACAAGACCATGCAGAGCCAGCAGGGTTAAAAGAGGCAAAGTATTCAGAGTACTCAGAGGCAGTATTCCAATAGTTTTCCAAAGGTTTTGCTACTTTTACTTCAGTAAATGACCTGAATACTTGAAAAAAGGCTCTATCCAGTTTAAAATGAAAATCCCTGCCACACACACTGTTTAAATAACAGTTAATAGATGAAAATGAATATTATCACTGTCACTGAATGCATGCACAGACGCACAGACTTTGCATGTTTTTCCTGCAGCACCTAGCCCATCTCACAGCACTGTAGCAAATACTGCGCTTGTGTGTGTAGAGCATGTGAGCAGCTTCTCGCTTCAAAAAGAAGAAAAGCGGGGTTTTATCATTTTAGCTCAAACCTTAGTCGGAATGATGGATTAGTACACCTGTATGACTTCTCAGCTTCAGACAATACTGCCAAAATACACAATTGCTAACACCGAACCACTGAGCCAGGAAAAGTAGAACACAAGTGATAATATTCTAGCCACATGTTCTGAAGGATTTGAATGATTTACAGTCATTCTCCTTCCTTGTGTATATTGCAAACATACCTGAAAGTGCTTGCAATCCAGCGTTATTTGAGCTTTGCTCTGAGTTAACCAGCTTGTCGCAATCTTACAATGATTATATTTTGTTCAATTTATTTTTTCGTAGGTGGCTGTGATGTGGTGCTTATTATTATACAATCATATTCACCGCTGTAGATATGAGATGCGACCTGAAAATCCCCAGTAATAAGTTTGTGATTGTGTGACGATAATGGTGACAGAGGCAGGCCACACCTGCTGCTGTAAGATGAACACAACATACAGGAGCCAGGTAGTTTAAAACCAGCAGGGACACCACATCGTCCAGTGAAGTGGCGCCCCCTGGCTGTTTGTCACTGAATGAATTGGTGATGTCATAACTGAAGACCTGCCTTATACATTTTAATAAATAGACCAAATGATCGCGGTGACCAAGTACATGTAATGCAATAGACTGGTGGCACTGTTTATAGAGACCCAAAACACCATTTCAACATAAAATGCAATAGATTGAGCTTCCATTCAAATTGTTTGTCAGAATAATTCTAAATGAGTTGAGGATTGCATTGCCACTTTGCATATTAAATTGTCAAATGCAAAATGCATATTGAAATTGAATGACAAAAGTTGCAAATTGAATTTAAAAATGCTAAATGTCTTGCCGTTTGAATAAAGAGACCACTCTTCAATCAATCAATCAATTTATTTATATATAGCACGCTTAAAAACAACCATGGTTGACCAAGGTGCTTCACAGGCTAAAACAACAACAAATTACTGCTCATACATTTTATACAATAATAAAACATGTGTAATATACAGTATACGAGGTATAGTGAAATTAAAATAAAATTAAAATTTCCAGGAAATAACAAACCTAACTCGAAGGAAAAGCCAAAGAAAAGTAATGAGTTTTTAACAATGATTTAAAGCATTCCAGAGTTTGGCAGGTTCTGATATGGACTCTTTACAGTTAAAGCTAAAGTGCATAGTTTCTGTCGTCCCCATGAGGAATTCTAAGTAATGACAACAACACTGGCTGCTCGTCCACATCATACAAGCCTTACGTGATCGCGCACGCGCCCCCCACCCCTCCTCGATGCACTTGCTAGTAGCCAAGGAGGACACGGACACCGGACGACATAGCCATACTGAGAAATCCAGACAGAGTTGTGTGGAGCTGATAGTCTTTATTAGCTTTGTAGCAACTCATTTGGCAACGGCTTGAATGCAACAGACGTTTATTAATATCAAAAAGTTACGCACTAAAGCTTTAAATCAGATACATGAGTGAGTGCTGACCATTGGCCAATTGGTGCTACTTCACTGAAACGAAAATGAAAACTCATCCTGGTATGCCAAAAGGCATGGCAAAGGTCCACTCCCTTGCCAAGCAAACAGGTTATTGTTGTTTCACTGAGACGAGGCACACGCACAATACGATTCACCATCGGATTAAAATCACAACACCGACAGAGAGCAAGCAGAAGACGGAATGCTCCAAGCAGTGAATGGGATCCTAGAAAAACTTTGTTCGGAAGGAGAAAGTCCTCTGAAGTGGAGCGAGCTTTTCAGTTTAGCCGAGCACCTGCCGTGTTTTCCGTCTTCACTCGCTCCAGAAATATGGCTTTCCGTTCTGAGGAGGATCTCTCCTGTCCTGTCTGCAGTGACATCTTCAAGGATCCTGTTGTCCTGTCATGTAGCCACAGCTTCTGTAAAGAATGTCTGCAGAAATGGTGGAATAATAAACCACTACGAGAGTGTCCAGTTTGTAAGGAAAAGACTCTATCAAGCGAACCACCACGTAACTTGGCTCTAAAGAACCTGTGTGAGGCCCATTTACTGGAGAGAGGCTCAGCAGAGGCTTTCTGCAGTCTGCACTCGGAGAAACTCCAACTCTTCTGTCTGGACCATCAGCAGCCAGTGTGTGTTGTCTGTCGAGATTCAACAACACACGCTGACCACAAATTCAGACCCATCGATGAAGCTGCACAGGATCACAAAGAGAAGCTCCTGATAACCCTGCACCCCTTACAGGAGAAACTGAAGCTCTTTAAAGAAGTTAAAGGAAACTGTGATCAAACAGCGGAGCACATTAAGGTCCAGGCCGGACACACAGAGAAGCAGATTAGGGAGCAGTTTAAGAAGCTTCGCCGGTTTCTAAAAGAGGAAGAGGAGGCCAGGATCTGTGCTCTGAGGGGGGAAGAGGAGCAGAAGAGTCAGAGGATGAAGGAGAAGATTGAGGCTCTGAGCAGAGAGATAGCAGCTCTTTCAGACACAGTCAGAGCCACAGAGGAGAGGCTGAGAGCTGAAGACGTCTCTTTCCTGCAGAACTACAAGGCTGCAGTGGAGAGAGTCCAGCGGCAGCCCCCGCTGGATGATCCACAGCTGATCTCAGGAGCTCTGATAGACGTGGCCAAACATCTGGGCAACCTGAGCTCCAACATCTGGAAAAAGATGGGGGAGAGGGTCTCCTACACTCCTGTGATTCTGGATCCAAACTCTGCTCATCCAGAACTCGTCCTGTCTGAAGATCTGACCAGTGTGAGATGTGGAGAGACACAGAAGCTTCCCGACAATCCAGAGAGGTTTGATTCCTTCATCTCTGTTCTGGGCTCTGAGGGCTTTGACTCTGGGACGCACAGCTGGGGCGTTGAGGTTGGAGACAGCACAGTCTGGATTCTGGGTGTAGCAGCAGAGTCTGTCCGAAGAAAGAGAGGCACAGCCTTAAAGTCTGGATTATGGAGAATCGTGTTTTACAAAGATGAATACACAGCGTGCTCATATCCTGGCCCAGACACTGTTCTCTCAGTGCAGAAGAAGCTCCAGAGGATCAGAGTAAAACTGGACTGGGCTAAAGGAGAACTGTCATTCTTCGATTGGGATACTTACACACACGTGCACACCTTGAAACATAGATTCACTGACAAGTTGTTTCCATACTTTAATACAAACAACGAATTGCCACTAAAGATATTACCAGTGAAAGGCTAAAGTAAAGTAATACAGCAGCAGTTGGTGTGTTTTAAGCAGGGATGCACCGAATCCAGGATTCAGCTTCGGCTTCAGATTCGGCCAAATATTGGGCTTTTTGACGGGGTTCAGTTCCTGCCGAACCTTAGAATTTTTTCCAAAGAACCGAACCCTACGCGTGCACTACACACACACTTCAGGTACGGCATAGGAAGGACAGCCACAGCTAAAAACTTGTGTTAACCAGACGACGGATTTGGTTTCGGATTCGGCAGAATCTTAACCAGCGGATTTGGTATTCGGCCGAACCCCAAAAATGTGGATTCGGTGCATCTCTAGTTTTCAGTAGTGCCAAGTTCAGAATCCAATACTCAATAATCAATTTTACTCTCCAGAGAATCAGAATATATAAATGCTGTCATTTTAAAATGTACACACTGTGGGCAAGTTTCCCTACCGACTGTTATTAAATGTAAAGAGCACTTGTGTTGTATATCATGTTCTTTTATTAAATTACTTAACAGACAATGTGTTTTATAACTTTGTGTAGTTTTATTAACCGTGTTTTAAAGATCTTGCTGTATGTATGATTGATCTGTTTTTTGTTTTGAATCTGAATGAATATGTTGTGTGTATTGTAGTCTGTTAAATATCGCATCCCTATAAAACAAGCAATGAGAAGAGAACACATACATCTCCTAGTGTTTTGTCATTACACACTGTTCATACTGCTAGTACTGTACATATCCAATGAATTCATATCTACCCCTTACTGTCTATTATATCATGTATTATTTATATTAGACCATGTACAAACCGATTTTTTTGCACTTCTGGTAAGATGCTAAACTGCCTTCGTTTTCTCAGTACCTGTACTCAACTGCAATGACAATAAAGTTATCTAAACTAATCTGATCCAAGCTACAATGAATCATGCAATGTGTGAGGTTATTAATCTTAGTAGGTTCCTTACTCAGTATAAAAAAAGTACAGAAAATATACTTAAGTTTCTATTTTCCCCTTAGGTTGTGTGTACATGGTTTCAGTTTACATTGTATAGAGCTGGCAGCTGGTCCTGAGTAACCAGTCACCACACCCATGCTGGCATTAAACTCCTGTTGTTACTGAAGTCTTTATGCTTAACCAGTTACAGTAAAGGTAGGCACCGAGCATATTTCATACCTGTGTGGAATATACGTGAATAGAAAAGTCATCACATGAAACGCAGCCCATTTAAGACAGAGGAGGAGGCAGAGAAAGAGCTGATGACGTCTCTTTCCTGCAGAACTACAAGGCTGCAGTGGAAAGAGATCGGCAGCGGCCCCTGCTGGGTGATCCACAGCTGATCTCAGGAGCTCTGATAGACGTGGCCAAACATCTGGGCAACCTGAGCTTCAACATCTGGAACAAGATGGGGGAGATGTTCTCCTACACTCCTGTGATTCTGGATCCAAACTCTGCTCATCCAGAACTCGTCCTGTCTGAAGATCTGACCAGTGTGAGACGTGAAATGAGGCAGAAGCTTCCCGACAATCCAGAGAGGTTTGACTCCTTCATCTCTGTTCTGGGCTCTGAGGGCTTTGACTCTGGGACTCACAGCTGGGACGTTGAGGTTGGAGACAGCACAGTCTGGTTTCTGGGTGTAGCAGCAGAGTCTGTCCAAAAAAAGAGAGGCACAGCCTTAAAGTCTGGATCATGGAGAATGTTCTTTTATTTTTTTTAAAGATGCATACACAGCAGGGCTGATACGATTCCTTGAGTAACTTGAATAATTGGATTACTAAAAATCCTTGATGCAAAATTCTTGGCATGAAGGGGACGAAAAAGATTTACATTTGGGCCACCAAAAATGTACTTTGGCCAACAGAATAAGGGGCTTGGTGGCCCGTACAGCCAGTGCTTAAAAATATTAGCATCTATCCCTGTTATTGTTTGCAATTTAGGCAATAAAAATGTTTCTTTTTCTAAAAAAGGAAACCTGACTTTTTTATATTTGCTATTGCTGTTAACTATAAAGCAAAAAGTATTTCTTATCTGATTAGTTGATTAATCAATGGAATAATCTGTAGATACTCGATTTCCTGGCCCAGACACTGTGATTCTGGATCTAAAACACTGCTCATCCAGAATTCATCCTGTCTGAAGATCTGGCCAGTGTGAGTTGTGAAGAGGCAGAAGTGGTCAACAAAGAGGTCAAGGGCTGAATGGGCAGTATAGACTGGGCTACTCTTGTCCTCATCGATGGCAGAATATAAAACGGTTTCTGGCCTTACTTATATAATGCTAAAGTTGAGTTGCAGTCGGCAGACAAAATTAAAAAAGGGCGCAACCTTTTTTTATTTTGTAATATGTTACTTAACACTGCTAATGGATGTGTAAAAACCCAGGTTGCATAAAGTTTGCGTCAAGTTAGAAAGAATGAGTCCGATATGTAGATCCGGTCGGTAGGTGAAGGCCACCTTCAAAATAAGAGCAGAAAACTTGACGGGGAAAATAAAAAAGAAACTATTGTAGGCTATTAGGTCCATTGAACAACGAAAAACACCAGGAAGAACCATCTCGATGGCAGTATATAAAACGGTTTTTGGCATTAGGCCTACTTATATAATGCTAAAGTTGAGTTGCAGTTGGCAGACAAAATTAAAAAAGGGGGCAACCTTTTTTTATTTTGTAATATGTTACTTAACACTGCTAATGGAGGTGGAAAAATCAAATCCAGGTTGCATAAAGTTTGCGTCAAGTTAGCAAGAATCAGTCCCATATGTAGATCCAGTCGGTAGGTGAAGGCTATCTTCAAAATAAGAGCAGAACTATTGTGGCTATTAGGTCCTTTGAACAATGAAAAAAACACAAGGATAAACTGTATATCATTTAAGAGACATACTAATCAGTTCAGTTCCAAGATCCGAGTTCTTTATTGTCCCTCGAGGGGAAATTTGATTTGCAGTTGGAGGTACAACAAACATTAAACAAGGCACAAAAATCAAACATAGCAGCCCACAACCAAAAGATTGATTGAGAACAATTTCACCACTTAAAAAGTGGACAGTGTCAAATAAAATCCCTTGAGATTGTCAATAATAGTGATTTCTACGGGTGTCACAGAAAAGGCCCCAGTGACACTAATAAACACTTGTGCGTTCAGGAGTTGTGTAAGTTAAAAGTCCCATGACATGGTGCTCTTTGGATGCTTTTATATAGACCTCAATGGTCCCCTAATACTGTATCTGAAGTCTCTTTTATATAGACCTTAGTGGTCCCCTAATACTGTATCTGAAGTCTCTTTTATATAGACCTCAATGGTCCCCTAATACTGTATCTGAAGTCTCTTTCCCGAAATTCAGTCTTGGTGCAGAATTACAGCCATTAGAGCCAGTCCCACAATGAGCTTTCCTTAGGATGTGCCATTTCTGTGTAGCTATTGAGGGAGAGAGGGGGGGGGGCAAGGTGGAGGGTGGGGTGTGGCCTTGACCAACTGCCACTTTGCTTGTTTGAAAGCCATGATGTCTCTCTCTCATGGGTGGGCCAAATTCTCTGGGCGGGCAAAGCAGAGAAAGGGGAGGTAACCTTGCTCCTTATGATCTCATAAGGAGAAGATTCCAGATCGGTCCATCTGAGCTTTCATTTTCTCAAAGGCAGAGCAGGACACCCAGGGCTCGTTTTACACCTATCGCCATTTCTAGCCACTGGGGGACCATAGGCAGGCTGGGGGAATGCATATTAATGTTAAAAAACCTAAATTTCATACCATGGGACCTTTAACAGCTTTAATTGCTTCCATCCATTCATTCTGCACTCGCCTGTGAGCGCCCCAAGTGGAACTCCGGTAAACTGCAACCAGTTCAGAAGAAGGAAGTATAGTAGAGTGAAACGTCTTACCTTATTAAAATTCTTTGATAATGGTCACGTGTCGGCCTTCAGTCTAAAAGTTACTTCTAAACGGAATAACAATTAAAAAAAAAGAATTAGCAAAAAACTAAACTGGCCTGTTATTTTACTTTTCCTGTTTTTTTTCGATTTAAAAGAAAACCAAAAAAATGAATACGTACAGGGACCATATTTATATGTTCATTTTGTACACTATAGTTTTCGATGGGATTGGAATGGGTCTCAGTGGTTTTATTCTGACAGTGACTTATGTAAATACGGCGCACTTCTCGCAGGCCGCTTTTGTTTTGAAGGTTCCAACCGGAACGCTCCTGTGTCTGGCGTCTGCTCTCTTTCTTTTTAGCTCACTCAGAGAAAACCGCAGAGAAGATGGCGGCGCTACGAGTCGTGGTGCTATCGGGGAGTGGGAGAGCCCTCCTCAATACACCAAAAACTATCAAGACCCCCGTGGTAGGTCGATAGATGAGTGTTGTATGTATGAGCCAGGACAGTATGTTTAGAACAACAGTTTATTAGAATTGGGTTAACATTGAGTGTCCTGGCGCCGAGCTAATGCTAGCCTGATTGCTGTCAGCGGGTTGAGACAAGGTCACTCGTGTTCCTTCCCATTTTAGGATGTCGGCAACGGCTGTGACAGTGGCTCCATGGATATTGTGTCACTCTTGACATGTAGAGGTCGACATGGCGTCAATAACTGCGACGACAAACGCCACAGATATAGAAAACCTTGTAGCCGTCGCTGGACGAACCAAGCTAGCCGGTTAGCTTAGCTAACTCATGAAGTCGTGTCAACCACCCGGCAAATGGGCAGGATCACTAAAATAAAACGTCTGCCTTCGCTAACTGTGCAGATATACGAATGTTCACACCAGAGTATGTGATGATACTGTCTTGTAATCGTTTCAGTCTCTACTTAGGTCACGTTAAGTTGCGTTCATATTCGGTCAGAAACTGTAGCCATTGTAGTTGAGCTAATCGGCTAGCTAACAAGTTAGCATTTCAAGGACTGAAAGGACTTCCGGTGAAGGACTGCAAGAAAAAGGAAAAATAAGGCTGTATGATATTGTGCAGGACGTGCTAAAATGTTGAGCGGTAGGCAAAAGTTCAGGATATATACGATGTGCAATGGTCAGATATGTGGATTGTATGTAGATTCCTGCTATTCTAAGCTTGTTATTGTTGTTTAAATTATTCTAATTTATTAGAGGTGGAGACGCAGTAATGATGTGTTTATATATGTGTTAACCACTAGGTTACTACATATAGACAACATATAAGACTTTTCAATTAAGATTAACATATACTTTATTGATCCTGGAAGTGAAATAAAAAATGTAATTTGTAATAAATAGTTGCCCTTTCTGAGTATATGAGATGGGTGTTGGTGTGTGTGTTTCCTGGGGTGCTGCCTGGTTACAGAAGCTCTAGTGAAGGGCAGTGTGATAAGGACGACCAGCGAACACAGTAGAAGCAAAGGCATTATGTTGATCTGCACTTTGCAAATAGTATCCATACAGTAAAACTGTGTCTGGATCTGAACATTTAGTTCAAGAAGAATCATTCTTTGCTGTCCTGAGCATTTACTTTTAAAATCTTTGTTCTTACTTACTAGAGCTAAAACGATTAGTCGATGGACAGAAAATTAATAAACAGCAATTTAAATAATCTATTAATCTGTTATTTAATTTTCGACCTTGTTCCAGCCTCTCAAATTGCGAGGGTTTGCTGCTTTTCTTTGTCTTGTGTGATAGAACGATCCTAAAAAATCTTTTGGTTGGACAAAGCATGCAAGGTGAAGATGTCACACTGGGCTTTCAGAAATTGGGATATAAAAAAAAAAAAAAAAAACTAATCAGCAGACTATTCAGTTATGAAAATTGTTAGTTGCATCCCTACCTGCTAAACATTTTATAAGCATATGTTTCGCCATACTTATGTTTTCATTTTTTTAAAGATTATTTTTTGGGGCTTTTCCGCCTTTAATTTTTGACAGGACAGCTAGGTGAGAGAGAGAGAAAAAAAAAAAAAAAGAGAGAGAAAGAGAGAAAAAAAAAAAAAAAAAAAAAAAAAAAAAAAAAAAAAACATGCAGGAAATCGTCACAGGTCGGATTGAAACCCTGGGCCTCTGCGTCGAGGCATTAACCTCTCAGTACGTGTGCGCCTGCTCTACCCACTTGGCCAACCTGGCCACAACCAACCCAGATTTTAAACTACAAGTCTACAAGATGAGGGATTCTGATCTGTCAGTTATAAGTTTGTTCTTTGAAATTTCAGAAAATTGCAATAAGATGAGCATCAGTGTCAGTGTTTTCAGATGATTTGTCCAACCAACAGTCCAAAACAGAAAAAAAGACTGCATATACTCACATTTGAAGAAACTTTAAAATTATTCAAAGCTGTGGGTGCCTGGTTAGCTCACCTGGTAGAGCAGGCGCCCATATAAAGAGGTTTACTCCTTGACGCAGCGGCCACGGGTTCGACTCCGACCTGGCCCTTTGCTGCATGTCATTCCCCCTCTCTCTCCTTTCAAGTCTAAGCTGTCCTATAGAAATAAAGGCCTACAATGCCCAAAAAACTAATCTTAAAAAAAGATTCACAGCTTAATTTTGTGCTGAACAACAAATGGATTCGAAGTTTTAGCTGTAATGTCAGTCTTATTACGGAATATGAAGTAATTAGATGTCTCGAATAATCACTGACTAACTGGTATCTTGTGCTCTTGTTCCTCCATAGGCTAAAATGTCGTTCGCCAGCCTGCCCCGAAGTAAGAAAGTTGCCCTGACGACGCTAGGTGTGGTCACAGCCGGTGGGGCGGGGCTCGCCCTGATGCTGCACCAGTCCGTTAAAGCCTCCGACCTGGAGCTCCACCCCCCTAATTACCCCTGGAGCCACGCTGGACCCCTATCCTCTCTGGACCACGCTAGGTGTGATAGACGGATTCACACACACACACACACACACACACACACACACACACACACACACACACACACACTCGCCAGGGTTTGCAGTTATCAAATGCAATCACTCCTTTCTATACTGTTTTGTTAGGATTTTAATTTAAAGTCTGTTGTGTTTTGGCACCTTCATGGTTTTTGCGCATGTGACAAAGAAACAGCATAACAATGTGAAATACTCGACCTGCGAATATTTCACATCAAATGGTAGCGATGCAGATTTTGTCTTTTTTTTTTTTTGGCAATGTTGAGAAAGGTGAGAACGGTAAGAGTCTGGTAAACACTGCCTTTGTCAAGGTTGAAAGAAGTAATAAAGTTGGATACCTATTAGGGCTGCAACGAAGATGCGGTTATTTGAGGTGCAAAATCTCTGAAAAATCCGCCTTCCAAAAATAATTTACACTACTATCGGCATGTAATATTTGTATGAATTCCGTGTGAAAGTATTACAAAAACAACAGTTTTAAAATAAATATATCAAAATATATTGACGTGCTAATTAATCACTTGAAAAAACGTCCCTCACGTCTTACACTTTGTATGAGGAAGACAGCAATGTTTCACACTAAGTGTCTCTGTGATTTCTTTGTCTCTCGCTCGGTCCGCCCCTGCAGTATTCGCCGTGGTTACCAGGTGTATAAGCAAGTGTGTTCAGCCTGCCACAGTATGGAGTACCTGGCCTTCAGAAACCTGGTGGGAGTGTCGCACACAGAGGCAGAGGTTAAGGCCATCGCTGAGGAGGTGAGTCTGTGTGTAAGAATGAGAGGGAGTTTCAAATTGATCACACAACACGGTCATAGTATTTTACAGTATACGCATTTTAACAAAAAAAACAACTAAACAGTGTCACTGTTTTTGAGTATTTATTTTTTTAGAATGCACCACTTCATTCTGCCAGTAGGTGGTGACGCCCGGCTGTATCTGCTGTTACATCCTAGGCCGTGCTTTTAAAGCTGCGTCTTGTGTGTTGTGTTCAGATTGAGGTGGTGGATGGTCCTGATGAGAGCGGAGAGATGTTCACCCGGCCAGGAAAGCTGTCGGACTACTTCCCGAAGCCCTACTCCAACCCCGAGGCAGCCCGGGTCGCCAACAACGGAGCGCTGCCTCCCGATCTCAGCTACATTGTCAATGCCAGGTAACTCCCGAAAGACAGGAAACCTCCACAGTTAAGAGAGAGCGCCAGAAAATCGCCTTAAATCCACATATCCTCTGTGTTGGCTTGTTGTCTCCCCCTTCTCCCCTCAGACATGGAGGAGAGGACTACGTGTTCAGCCTGCTGACGGGATACTGCGATCCTCCGGCGGGGGTGACGGTGAGAGAGGAGCTCTACTACAACCCATACTTCCCTGGCCAGGCCATCGGCATGGCCCCGCCCATCTACAACGAGATATTGGAGTTTGAGGACGGTAAGTAAAGATGCAGCGCGTGCATGTGCTTATGGTGCGTTCTTTTTGTCTTGTAATCGCGACTAGTAGCTCGAGCGTGACGTCACATCCGTGTTGAAAAACGAATAACCGCGGGTTGTTGCGTTCTTTTTGTCACACAATACTACGAGTTGGAGAAAAGATGGATTTTTGTAACATTTTTAGTAACATTTAGGATTCTATTCACCCATTTTTATTGACATATTACACAAATATATTTCACAGTTTGATACATGAACATTACGTTTTGGTTAACGTTAGGCTACTGCTCTGCTTTCTGCTCAAGACTCGGCTTAAAGCCATTGTTGTAATATAGTAACCGAGCGTCTCTAGCCAATTTCAGCTGCACAAGCTACAAAATAAGTAATCAGGCGGTATTTAACTCCTAATAAGACTGTAGCGACATGCCTAGGTAGCAGTATACAGCGCTATGTGTACGACTTCTTCATTTGGTTACAACAAAGACAAAAGTGCTTAAAATTGTAGATAACCACAACGTTTACTACGTGTGATGCACGACGTAGCCATCTTTGAAAGTGAGCTCGGGGTCCTCTGAGTTCAGACGACTTGACGAGTCGTATATACGACCTCGGTGGCGTTCTTTTTGCAACTTCAGGTTCGTAACTCCGGAAAACGACTCGTAGATCGACTTCGGTGGACAAAAAGAACGCACCATTAATCTGCTGTCAGGCTGTTTTGATTTAACTGGTCCCACAAATAAACAGTGAGCCGTGCAGAAAGGGAGAACATGCTCCAACAGCTGCTGGTCGCCCATCACATGTATTTCTTGTTGTATGTAGATTACGTTTTCAGTTTGTCCAGAGACACAAACACGTTTTGGTAATGTACTGTACAAAGCAAACGGTTTTCCAGGCATTTTACAGGTATTCAATACACTGGATTAGAAAAAATTAAAAAAAATACTGCGATAGAAGATTTAACCATTTTCCCCCACACCAACCCGTGTCTCTGAGAGTGCGTTACAGTTTGCTGGAATAAAAGTGTTTGGGCTGATGGTTGTTGTGTGTCTGTTGCCATAGGAACCCCCGCCACCATGAGCCAGGTCGCTAAAGACGTTTGTACGTTCTTGAGGTGGGCCGCCGAGCCAGAGCACGACCAACGCAAACGCATGGGACTGAAGGTACAACACACACATCTTTATGTCAATGTGGGGACCCGTCATTGACATAATGCATTCCCTAGCCCCTTACCCTAACTTTAACCATCACAACTAAATGCCTAACCTTAACCCTTACTCTCACCCTCACCCTAACCATAACCTAATCCTAAAACCAAGTCTTAACACTCAAACAGCCCTTTAAACTTGTGGGGTCCAGCATTTTGGCCCCACAAAGCTGTCGGGACCCCACAAGTATACTGGACTCCCGGTTTTTGGAACCCACGAATATAGTTAAACAAGAACACACACACACAGAGCATCTGCTACTGATACTATCTCCAGTATGTTACCTTTGTTCTGGTTCCAATACTGAAAGTTTTTTTTCCCAATGCTTTGAGAAGCTCTGTGTGGAGGCCACAGTTTCAAATGTTATTGTAACACAAGCAGCAATACAAGAACTTTGCCTGAATAACATACAGTCTTTATCGTTATTACAAAATAAATAAATAAGATAACGAATCTGACAAGAACATTTGCTTCCAGCTGGTCCTGTCTGTCTGGTTTTATTGTGTGTTTGTTAACAACTAGGCTACCAGACACACCTATAAAACCCCCTTTTTTTATTTTACGTTTTCTGTGTCGACGAAGGAATTTGAAGAATGTAGCCTCGGCATAAAGACACAGTGGAGCAAGTGGAAGCATGGAGCTTGTATTGGGATTAATCTTTTTCTAATTCTTCTAATTCCAGTTGCTGTTGGGCTCCGGCATCATCATCCCTCTGCTCTATTACATGAAGAGACACAGGTGGTCAGTGCTGAAGAGCAGAAAGATCGCCTACAGGCCTCCCAAGTAAAAGGAAAGCAACACTCTGCCTGGGCCTAAAACCTACCAGAGAGGGCTGCATTCAACGACCCCACAACGCTCCCCTCACAACGATCATACGGACAAAGAACAGCTGACAAACACACATGCCTTTTTAACAGCGGGAAGAGAAATAAGAGTATATATATATACCATGTTTATTTCCACAGAAGAATGCTTGTTTTTAGTTGTTGGCGTGGTAGAACAGATTATGTGACATTTCTTATATCTGGAATAATGTGCAAGTTTGTGTCAGAGTTGTGGCGTTCTTGAACGCACCCTCCACAAAGTTAGTTTGTTTGATCTGCATCGAGTCATTGCTGTCAGCAGTTCAGGTCTTGACACCTCGTATCAGACACTTTGTCACAATTGACCGATAAGTTGATTGACTGCCCCGTCTTTGTAAGATACTCAATAATCACACAAGCGCTGAGAAATGGTTGCCGTCAAAGTTTGTAACATCCTGGGTGTGTGTGTAAATCCATCCTCCCCTCCCCACACAGCCGCTCAGTGGATGCAATGCAACCTCTGAACCTCTGTTTTACTGTACAAAATAAATTATCTTAAAGGAAACTTTGGCATTATGTTTTGTTTCTAGCATCAGACGACGGTATACACACAAAACACCTTTTTTAAATGCTGCCTGTGTCGTGATCATTTCTGTCTGAGGCGTTAAAACCGCTTCTGCGCTTTGTCATGTAAATATTTAATAAAGTGGCGAATGAACAAACTTTTTCATGAGGTTGTTTGTTGACCTTCAGGATGAATCTGAATGTCGGAAATTATCCGATCATTCTGTTTCCTGCCTGTATTTTTTTTTTACAAAACTATAAAGGAGAAAAATAATTCCCACAACAATTTCTCAGTTTTTGAATGTTATCCATAAAGTTTGACGCTTAACAGCCTTCCCTTTTAAAATGTAGCCCTTATAACTAAGTGGAGATTAACAAAATCACAAAATGAGTGTATTATTAGTTGCACCACGCAAACTGGTTGTTACGTAGAGAGTAGTTGTTACCAGGCTTTTAAAGCTGGGATAGACAGTTTCCTGGAAAAGGCAAAAGAAAAGCCAGAGCACAGGCATATGCACACTCTTTGAGATGACAAAACTGATTCATGTTGAATGAAAAAAAAAAACGTCAATATCAGCAAAGCATTTTGGAGATAGCGAGAAAATGTTGCTAATAGTTTAGCCTTCTGCTAGTCTCGCATTGCCAGACCTACCTCCGCAGCTCTGGCTACACCCCGCATACATTCCTGGATAGGATAGGAGAGAACCAATCACAATCGTCTCTGCAAAATGATCTCGGGAAGGAACTTGTTTTGGTGGAACATTTGCGCCCCGCAAAAGCAAACGCCACATAGAATATTAAAGGTCCCATGGCATGAAAATGTCACTTTATGAGGTTTTTTAACATTAATATGAATTCCCCCAGCCTGCCTATGGTCCCCCAGTGGCTAGAAATGGCGATGGGTGTAAACCGAGCCCTGGGTGTCCTGCTCTGCCTTTGAGAAAATGAAAGCTCAGATGGGCCGATCTGGAATCTTCTCCTTATGAGGTCATAAGGAGCAAGGTTACCTCCCCTTTCTCTGCTTTGCCCGCCCAGAGAATTTGGCCCACCCATGAGAGAGAGACATCATGGCTTTCAAACAAGCAAAAGTGACAGTTGGTCAAGGCCACACCCCACCCTCCACCTTGCCCCCCCCCTCTCTCCTCCTCAATAGCTACAGACACAGAAATGGCACATACTAAGGAAAGCTCATTGTGGGACTGGCTCTAGTGGCTGAATTTCGTGAAAAAAAAAAAATACAAAAAAAAAAAAAAAAAAAAACTAACTAAAAAAAAAAAAAAAATACACAAAAAAAAAAAAGAAAAAAAAAAAAAAAAAAAAAAAAACACAAAAAAAAAAATAAAACAAAAAAACTAAATAAAAAAAAAAAAACATAAAATAAAAAAAGAAACAAAAAAAAAAAATAAAAAAAAAAAAAAAAAAAAATAATAGAAAAAGAAAAAAAAAAAAAAAAAAAAAAAAAAAAGAAAAAAAAAAGAAAAAAGAAAAAAAAAAAAAAAAAAAAAAAAGAAAAAAAAAAAAAAGAAAAAAAAAAAAATAAAAAAAAAAAAAAAAAAAAAAAAAAAAAAAAAAAAAAAAAAAAAAAAAAAAAAAAAAAAAAAGAAAAAAAATTAGGGACCACTAAGGTCTATATAAAAGAGACTTCAGATACAGTATTAGGGAGACCACTAAGGTCTATATAAAAGAGACTTCAGATACAGTATTAGGGGACCACTAAGGTCTATATAAAAGAGACTTCAGATACAGTATTAGGGGACCACTAAGGTCTCTATAAAAGAGACTTCAGATACAGTATTAGGGGACCACTAAGGTCTATATAAAAGAGACTTCAGATACAGTATTAGGGGACCACTAAGGTCTCTATAAAAGAGACTTCAGATACAGTATTAGGGGACCACTAAGGTCTATATAAAAGAGACTTCAGATACAGTATTAGGGGACCACTAAGGTCTATATAAAAGAGACTTCAGATACAGTATTAGGGGACCACTGAGGTCTATAGAAAAGCATCCAAAAAGCACCATGTCATGGGACCTTTAAATGAAGTTATCTGTTCACACAATACAGTAACCTGAGGTGGATACATGGTTAACCGTCATTAGTCCCACCAATCAGTCCCAAAACGTCCCAGTTAGAGAGGAAATACCTTAAACGTAGGCTCTGTAAATCTTTACAATCATTTCACAAAAGAACCAAGCAGGCCTGTCTTGTTGCACCGTCCATATTTTCTTCAAAACTTGCCATTTTCGCTCTAGCTTGAAGGTTGTTGTTGTTTCCCGAATGTTTCCCGGGATTTTGAGAACAGCAACACACACGCGCCAGATATCAGGCTTTATCCCGGAAACGTACTTCTGTTGATTCAGACTAGCCTTCTGCTAACTGAGCCAAAGGCTCACGGCTGCAGTTAGCAGAAGGCTTTTCTGTTGATGTATGGCTCAAGCAGACACGACATGTTAATTAGTGGTGTTGGGTGGTGGGGCTGTTTCCCTCTGCTTCCACTCTTTACGCTAAGCTAAAGTAATCACCTTGTTGCTCCAGCTTTGCTCTGAACACACAGACATGAGATTGATGGCCATCTAATCATCTCAGTCTCAGAAAGAAAGTGACCAGGTATTAAGTTTTAACACAGTGCATTTAACCCTTGTGTTGTCTTCGGGTCAAATTTGACCCATTTCCTAAATGTCTATGTCAGAAATATGGGTTTCTTTTTAACTTCCTAATTTTAAATGAACCAAAAATAACAGGGATGATTCCACACAACGCGCTTCGCAAGTACAACAATAGATCAGATCTCTAATTTCATTGAATTTGGGGTGGTTTGTTACGTTTTTTAGCATTTGAAAAAGAAATAGAAACGTTTTGAAACAGTATCCCAACTGAATGTTGACCAGTCTGTGATGATCCTTCCTTTAATATTAGTCTAAATAGTTCATAATTTCTGCTTTTTTAACTCAAGGATTAGGTATAATTTCCTATAAAATGAGGTTTATTGACCATGAATTCCAAAAAAGAAGTGCAAAACTAGTAATAAGTTGGCGTTAGTGGCGTTCATACACGGTAGTGAAAAGAAGTGTAAAACGGCAAATAAAACAAAAAGCGCCAAAAACATTGAAAAAAAAGCACAAAAAGTGTCGAAAAAAGGGACGAAAAGGTCCGAAAAAGTGTGGATTCTTTTTTGTTTTGGCCCGGGAGGACGACACAAGGGTCAACTGTATTCCACACACCATCGCAGTGAAGCTGAGTAAAGATGGCCTCCCCTTCTGCTTGTAGTCATCACATCCCTACATACCATCTTGCCTTTCATTGGGAGATAAATAAACAAGTGTGCAGTTAGTTTAAAGCTGCTTCCGGCCTTCATTAGGAGCTAATCTGGCTCTGAAAAGCTTTTCCTCCCCGCTGCTTCAACCTGCATTCACACGCTACGAGCTTCATCTGCATCACAACACACACAGATTAGGCTAATGGTATTAGTGGATCTCACCGGATCATCATTATTGCCAACCATTATCATCATCATTATTATTATTGTTATTATTATTATTTGATTAAAGCCATCACATACCTGTAACAGAAGGGTGGATTTTTAGTGTGAAAACTAAACTGATTTTCTACTTTGGTAATTCCGAAGAAAAGGATAGAATTATGCTTTTGTGTTTGTGTGACACTGGTGACAGTTTTTAAAAAGGCTCCTCATCCTAATCTCACACATACACTCCTACAGTGTATCACATGAGGGAAAACACACGCGCACACACACACACACACACACACACACACACACACACACACACACACACACACACACACACACACACACACACACACACAACAAGATGCTTTTTGTCTCCTGCATAGTTTGCCAAATACTCTCTTTTTGCAGAGTTGTTAAACTAAGTAAACTATACATTTACATGTAAGCTGTCTCTCAGTAACACACACACACACACACACACACACACACACACACACACACACACACACACACACACACACACACACACACACACACACACACACACACACACACTCAGAGCAGAGATTAGCTGCTGTATGGAACCTCGGGGAATCTCATTCACATGGAAAACCGCTTCTTAATTCTAATTGGTGGCCAGTGTAAATCCTCGACTCCCATTCAAACCAGCAGTCAGCAGTTTGTCTTCCTGCTGCTTCACATGTACCTCACACTCACTCCGCTCCTCAGCTGATAGCAGACCACAGAGGTCCACAGTGTAGACAGTATCATCGTCTTCATTGAAAGAGAATCGTTTCATGGAGCTATTTTTTGGTTGTTGTCAGTAGTTGTGTCAGCACACCGGGGGCTTTCTTTCTGCTCTCAGGGCCGTTTATTCATCAATTAGGCGGATCAATCATTATGGCGTCCACTCTAGCTCCCGTGAGGGCAGAAAGCAGGCCGGCGTTCTCCATTGAGCGGATTCTTGGTTTGGAGCTGGGCAGACCTGGAAACTGCCTGAAACTCCACCGACCCTGGGCAGGTGAGGAGCAAAGGTTTTTGACTTGGAACCCCTTTTCTGTACAAGTTAGTTTCTTATTGATGAAGCACCAGCTGTCAGTCTGATATACATTATTATGCATCTTACAGTGGTACAAGAAATATTTAGAATTTTAGAAATTAGATTAGATAGATTTTCCTTTTCATGCATTTACAATTTTCAAGTGGCCAATTAAATTTGCACTAACTGTATTCAGCCTCTTTACTACACCTCAGCAATGTTATAGATCGTCTATTCATGTATATAATGTTATCACCACACCACTTTCGCATATCCATCGACTTACTTGCACCTCACTTTACACCGTCTTTGAATTGCCTACTTAATCTGTACCTTTGTAGCCTATTGTATTCTGTATTTTTTTTTTTTTATACTATATTGAATGTGAAACTGAATGTTGTCTTGTACGCTTACGCTTCTCTTGGCCAGGTCACCGTTGCAAATGAGAACCTGTTCTGAACGGCCTACCTGGTTAAATAAAGGTTAAATAAAAAAAAATAAAATAATGTTTTCTGTCTCATCTAAATAAGTGTGAAGCAGTTGACAAAGAAAATATTATATTATATAATTTAGTTTGATTTAAAGGTATATGACAGAGCAACACAATATCCCGTCCAGTACTGTAACTGCACATGAAGGTTACATTTGTGATGTAAAACCCAACTTGACTAAATGTAAAAAAAAAAAAAGAGGCTCTAAATCTTTTCAGAGTGAAAGTTGCTTTTTGGAAAGCCGTCAATTTCTATAAATGCAGAAATTGAATCTTTAACTCATTTGTGTAATTATAAGACTTCTGAGCTCAGTATTGTATTGATATTTTCCCTAATGTCCCTAACATAGCTGCTATATTTAGTACATTCACTTAAAATCATTTTCAGTTTTCCAATAGCTTCCTTTGCCAAATGTTGATGAATAAAATGTTGATAAAGAAAATACTTTTCTTTATCAAGAAAATACTTTTCTTTATCAAGCGTACTGAGGAATTATGCTGTCTGTTGTCTTAAAGATCCTGCTTGACATGTTCCTATTAAGATTTTGGTTAAGGACAAGCAGAAACCAATTCCAGCCATCCTATCATCCAACCTGTGGCTGTTGGAAATTTGGATCTTTTGCAGCTTCTTGAAAAACAAATAGTTATTACGAGAAGCTGTTCTGGGAGGACAGATGAAAAAAGGAACCATCTAAACAAACTCTTGCTCATTCCGTTTCTCTGGTGTCTCTATCGATTGTTCTGTAACTGTAAACTAAACACTAAAGGAACTAAATCTGTGTTTCACGCACTTAAGGGATAAAGCACACAATAGGTAACAATTACATTTGTTTTTTTTTGAATAAATATTAAACTGATCACTGTAATGTATACACTCAAGGCTAATATTAACCCAATAAAATGCAGTTTACTTTTAATTATATGTTATTATGTGTAACATCCGTTATAAAAGTCTGATTTGATAGGACTGGAAAGGATCCTTCTTTCTTTTAATGGTCATTGATTATTTGTCATACTTTACTTATGAGAGGTGAATAATGTGTGGTCTGTTCTTTTATTTTTGCCCATGAATCCAGAGATCGGAGCGGAGAAGGAGAACAGAGGAAACACTATGTGCTCTAAACAACAACGTTGTTATCAGCAACAGCAGCAACAGCAACAGCAGCAACAACAGCAACAGCAACAGCAACAACAGCAGCAGCAACAGCAACAGCAACAGCAACAGCAACAACATCATCGTCATCATCACCCTCAGCAGCCAAACTCTCCCAGGCCGACATCAAACTGGTATATCGGACGCAGACCACGCACTGCCTTCACCAACAGCCAGGTAATCAGTCAATCAATCAATCAATCAATCAATCAATCAATCAATCAATCAATCAATCAATCAATCAATCAATCAATCAGTCTGGCAGTTAATCATTCAGATAAATTTAGGCTAAGAAAGGATTGTCTTTCATTCAAACAGTTATGATAAAACAAAAACAATAAGGACATGCCTGTTAATCTCTCTCTCTTTCTGTGTGTGTGTGTGTGTGTGTGTGTGCGTGTGTGGGTGTGTGCGTGTGTGTGTGCAGGTGAACGTGCTGGAGACAGTGTTTCAGGTGAACCCTTATCCAGGGATCCAGCTGAGGGAGCAGCTGGCAGGGAGGCTGGACCTGGACGAGGACAGAATACAGGTTCATACAGCGCACACACACACACACACACACACACACACACACACACACACACACACACACACACACACACTGAGAATTTAACCCTGAAATTGTATTCTGAAATGAAGATAGCTCCGCTGCTTCTGCTGCTGTTACTGCGTTTCACCTCTTATACTTTTTTGTAGCATTTTGGAGGAAATAATGTGTGTTAAATGAACATTTCCAGCCTTGAAATATATAAAAACATACCGTACCACCCTGGACATATGTTTAGTGTTTTTGTGTTTGTAGTCCCACTTCATTTTATCATTCAATATTTTAAATAAGCAAATTAATTTGCTTTTTACCTTTGAGCATTTTATTATTACATCCCTCCTGATCCCGCCTCCATCTAACGGGTGTAAAAGGGTGCAGAATACAGTGCTCCGAAACCAGTAAAACCGTGGGATTCATGAGTGAACGGAGGGTTGTCCCTGTTTGTATCTCGACTCGCACTATCAATATTTGTAGCTTGTCAGTGGAGAAGCGGGGAATTTTTGTGAAAACTACTGAAAAACTGGACAGGTAGTCTAGCTAGCTGTCTGGATTTACCCTGCAGAGATCTGAGGAGCAGTTAACCCTAGTCCTCAGAAATCCACCAGAGTTTAGAATTCCAACACTAAGAAAGCGGAAGGTAACGGACGTTCAGCCGGAACGAGTGACATCCGGCGGAACTACTTGCGGAATTACCGGCAGCGCCTGAACAATCCCGGAAGTGGAACGTCGCGGATATAGACTACTGCCACGTTAACTTTCCTCTCTCTCTCAGATCTGGTTTCAGAATCGGCGGGCCAAGCTAAGGCGTTCCCTCAGAGAAAGCCGTCTGCAGCTGGTTCAGACAGCCGTGGCTGACCTCGGGGTCATAGGTCAACTGAAGGCAGAGGGGGGTGTGCGAGGCGACCTGGAGCTCGCCCGGCGGCTCGCCTCTCGTCTGCAGCTTGAGGTGGAGGAAGAGGAGGAGTGATGCTGATGAACTCGCCCTGTTTCTGCATGCCTGGATTGTTTCCATTTGTTTCTACCACCAGCTTCTGTCTTTACTCTTTCGTCCTGCCAAATGTCATGCAAAAAGACAACCGTGGCACACAAATGGTGACAAATGAAAGTCACAGTTTGGTTACAAAGCCTACAAAAGGATTTATTGTTTACACTCAAATAGCTTCCTCTATCAAGCGTACTGAGGAAGTATGCCGTCTCTTGTCTTACAGATCAGACTGTGTTATGAGATCTGCTCTGGATCAGTTTGTGTCTTAATATGTGAATAGGTTTCTGTTCTTTAAACTGTACAAAGTCTAATTAAAACAAATTAAAGTATTTGAATCTTGTGTGTCCCTTGCATGACTTCGCTGTAATACACATTAAGTCATATGGCTGTATCAGTTTCATGGTTGTTATGTAGGTTTTTACTGCTTAGATCTCTGACACTGTTTTTAAAGTGCTCATAATATGCTTTTTGGCTTTTCCCCTTTCCTTTACTGTGTTATATATCTTTCTGTGCATGTAATAGGTTTACAAAGTGAAAAAGCCCAAAGTCCCCCACCCAAGGAACTTACCATCTCCAACAGAAAACACAGTTCACAAACTGCTCCAAACAGCTCTGTTGTAGTCCAGCCTTTACTTCCGTGACGAACGTGCGTCACTTTGTAACACACGTTATATATATAGACAGTTAAAGAAATGGACAAAGCGACGCCGTAGACTTCCACGGAGACCAGTGAAGGATATTAGAAACGCTTTTCCGGTGATGGCTGAGCGTTACTGCGCAGCCTCCAACTGAGCTCAAAGACGTAGATGTAACGTGAGCAACGTGTCTGAAAGTTGTAAGTCTTCTGGTAGCTGTACCAAGAGAAATCTCAATTATTCCCAATCTTACAGAGACGGAGAGCGTAGGTATATGTAAGGAGATAACATGGGCACAGGCTTATTATTGCTAACTAACATGCTAGTTAACATTAGTAATTAAACTTAATTAGCTAATGTAAGTCAAATCTGCCTGCGAGCTTCTCCTGTACTATACGGTAAGTCCTGTGGTTATGACACAATCGTTAGCCTATATAAAAACATCTGCTACGGAGCTATAACGTGGGGTACAAGGTAATGGAGCCTTTTATACATTGTCGTGTTTCTTTAGAAATAAACAATGGACAAATAGAGTCTTTAAACGCTTCAGATGTAAAGTTATTCACTGTCAAAGTGACGTCAAAATGAATGGCAGTCAATGGGATGCTAACGGCAGGTGATGGCTTGTTAGCATCAAAATGTCTCCCTAGGAGGTATGCTTAGCGGAGGCTCGCTTACCCCCTTGGTTATAATACTCGCCTAGCTGCTAGCATGGCACGTCCTCATACTCTGACTGGCTAGTAGTGCTTGCCTTAATACACAACAACTACTATTTCTAGTCTTTATTGTGACTGTTATTGCCACTATTCATCACACCCCCAACCGGTACCGTTAGACACCACCTACCAAGAGCCTGGGTCTGTCTGAGGTTTCTCCCTAAAAGGAAGTTTTTCCTCGCCACTGTCACACTAAATGCTTGCTCTTGGGGGAATTCCTGGAATTGTTGGGTCTTTGTAAATTATAGAGTGTGGTCTAGACCTACTCTATCTGTAAAGTGTCTTGACGGTACAGAAGTGTGATGCCTCACTCAGTAGCTAAAACAGAGAGCTCAACACACAGGGTGAAAAGAGGAGCTGCAGCAATGTGCACTACAACAAATATATGGCGTTTTCGGAAAATGAAACCACATAAACCTATTCTGATATGACCTCTAAATACAATTATGAACCTGAAAATGAGCATAATATGAGCACTTTAATACTGGAGACACAATAAGCCAAAGATTCACCCAACCTTTTTAATAGTTTCAGACAAGCAGGCATTCAATATGATATATTGTTGGTAGTTCATTTTTTTATTATTCGTGTTGTGACCTGGGCACGAAGCTGTGTCGAACCAGACGACCCTGCCAAGCTGATGTTATATTTGCTCTGGCAGATAATGATAGACTGGAGATGACAGGCTACTAGCTAGTTGCTTTGATCTCAGTCTGTCAGATAAGCAGGATTGCATACAGTACTTGAGTAAAAGTACAAATATCTCACCCGAGAAAATGACTTTGGTATAAATTAAAGTCACCTTTTAGAATATTACTTGAGTAAAAGTCTTAAAGTATGTGATAGCATCAAAAGTACTGTTCTGATATTAAATGTAGGCTACTCATTTTTTAGAAGTAAAAGTAAAGAAAAACTTTGATTATGAACTTCATTGTGGCTTCCTTATAGTGAAGCACACTATTCAGGGTTTCCACACCTTCTTAAACATCAAATTCAAAGAGAAAAAACAGAAACAGAATTTTCTTTTTTTGGTAGGAAGAATCTTTCTCTCCAAAAACATCTCTCGCAAGTAACGAGTAACGAAGATGCTGAGGGGAAATGTATCTGAGAAAAAGTATACATTTTATTTAGGAAAAGTAATGGAGTAAAAGTGAAAGTTTCCAGAAATATAAATAACGAAGTAAAGAGATCCGGGAAAATTCTACTTAGGAACAGTAACATTACAACACTGCAAATAAGCATGCCCCCTTCATTTGATAAGAAATGGAAATAAAAAGACCAGTGAAATAAATGTGGCATTATAAAATAAAAGTCCCCTGAAATAAATAAATGTGGCATTATGAAATAAAAGTCCTCCGAAATAAATGAAAGTAGTTATTTAAAAATAAAAACCTATTTATTTATTTTTTGAACTATATCGACTCATTTATTTATATTTACATTTATTTACATATTTATTCCCTCTTTTATTTATTTTAGGGTGTATTTCATAGGCATTTAATATTGAATAAAATGGCATTCCACATGGTATTGCTACTATTTCCACCTCTACCTTCATGATGTTTAATGTAATCTAAATTTACAAGGTTTTGTTTCTCCTTCTTTTATGTTTTTGTTGTTGTGCATTTTCACTTTTTATTTTGTCAAAAAAAAAAAAAAAAAGTCTAAATTACGCGGCCGGCGCTGATTGGCTCAGCAGTGCCCCCTTGCCTTGCGTGTCCCGGAAGTGAAAGCGGAGGACTGATGTGTGTCTGGAGAGCAGGAACCTGTCGGTAACATTTGTGTTTAGCGGTGGTTTTCTGGATTAGAAAATGGACACGTTAAATAAACTGAAACAGTTTGACGCTTATCCCAAAACTCTGGAGGATTTCCGAGTGAAGACGTGGGGAGGAGCGACCGGTGAGAGGCTCTAATTTACCCGGGCAGCAGCAGCAGCCATTCAGACACCCTGGCTGTTAGCTGCTGCGGCTATCAACAAGGACCTGAAGCATTTCTCCTTTCAGTGATACAGTATATAAAACACATGCAGTTACAGTGTTAACATTATCTTTATGACGCCGTGTGAGCCTGAACAGCGGCAGAATTGACACATTTTACAGTTACAATGAAATAATAGAGCAACATACCATACCAACTAGGCTAGTTATAAAAAGCAAATGCTAATACCATAACATATTACTCCACAACGACACGTTGTGCAGGGCGTTCCTTTCCTCCAGGGTTAGTATAGTTTATATTTCTGTACAGGATAATACCAGTGGTGTTCCATGTTTTAGCCCATTTGCTATAAACCATAAACACTTTACATTAACGGTAACGTTACTGGTGTTCATTTTACAAACCTTGTTGCTGTGGTTTAGTTTGGAGGTAAGCTTATATTTAATATACGATACCACTTACATGTTACAGCAGCACATACACAGGCTAAGAGCTAATAAAGCTAGTGGTGGAAGTCTTTTTTTTGTTGCTATGGTTTTGCGGGGGGAGGCTCACTATTTATATTTACCATCACCCCCTTCCTTCCACTACTTCCAGTTATTTTTATGTTCGTTTGCTATGTGATTTATTTTTTTACAGTGAGGTTTTAGAGTTTTTTCCTTTTAAACTTTTATTTCACTTTCTTCTCCATCCCTTCTCTTCCTCCACTAACTGTCCCTTCTGTGTCCCTCCATCAGGTCGCACCACCCTTCCATTCATCCTTCCCCTGCATTTCATAGTGTCTCCACCACCTCTCTTTCCATTCCTTCCACTACCCTTTTTCCATATCTTCCTGCATCCTCTACTTCCACCCCACTCCATCTACACATTATAGTCAAGCGTCCACACACTGTCTTTTTCTTTTACTTTTAGATGGTTAGTGCGTCTTTCCATTTTTCCTATCCCTTCCTTTCCCTATTCCTTTCCTCCATGCTCCTTTTCTCTTCTTCCCTACCTTCCTTCCTTCCTCCTTTCATCTCCATATGTTTCCTCTACAAATGTTTTAACAGCGGCAATGTTATTATTGTTTAGGGTCTTTAAAAAAACAAAACAAATCAACTTTTATATTTAACTATATTAGCTTAACTTTAATCGTCTTCTTTTAACTAAAAGTACTGTCAAACAACACTTTTCTACTCAAAAAGTATTTCCTTCCTCACATCCACTGTGGCTGTCCATACAAAACCTCCCATAATCAACAGCGTCATTACGTCAACCAACATTAACGTCACATAATGCAAACGTGGGGTTGATTTAATTTAAAAAATTTCTTATTCAGCAATAAACCCATCAACAAACCCAACCAGGTCCTTTCCTTCTCCATTCCAAAAAATTAAATTTGACACTTAAAACAGACACACTATAACATGTGTGCAGCCAAAAGAAGTCCTGCGTGTCGAACATTTTCACAAAGCCTCATTAATAGAATATCCAAATTATAACATATAAACGGATGCTATTTTGTCCACTGACTACCACAGGGTATCTGCAGGTCTTGAAAAGTCTTTAAAAGCATTGAATGCAGTTTCCTCAAAAAAAGCGCTGAAAAGGTATAGTCTTTCATTTTGAATTATAATTGTTTTTCTTGTCTTCTGCGGTTCCATGCAACTATGTGTTGCCGTCCGGCTACTCTCCTTCCTCCTCCTCCCTTCCTTCCATGTTTCCTTGTGTGTGTGTCCTTCTTCGTTCCTGTCCATTCCTCTTCCTTCCATTGTCCTCCATATGTATATACTACTATCTCGTGTATATGCTCTTTCTTTCTGTATATAGGTGTATCTTTTTCTGCCTCTCTCTCTCTCTCTCTCTGTGTCTCTCTCTCTTTCTCTCTCTCTCTCTCTCTCTGTCCTCTGTGTCTCTCTTTCTCTCTCTCTTCCTCTCTTTCCTCTGTCTTTCCTCTCTCTCTGCTCCTCTCTCTCTCTCTCTGTCTCTCTCTCTCTCTCTCCCTCTGTCTCTCTTTTTCCTGTGTCTATATCTGTCTACCTTTCCTCTCTTCTTCTCTCCCCTCTCTCTCTCTCCCTCTGCTCTCTCCTCTCCTCCCTGTCTCTCTGTCTGTGCTGTGTGTCTCTCTGTGTCTGTCTGCGTCTGTGCTCTCTCTGTGTGTGTGTGTGTGTCTGTGTGTGTGTGTGCCTGTGTGTGGTTTTTTTGTGTGTTTTTTTATGTCTCTTGTGTCTCTGTGTGTGTCTCTGTGTGTGTGTGTATATGTGTATGTATATATGTGTATATGTATGTGTATATGTGTATATATGTGTATGTGTATATGTATATATATGTATATATATGTATATATATATATATATGTATGTATATATATATATGTATATATATATATATATATATATATATATATGTATATGTATGTGTGTGTGTATATGTATATATGTGTGTATATATGTATATATATGTATGTGTGTGTATATATATATATATGTGTATATATATGTATGTATGTATGTATAGCTGGGAAGTGCTGGAAATGCGATAGAAATGTCAATAAGTTCATGTATTTATAAAATAATTCTAGGCCTTATTGTTGTATAATGCAATAATTATATTGTAATTGTATATGTGGGAATAAAGTCTTAAATTGAACTTGGTGAACACTGCAGACACCCTGTACCAGTTAACTGCTTGAACACTGACGGCACTGTACTGGTTTGACTAAACAATTCCAACTCAAGGTCCACTTCCCAGCTTCCCAAGCTTTAGACCGTATCACGCGTTCTTCATTAGCACGTGGCGTTTGCTCAGTTGTTGTGGAGCTGCAGATGCTCTTTCTTCAGACTTCTCATCAGGTTTGACTTGAAAGTCCCCTTCCTGTCAGACCGGTCCGAGTCACACAAACTTCAATATGCTGAAGGCGAAAAGTTACGACACACAGCTGTGAACGCGACACTAGTCCTTAACTTTCACTCACCTTTCAAACTCACAAGATTCAGAAGTATTATGTTTGCATTGCACAGTTTTATATTCATCAGATAATGCAACTTTGTGTGGAAAATCCATTCCATCCATCTCAATTCAGAGGTTTGACACTACAAAATGAGTAGCAGCTATTCTAGTTTACAGAAAATAAGGCAAGCATCATTTTCTGTTGCTTTGGTGCAAAAAATGTCACCAAAGGGGAGATGCATTGTTTTGTCACACATTGTCACATATTTTCAGTTAAATGTTCCATGCATCAGTGTCAGACATGTCTGTGTTTTGACCAGGGATGCACCGAATCCAGGATTCGGCTTCGGATCGGCTGAATATTGGGCTTTTTGACGGGGTTCGGTTTCTGCCGAACCTTTAGAAAATGGAACCTTAGAAAATGGAACTCGTGAGCAGAAAAAGTTATGTTTGGCAGTAATTTCAGTCAAAAAAAGGAGATTTAAGTCGAGCTACATGTTCAGTTTGCAATGCCGATTTGTCTCGTGGTGGCGAGGACCCTTAACAATACACAACATCGCCGCTGTTAAAACATTTGCGTATGAAACATCCAAAAGAATACGAGTTGTGCATGAAGGAATCTACAGACAGCAGCTAAAATGCTGCAACTTCAGGTACGGCAAAGGAAGGACAGTCCCACCTAAAAACTTGTTTTAACCAGACGACCATTACCAGCTTTGCTAGCCCTACACCGAACAAACAGTGGGCCTCAGATCACCCACGAGCCACAGCCATTCATGTGAGGATGGGAGTAGGATTCGGTATTCGGTTTCGGATCCGGCAGAATCTTAACCAGTGGATTCGGTATTCGGGCCGAACCCCAAAAATCTGGATTCGGTGCATCCCTAGTTTTGACTGAACTAAAATGAACCCCCGCTGTTCCCTGCAGGTCCACCCTGAGCTGTACGTTGACACGTCGCGAGGAGACAAACTGAAAATCAACATCGACGTCATCTTCCCTCACATGCCCTGCGCCTGTAAGTAGCACCGCTGTTACCTCGCTGGCTTAGCAACCTGCTAATAATGACACATGTTAATTGTACTCTGCCTTTCCCTATCTGTTTTTTTTTTTTTTTTTTTTTAATACTCTCAGATCTCAGTATAGATGCGATGGATGTGGCCGGTGAGCAGCAGTTGGACGTTGAACACAATCTGTTCAAACAGCGGCTGGACAAAGACCTGAAAGCTGTCACTCTCGAGGCAGAAAAACATGGTAACCTTTAAGTTCCCTCTGACATTTGACTAACTAACGATGACTGACTGCTGCTCTTTGCAGGCATTCAGGCCAAAATAGTGCTCTGTTTTTAAAAGTAAGTAGTCCGCAAGTAGTAGAAATATATGATCCAGGAAGGTGAGACATCAATGACATCAAAACACAAATGCACAGAGACAGGCAGCAACTGTTTGCTCCTCTTCCTTTGGTAAACTGTGGAGTTTGCACAACGCTGAAAGCTACACACTGCAAGGTAGCCTAACTGGAAAGTTTGGGTGCACGTTTTTCCATTTGTCAACACAGTACGCTAACAGATGGCTGCAGAAGTAAAAATTAACCAGCCCTTTTTTTTTTCTTTTTTTTTGCCAGAACGTCTGTGTCTGGAGTTTTTTAGAATGAAGGGTCGAACTAGATCATGATTTTTTGTTTTCGTGTGTAGACCTTGGTATGGCTGACGATGGTGCAGTGTTTGACCCCAGTTCACTGGACCCAAACAGATGTGAGAGCTGCTACGGAGCTGAGACTGAAGACCTCAAGTAAGAACACACACACATACACATACACTCACTCACACTCACACACAGGGAGGTGGTGATTGCGAGTGGGGAGGGGGATTTCAGACAGGGAGTGATGTGTTTATGTTGTGAGTTGTATGTTTTGTTTTAAAAATAAAATAAAAAAATGTTAATCATAAAAAAAGATGAACTCTAGCTAATTTCCCACAGCATTGATTTGAAGTGGCCAATCAGGATATCTTAGAGGTTGGAGGCTGTGAATTCAGGGGTGCATGCTGGGTGGTTTCTGTCAGTCAAAGCCACCATTAACTGACTGAGTGAACAGCCAGTTGAAATGTAACTGGGGGAAGTGAACAGTTGGGCCACCGTCACGCACTAGTTCTTTTGAGAGGACAATCGTGAGGCAGCATGGTGGCCCAATGGTTAGCACTGTGGCCTCACAGCAAGAAGGTTCTGGGTTCGAATCCTGGTTGTTCCGGGTCTTTCCGTGTGGAGATTTTTTATGTTCTCCCCATGTTTGCGTGGGTTTCCTTCGGGTGCTCCGGTTTCCCCCCACCATCAAAAAACATGCACTAGGTTCTCCAGCCAGTGCCCTTGATCTGCAGTTGGTACCTGGGCGCTGTAAATGGCTGCCCACTGCTCCCTTGAGGGATGGGTTAAATGCAGAGAATGAATTTTGTATGTATGTGACAATAAAGTACCTTTACCTTATAAGACTGGGCATTTAGCAGATGTGTTTTTGAAGAGCGATAAATATATGTAAGTATGAGTGCAGTGGAATGAGTACTTTTTTTTTTTTTAAGATTATTTTTGGGGCTTTTCCCTTTATTAGATAGTGACAGTGGATAGACAGGAAAGGGGGAGAGAGATGGGGGATGACACACAGCAAAGGGTTCGGATTCGAAACCGCGCCGATGCAAAGGACTCTTCGCGCTCTTACTGGGTGAGCTAGAGGCCGCCAAGAGGGAGTACATTTCTAAGATCTCAAACTTTGTGAGCAACCAATTTGAACAAGTGCAAAAGACACAAAACGGTACCATCACAGAAGAGTGTGATACAGTACAAAATGGAAGAAGAGAAAGAGAAGCACCACACCCTTCTCCCCAAAATACCAACAAAAACAACTTCTTCATGTAACCCCTAACACTGCAGTCCAGGGAAACCCAAATTAAATCCGGTAGTTCACAATGAGACAGGACATGTCCCGTGATTCACTTGCATTTAGCCAAAGACTGTGATTTTGAATAAAAGAAATTTCTTCTATAGTTTAAACATGGTGATAAAAAATGTCTTATTTGAGAATACAATTTCATATTAAATAATGCAATTTAAGTATTTATAAATACACAAAAACATATAAAAAAAAAAAAGTCTTCTTCTGTCCAGCAAAATACCAAATTACAAAATACTCAAAATAATTGAATACGTATTTGAACTAAATTGAATTCAAATACTGCCCGTCCCTTCATGCACGCACATGTGCATGAACACACAGGCTCTTGTCTTTCTCGGTGTGTTTCTGTATAACCTTGTTATTTACGTGCCTTGGTTCTTCTTGTTTGTGTGTGTGTGTGTGTGTGTGTGTGTGTGTGTGTGTGTGTTTTTTGTGTGTGTGTGTGTGTGTGTGTGTGTGTGTGTGTGTGTGTGTGTGTGTGTGTGTGTGTGTGTGTGTGTGTGTGTGTGTGTGTGTGTGTGTGTGTGTGTGTGCAGATGCTGTAACACCTGTGATGACGTGCGGGAGGCGTACCGGCGGCGAGGCTGGGCGTTCAAAAACGCCGACACCATCGAGCAGTGTAAGAGGGAGGGCTTCACACAGAGGATGCAGGAGCAGAAGAATGAAGGCTGCCAGGTTTACGGCTTCCTGGAAGTCAACAAGGTACTCCAAATCTTATCTGCGAATGATTGTTGGTATCTAAAAAAAAATCACTTAGTTTTTTTTTATTATTTTTTATTTTTTTATTTTTAAACACAGTGTAGCAGCTTTGTTTCTGTCTGGGGGACATCCAGTGGGTTTGGAAAATGTTCATGAAAACATGAAGATTTGAAAATGTAGTGATATGTAATGCCTTGCCCAACAAGGCTGTCAATAGTACTTTAGATAAAAGCTGCGAAATTTAAATTTGTGATCTTAGTTTCTAAAACTAGAAATCGACAAATTATAGCCTGGATTTGCTGACCCTGAAGAAAGTGTACAACCCGTTTGTTTGTTTGCAGTTAGAAAGTGTTAAATAGTTCCTTAAAAGAAAAAAAACTTGCTTATCACAATGAAATATGTTTCACTGGGAGGAGGAAATCTGACGTTTTGAGATTAAAGTTGAAATATTAAAGGACATTAAAGGAGATGAAGTCATAATATGACAAGAAATAGCTGTAATATTATGAAAATAATGAGATAATTGTATGAGAAAAAGAATATGTTGTACGTATTGTATCCCTGACACTGGAAAAGTGACTGCAGTCCATAATCATGTTTTTATATGGACCTTACACTATGTTGAGGCTAAACCCAAGCTTTAAGCCCCTGAGGTGCTCGTCTACGGGTAGAGTAATTGACGCACTTTTTACCTCTTTATTTGCAGCTAACGCCATTGGTTCAATTTATTTCCATGAGATATTCGTTGGTTTTCCAGACAAGTTACTGCTTGTGTGGTGTTGGTGTGCGTGTGTCTGTGTGTCCGTGTGTGACTGCGTGGTCAAAAACTGTATGTGCTTCCCGGTTGCACCTGAGGAACCAAAGATTGGTTCCTATTTATACCAAGCACTAATTGGCTCTTACACACTATATTCATTGGATCTTTCTCTTCTTTGTGTCTTAGGTGGCAGGAAATTTCCACTTTGCTCCAGGAAAAAGTTTCCAGCAGTCTCATGTCCACGGTAAGACCTGCTGTTCATCCACTCTACTCGAAACACACTCCCACAGAACCATTCAAAGGTTTTTGAACAGCCTGTGTTAGTTTCCTGTGTCAGGCAATATCCAGAGACACTGGATATTTGTTCTTTGATTACACACAAGCACTTTCTACATGTTTCTAACATATACAAGGTGAATAATTTGCCCTTTTTTTAAACTACCTTTAAGGAAAACAATGCTTTTAGAGACCTGTTTGGATGTAGGACTTTGCAAGTAAGCTCCTAAATAAAACAACTTCAGTCTTTGTCGGAACCTTTTCATTGGTGAAGACCCACTACACAACTATCGAGAATAAATTTGGCAAAGAGCTGAAGTCAGGCACAGTAGTCCAGGGTAGTCGCACTTTAAATCCAGCTCTGTGTCATGGCAGTGTGGGCAGTGTGTGCAGATGAACAGTGTTTGGCTCTGCGCGCTGGTGCCACAGAGGGAAGCCACACACCGTTCATCTGCTCACACTGTCCACACTAAGATGACACAGAGCTGGCTTAAAATCAGCAAAGTATCCCTTTAAAGTTACCTTTGAATCTATGTTGTTTTCAACAATTAAAAACACCTTTCTGAAGTTTAAAGTCGGATCAGATTTATTTCTCATTTCACATTGATGTACTCCTAACTAATATTTTCCAAGTTGAGGGTATTTACGTTGAGTGCATTGCTTAACCCCACATTGCTAAAATAAAGGGTTGTTCAGAAACGTTTGACTGCTAACTGTGTTTATCAGTTTCTGTTCATTCATCATCCCTCATCATAGATCCACACCCACCACATCCATTAACACATCATCCATTAATCACACAATCATTTCTGTTTGCACATTTAGACTTTCCAGAAACAATTAGAGATTTTTGAGAGATTTGTGCACTAAAAATGACATAAGCTTTGACAACTTGTCAGTTAGGGCTGGGCAATATATCAATATTATATCGACATATTTTCCTGAATTTGAAAGCTAGATTACAGTAAAGTGATTATCTTTACGTACCAGTCTGTTCTAGCTGTTCTTTTATTTTCTTAAGCGTGATTTGTGGTTCTGCGGAGGCTCCACGCAGAGCTTTCTCCGTAGCCTACGTAAGTGGCCTGAAGTTTATTACTTGTGCGTTGGTTTGTGCGTCGATCTAACACCAGGGCCGGCATGTGTGTGTGCGTGGTAGAGCGAGCGAGAGAGTGACAGTGATTAGCTTCGGAGCAAGTAGCGACTCTAGAGTCATAGTGAGAGAAACAGAGTCTCCCCTGTGCTTTCTGACCACTGTCGGAAATCTGTAGCAGGAAAAGGTAACCCTCTCCTTGATTTTATGTTGTTTATTGAGTAGGACCAAGAAATGAGTAGGCGGAAATGCAACTCTACCAAGCCACAGCCTTAAGTCATTATATCCACATTTTTGATTATTATTTATCATAACTCTCACTGTGTAAATATTTTGTGAAAGCACCAATCGTCAACCCTACAATATCGCCGCAATATCGATGTATTTGGTCAACACCAGTTGTTGTTGAATCATGAAGATGTGGGTGTAGGACACCGTATTGTATTGTGCGCGCCTGTTCAGCTCTCTGTTGTTTGATGGGTTACTTTATTCTGCTAAAGGTGTTGTTGGATACATTTTCAAACCTTACAAATCTTATTATTAACTCACCAGTTGATCCGGTACAAATTATGTCCACAGGTCAAAGCCCAAGTCCTCAGTGTGCAAGTGTGAGTCAAAAGTTACCAAAATCCGGACAAACGCTGCTTACATACGCAGCAGCAACGCTCCAATTAGTCACTTGTTTTTTCACCGTTTTAAGGAATAATGCAACTCCTCTTCTGTTTGCTGCATGTTGTACTAGTGTCAGGCTTGTGCACAATTCAGAATTGAATTGAGAATGACTCCTAAATTTCAATTCTTGAATTTGAATTGAATTAATGTCAAAACAGGATCACTTTGTCAATTCAATTCAAATTCTAATTCATGAATTGAATGGAGGCCAATTCTGAATTTTGCACAAGCCTGACTAGTGTTTCACTGGAAACTCAAAATTAAGTTGGTTGCAAAAGCCTTGGTCTTCGGTTCTGAAAATGTTTCATGTATTCTGCAGGCAAACAAATATTTCTTAAGATTTTTTTTACAAAATAATCTTAGCTCAAGGTCCACAAGCTTTTTTTTTTGGAGGTTGAAGTGGCATCTTACTGTCTTCATCAGAGAATGGAGTGTAATTCGGTTTCAAACTAAAACTATGAATACAAAGATGAATATTTTTCTGTGACCTCAATGGGAAGATGAATGCTTGTTACATTATGACATGTCATTCCTTAATTTTTTTATTTATTTTTTTACACAGTGCAGTAGAGTTTGACTGATACACGGTGTCTAAAGCTGATGCCAGTGCTATCTGATTCATGCAATATCCTCTTTAGTGTAAATTTGACAATTTGAGGTCAGTGTTTGTGTCCAGGTTTGTTTTCCTGTCGGTAGGGAAAAACCTCAGAAACAGATTTTAGCTGTGAAGGGGCGTTCGTTTTTGACTACACTGAAACCAAACTGATGATATCATTTTGCAGAAGCTGACAAATAAAATCAGTTTCTTTATTGTGTCTGCTCCAACTGGCAGATTATTTTGTTAACTCAAAGGACACTATCACCTGATGCATCAGCAAACACTTGATTATGTGTTAGACTAACTCTACAAAGCAACATTTCCCTTACATTCTTCTCCTTTCCTCTGCATTTGTCTACATTTTTATTTCCTTCATTTGTTTCTTCCTTTGACCGTGTTTGCCGACATTTGCTCTGCCATCACTGTGTCACTTTTGGTGAACTGTCCTGTTTTGCCTGCCTGCTAAAAGTTTCCATCGTCTGCACTCTGCACATTTAACCAGAGAAGGAAATGAACAGTCGCCAGCCATCAAATGCTCAAATAAATCTTCTCTTAAGAGCCACTTCAGCAGGAGAAGTGCCACAATAATCTGGACAAAACATTAGTTGGCTACTAAAATGGAGAACATGGCCACTAAATTTGATTATTCTTCAGGCGCCCAAGCATCAATCGAAAATAAATCTGTATTGTTGTCTGAGCTGCACTTCCCACTGCTAGTTTCCTACCCTGAACACAACAGCATCTCCTCTGATCCGGCTGTGCGACGTGAGCTAAATTACTCTGGTTGAATGTGCTTCATTCATTTAGTTTGGTGTTCTATTTGAATGCTTAGCAGCAGAAACAAGAGACAAGAATCACTTGTGCTAAGGATTTGACTTTAAATGAGGCTGCGGCAGAAATAAATCGGCCTCACCCTCATTCTGGTCCCAAACTCCCTTTTTAGTCCGGACTGACCTTAAAGTGTTAAATGCTGTGTCATGTGTTTGGGGCGGCATGATCATCCTGACAGAAGTTATATAAAAAAGTTTTTTAAAGCTTATTTTCTTTGGCTCTGGAAAAAAAGAAAGAAAATCCTTTCCTATTCCCATTCTGCTGTTATGTTTAATCTCGAGCTTGTAAATCAATTTGTATATTGGAGTTGAGCTTTTAATACTTTGAAAACAACCAAATCCCGAGCACAAAAGCCTGAGGTAAGTTTTAAAAGCTGTGTCCTCATGCGCCAATAACATTTTAGATTTGTAAAAAGATATGGAGCATACAAAATATAACAATGTTTTGTCAGTGTTGTGCAGCCCCTACTGGCACCCCTCCTACACATTAATCTACCATGGTTTGTTGTCTACCTGCATCATCATAGTGACTCTTCTCTCTTCTTTCTGCAGTGCACGCTGTGGAAAGTAAGTCCATCTTTATTTGCAGTTTTGTTTAAAATCTTACAAATACCTAAAAACGGCCTCATTCCTGTACAGTAAGCTGTTTATTGATATATGGGAAAGTATTGCAAGTATACAATTTTGTAATATGAAGTAAAAAAATGACTTAGTTTAAAATTTTTTTTTTATTTAAGTACTGGATGAAACTCGCTATACAATATAGAATCCAGTTTACAAGTCAGACTGCATTTGGGTATCTGTAGTCCCTACCAACCCACAAACTGTGAAATAAGACAATCCAGTATGTTGTTTTTGTGGGCTGCCTAGATCAGAAAACATAGGATTCAAAAAGCCATTCAGATTTGGCTCCCCTTCCTATGTCACATGCAGGCTCATTAAAATACCCCCCCCCACACACACACACACACACACACACACACACACACACACACACACTACCTGTGCAAAAGTGTGCCATACTTTTCTCGCAAGCCAATCAGAGCAGACTGGGCTTTTCAAGATGAGGGCTTAAAGTGACAGGCGCTAAAATGGAGCATTTCAGACTAAGGGGGTAGTACAGGTTGTTCAGACAGACGGACTGTTTTTCGAACATTAAAGCATGTAAACCTTAAAGCATGTATCATGTTCTAGTAGAATCCCAAAATACAAGTACTGGTATGAACCTAAAAATGAGCATTTGTCTCGTTTACTCTCCATCCTCTTTAAAGACCCAAGTTTTATCTTGACGAGACTGAAAATGTCCTTTGTGCGAAGAAACTTTGCTATTGTGTATTTGCAGTACTTTCCAACATGTTAACAAACAGCGCAATGAGGCTCCTGTAAAGTTGTGTAGTGTGTGTAAATATTCCAACCTCTTTAGCAGACCTGTGGATGGGCACAGGGATCACGTTAGACATAGTCAGTCTGACATTAAATCTGATCTTTCCAGTTTTTTTTGGATTTTTACAAACCTATTAGAATATTCAAGTCTGGTCAGGTTTGTGCAGTGTGAAGCTGCAGCCAATCAGATTTTAGGTACAGGGAGAAGGAAAAACTTCACAACCGCCACCCGCTCCTTAAAAGGTAATTCCGAATTAGCGATAACCAGTTAAGTGAAAGATGTCTCAAACCCTATACAACATGAACTTTTATAATTAGAAGGCACATTTGAGGGAGGCCAAAGGTCCGAGCCTCAGCACCCTGAGACCAGATGGGGGACGTGCAGCTACTCACTCTGATATCACCTGTTGTGTGACCGCTGGCTTCAGCTTTATTTGCTGCCTTTACATCTATAAACTAATCAGACTGAACAGCTGAATCAATGGGCAGTAATCAATCACAAACTAACCAATAACTCCCATTCACACTCCTCCTTTTCTTTAATGTCTATTTAAAGTATTGGTAATTAACAAATTAAGTGATGTGCTTTGTTTGCGTTTGCAGTTCACGACCTACAGAGTTTCGGCTTAGACAACGTAAGTTACTCAACTGATGACGTTTTCTTTCATGTTTAAAGTTTCTACAATTCTTTTGTAGTAGTGTGTTGTACAGATTTGTATGTTTTCTTTGCTTATTTAAAGATGATTTGTATAACTTTAGAAAAATCATGACCAAAACTCCAAACCAAGTTGACTGTAATATTCTAAATTGTCCATAGTAATACTATATACAGTGCTTCCTTTAGGATTTTTTTTTTAGCAGTGCCAAATGTTTTACATATGAAACGGAACTTACACTTCGCTGCAACACAATCCCCTATTTATTCACCTCTATTCACACAATGAGGTATATTTTCAGTTGTGATTGAACTGTATTTTTTTTGAGGAACTATAGGGCACTTAACCCTTGTGTTGTCCTTCGGGTCCCAGTGACCCGAAGGACAACACAAGGATTATGTACTTCCCTTTACTTTGTTGAGAATTGCTCTCTAAACAAGGGTTAATACAGCACCTTAGTTCTTGTTTGTACAGCATTTTGGTCAGCTTAAACTGTGTTTAAATGTGTTCTAGAAATAAACTTTACTTACTTACTTTACAAGAAACAGGGTTTAGAGAGCAATTCTCAACAAAGTAAAGGGAAGTACATAATCCTTGTGTGGTCCTTCGGGTCACTGGGACCCGAAGGACCACACAAGAGTTAACATCTACAGCAGGTCTACACTTAGAACGGACCCACCGCGGTGAGGTTTTTGGTGGAGCTGTTGGTTTAATAGTCGACTCGGAAGAAAGCGAAAGTATGTGGAGTTAAACTGGAGGGGCCCAATAACCTCTGAATAGTTCTACTTGTTGTTAAATTGCAATGTGAGCGGCAGCCAACGGGGTGCATTATGTCAGCAGGATAGTTTAAAAGGGAACCGCGACTACATTATTTGTACAGCCCTATTTCTGATACCGTGGTGGCAGACGTTTTGGTGGGCCGCAAAATCAACATAGAGGAAACGCTGTATATAAAGCGTTCACGACACCCTTGATGAATGATATTAGGAAATGGCTGTTGAGGTGACAAACTGTTAAATCAAATTTCGTGTTTGAAGTTCTGATACTATATGGGTCACAAAAACAAAAAGCTGGGAATGAAGACATTTTTATAGAAAAACCTGCTTGCTTGCTAATTACTCTGAAAGGTTGTTAAAGTCTTGCCGGCTTCTGATCTTTCTGTCATCCTTCAGATAAACATGACCCATCTGATAAAACACCTGTCGTTTGGTAAAGACTACCCCGGCATCGTTAACCCTCTGGACGAGACGGACGTCACAGCGCCACAAGGTCAGTATTTCACGCTTTTCCTGTTTTCAATATGATGCTGGCAGGAATAACACTATAAGCATCAGTAACACTTAACATGTAGGGCCCTATTTTAACGATCTAAGCGCACAGCGTGAAGCGCCTGGCGCAGGTGCGTTTAGGGCGTGTCCAAATCCACTTTTGCTAGTTTGACGGCGGAAAAAAGGGTCCGTGCGCCGGGTTCAAAAGGGTTGTACTTAGTGTCTTCATTAATTCATAGGTGTGTATTTTGGGCGCAACATGCTATAAACCCATCAGTGTCATCTCCCATTCCCTTTAAAAGCCAGGTGCGTTTGTACCTTGGTGCATTGCTATTATGAAGGCGAATTTGCACCGTATTTGTAATAGTGTGTGTGTAACAAGCATAGTGTGCGCATGCTGTGCACGAGCCTAGGCGTATTTCACTAATTTGCTGCTAAAATAACAATGAAATGCTGCGCTATTGACTTTAGACCAGGTTTTTGTTGGTCAGTGGCACAATCACTTCCCGCTGCCACAAGAATGCACCTGAATGCACCTCCCTGTAAGACCAGCACGCCCATGGGCGCACAGATGGGCGCAGGTGCATTTGCTATTTAAACGACGCGGGCGCTGGACGGGAAATTGACAACCGCGTCGGTCTTAAACTAGCAAAGACACTTGCGTCGGGCTTTGTATTGCGTCGGGTGCAAGATCGGGCCCTTAGTGTTCAAACTAAATGTTTTCTTCAAAAAGAAATGGATCACTTTTCATTACATCTTACCGTTTAATCATGTCAATGCTTCGCCCAGAATTTTTTACCTCTTGGGTTTGAAAACCCTGTCATAGCCGATGATGTAATTTTCTTCATCTGCTCATGGCTGTGTGGACGTCGATGCATTACCCAACGATGACTGTGTGAGGAACAAGGAAGGGCTTTTATAACCAGTGATGTAACCGTATTCTTAACAATCAATGCACATTTGCACCAGACCCTGAAAGAAGTAGTTACTGGTTCAGCTTCTGGCTCAAGGGCTGAATTTACCTGCTCAGAATTGAACCCAAATGGAACAAAAGCCCACCTTGGTTTCACTCAACCAGTTTCAAAACCTATATGGACTAAACCTTAGGTTTTTCTTGTCAGACCCTCAGAATGGGAGCGTGAGCTTCTTTAAGTTGCATTTTGCACCAAATCAGAGAGAAGATACATAGGATCAGAGGCCTGTACTACAAAGCTAGATTTGGCGTTAATGTGGTAACTTGAGGTTCAACCCAGGGTTTTGTGTATCACGACGGTGGATCCCTTGTTAACGGGTTAAATTGCTGTGGTAATTTATGCTGAACACAACCTGCTCCAGAGCAGGTTGTGTTGGAGATTAGAGATCAACCGGTGTAGAAGCGCCGCCTACTGACCAATCAGTACTCGTTTATAACGGCGTCACCGTTCCTAGAAGAGCCGATGGAGCGCTCATTTAAGTTCAAACATTTAGAGAGACAACCCCTTTAACATACCCTGATGGGTATTTTTATGAAAGATAAAGTTATAGGTATAGTTAGATACTTTAGAAAGTGCTCTGCGTCTGCAGGTGGAATTTTCCTTTTGAAATTAAATTAGCTGTTCTGCGTCTGTCACTCTGGGCAGGACGTTGGCAGCCTCAGAAAGTGTAACATCCACTCTGAGAACCATTTTAGTGTTTCCTTTAGGATTATTTTTAGTAGTGGGGGCAGGTCCGTATCTGTACCCCCTCCCCAATAAATTATACGACTTACAGTTCACAAGGACGTACACACACACACACACTCGGCTAGTTATCCTCCTGTGTCCGCGCTATTCTCCGACATGCACTCTAACAGTGCAGCCCTATTTCTGGTACCGTGGGGGGCCACCACGGTCAAATCAACAGAGGAAACACTGCATTTGTCATCTGAACTTTATTGACAAAACTAGACTGTTGGTTGAGAGTGTGACGGCATTGAGCAGACAGAGAGCTGTACGTGTGGTCACTGGACAAGTCCCATAGCTGTATGGTTGTGTGGAGGAGGTTGTTCCTCCTCAGCAGCGGATGCCCATACCGATGGACATGAAGGTGCCGAACGTCCCCCCGCTCTGCATCATGGTCTTCCCCACTCCTCCCATCAGCTCCCTGCCACGCATTCCAATCCTTGAGACAGAAGAGACAGTTTGATTTTATTAGGTGTCAACTGAAATGTTTCATGCCGCTTTTTTTGCTTCACTTCATTAATCAGGCTGACATTGTGTTCACGTTAGCCTGTTTTCCTACAAAGCTTGATTGGCCCAGTTTGTTTTAACCCTTGTGTTGACAAAACAAGGGTTATGTACTTTTGTTTACTTTGTTGAGAATTGCTCTCTAAACCCTGTCGCTTGTTAAGTAAGTAAAGTTTATTTCTAGAGCACATTTAAACAGAGTTTAAGCTGACCAAAATGCTGTACAAACTAGCACTAAGGTGCTGTATTAACCCTTGTGTTGTCTTTCGGGTCAACGGGACCCGAAGGACAACACAAGGGTTAAATCAGGCGGACAACAACAGACCTATTTTAGTTGCTGATAAAATCTCTGTGATGTGGACAGTGAGTTAGAGGGCTGGTCAATTATTTCAACTTTTCAGTTACTCTGCAGATCCTTTTGCTCTATCACCAAATCAAATACTCTTCAAATGAACCCTTTAATATATATATAAAAAAAAAAAAAAAACTAAATTATCACTCATAGCAATAGCTATAACTAATAATGCAATTTACCTTTTCCACTGTTTGCATTTTGTCATGTAACATTGTTATAGACATTACTCAGAATTGTACAGAACACACCCAAAACGACTACTTGATGATGCCATTTACGATATTTGGTAGGTGTTAGGAAACCGACAGGTACTCCTGAAGGAATCGGAACCTCGAACCACTCAGGGAAAGTTCACATTATTCTGTTCCTGGACTATAACAGCTGGTCTTAATAGACACCACGTCCACATTTTTCAAATTTCCCCACATACACAGTTGCAGTTTCTTTAAAGTGATGGTTCAGAGTAATTTCAGCCTAGAGTCCTTTGCACAAGAGCTGTAATCGGGCCTTAAAAGTACGGCCCGAAAAGGCCCGAGCCCAACAAGTACATTTTGATTGACATCGTTTTAAAAGCCCGAACCCGTTTACAGCCCGACTGTACAAAAGGCCGTCTATCAGCAGTGATTAGAGTGTCTGAGAATAGCGCGGACATGCGCTTCACACCGCGAGCGGGCACACGCACCACTCGGCAGAAAAGGGAGAGAAAGAAAAGAGACTGCGCCGCACGCACGCAGCTCCTTTGTCTTTCGTAAAAAATGAGTCATTTATACATGTTTTAACATCATTTATTCATGACTAACGGAAGCCATAGGCCATTTGGAAGTTGGAACAAAGAAACAGGCTAAGTCCTCCAGAGACCAGCCTCTGTTTCATCTCCTCAGGATCCATTTTCACGCTAATCGAAACGCATCAGCTGACCACTCATTTACCATGCAACCCGAAGCGCAAGCCCGACCGAACCCGTCGGGTCCCGTCAGGTTCGGGCAAAGATCTTCAGCTCTACTTTGCACCATGACCTCGAGCCAAACAACCCCCCAGAAGCTTTTTTCACCTGGGTCGAACATTGGGAGAGTTAGCGTTATCAGCTGGTTAGCTTAGTGCAGACGCTAATGGATCCAACTGTGAATTTCGTAAGTTACCCCACTAATAATGCCCAAAAAGATACCAAACTTCTACAGTAGTACAAATAGGTCATGTACTCATAAAACGATGGATTGGAAAGTTTGTAAACTAGGAGTTTATTTAAATAAGACTTGTTTGCTGGCTTCTGCTGCTACCGGCAGTAAGACGAGTGCTTAGGGATGTCTACAAATTACAACACCGAAAAGAGATACAACAAAAATATTTATTAAATTTAACTTCTTTTTTTTTTTTTAAGTAAGTGCTGTAGTACAACTAGCAGGAGGTAAGTTTGGAGACACCTTATTTAATCATTAAAATAAATATTTTTGTTGTATCTTTTTTGGTGTAGTAATTTGTAGACGTCCCTAAGCACTCGTCTTACTGCCGGTAGCAGCTGAGAGCAGAAGCCAGCAGGCAAGTCTTATTTAAATAAACTCCTAGTGTACTTACAAACTTTCCAATCCATCGTTTTGAGTACATAATGTATTTGTACTACTTGTAGAAGTTTGGTATCATTTTGGGCATTATTAGTGGGGTAACTTACGAAATACACAGTTGGATCCATTAGCGCCTGCACTAAGCTATTCAGCTGATAATGCTAACTCTCACAATGTTCGATTCAGGTGAAAAAAGCTTCTGGGGGTTGTTTGGCTCGAGGTCATGTTGCAAAGGACCCTAGGGTGAAATTACTCCGAACCATCACTTTAAGAACAGAACAGTTTGGGTGCACACCAAGTGCAGAGTTACCTGAGACAGGAGAACGTGCCAAACATGGCACCAGCAGCCATTCCCACTGCAAACCCCATCATGAAGCCCATCTTGACCCGGTCAAAACAGCTAGGTTGGGTCTGGCCATATGGACCTACAGCCACTGGCATCTGGAGAGGAAAGACCGAGAGAAGACAGGCTAGAGATGAGATGGATGGATCAGTAGATGACAACAACATACTCTGATAGTATCACATACTGAGCAGGTCTGAAGGTTCCGAGCCCAGCCATGTGATTTAATTATTAATGCCATGGCTTCATCACCACAAGACAAAGAAATGCCTCACCTAAGTAGTAATTAATGTTGCTTCAGGAGTATATTTGTTTTTTAAGTTTGTATGGGAGTATGTTCTCCTAAAGCACCCGCAATAGGTTAGTCTATACCTTTTACAGCTATGAGTTGCTTTTATTTCCTTAGTGTATTTCAGTGAATTAACCACACACACTCAAATCAAGCATTCTTTTGAGTAACCTTATGAGTAGGCCTACTGACTTTTTGGAGTATACTTTTTCTTTGCCACCTGGACATATTACATAGTCCAAACATCCTTAGAATTAATAAGGATTTCGACACTAATGCTGTCAATACACCGTTTGACCTTTGTATCTATCTTTCTACTAGTCAGTTATTTTACTACCTAACCAGTCTTGAATGCTTACCAAGCTGACAGTCCTACTAGCGTTGCACGCCGACTTATTAGGACTTGAGCTTATTCACCGTAACCCCCAGAGTTAGATAAGTCCATACATACCCTTCTCATCTCCATGCGCGTCATAACTGTGACGCATCCACCGCTAGCCTCGCTTAGCACAGATGTTGGAGGTAACTGGTTCCATCTAGCCTACTGCTCCCAATAAGTGACACAGTAACGCCTACATTTTCCTGTTTACATTTTGTGATTTGTATAGTCACAGCGTACACATAACAAGGTCACATGACATGAGACACAGCCATCTTTTAACCGTATACAAACTGGGAGCTATATTCTCAGAAGGCGAAGCACTGCTACTTGGAACTCCAGGTGAACTATCTGCTCCTCACCACGGGGCTTCTCAGGTGCTGCGAGCAAATCACTCCGCTCAAGCAGCAGTGCTTCGCCTTCTGATAATTATTCTCATCTTCTAACCGTATACATACTGGGATATAGTTCCCAGTGTGTATACGACTAGAAGATGGTGTGTCTCATGTGACCTTGTTATTTGTACAGGCTGGGACTATACAAATCACAACATATAAATAGGAAAATGTTGGCGTTATTTTGTCACTTATTCTTGGGATCAGTAGGCTACATGGAGCCGGTTACCTCCAGAATCTGTGCTAAGCGAGGCTAGCGGTGGGTGCGTTAGACAAGACTTACGACATGCACGGAGATGAGAAGGGTATGTATGGCCTTATCTAACTGACTCTGGGGGATACGGTGAATAAACTCAAGTCCCAATAAGTCGGCGTGTTCCTTTTAACTAAAGACATGTGGTAACGTTAGCTAGTTAAGCTGCTGGTTAATGATTAAGTTGTGTTGCTAAGCCTGTAACTTGAGGTGTATCAGTGGTAACGTTACTGCATTAACGTTAGCGAGCACACTTGAGTTTAAGTTTGCAGACGGAATAACCAGCGGCTTTTGTTTAGATGCAGTCTTTAAACGGGAACCATAACATACCATGGTGACTGGCAAATTCACACTATATTCCAACAGACCAGTTTATTTCTTTTACAGTCTATGGGTTTAATGCACGTTAACTAACAGGCTAACGTCGCCTGTGGCCTTGACAGATAAACACGGCACGTTTACACCGACAACATGTGTCTTTCTGATCAACACCTTCTGGAAGATTCGTCGGAAGTCGACCTTACCTTGAACTATGTATTTAAAATAAGCTGGGTTTTGCGGTTCCTAACTGGAGGATTGTCGTAGTTTGGAGCACAGCTGCGTTTAAATGCCTTTCTAGCAGACCTCCATAACCGGATAAAGGAAGGAGAGAAGGACGGAGGAGACAGATAAAGAGGGGATATAAGATGTAGGACAAAAAGAAACAGCGCCATCCTGTGGTTGAGTTTATTACTGCTATTATTTTGATTTTAAGTATTTACTGCATTCAAGAGCAGTGGTGGGAAAAAATCTCGCATCCTTTGTATCAGTAGAAATACATAGTTTAAAAATACGTCATGACAAGTAAAAGTCCTGAATTCATGTTCATGTTACTTGTATTATTAGCAAAATGTACATACATACATTACTCATTATGCAGAATGACATCTTTCACGCTGTTATATTATTGTAGAATATTATATTCTGTTTTTATCACAAAGAGCATTCTAATGTTGTCATTTGTCAATTTTGAGCAAAGATGTAGATATTTAGATTAGTATAGTACTGCATCATCATGTGAGCATATATGTGTCTTTAATGTAAAAAGTACAGTGCCTTGCGAAAGTATTCGGCCCCCTTGAACTTTTCGACCTTTTGCCACATTTCAGGCTTCAAACATAAAGATATAAAACTGTAATTTTTTGTGAAGAATCAACAACAAGTGGGACACAATCATGAAGTGGAACGAAATTTATTGGATATTTCAAACCTTTTTAACAAATAAAAAACTGAAAAATTGTGCGTGCAAAATTATTCAGCCCCCTTAAGTTAATACTTTGTAGCGCCACCTTTTGCTGCGATTACAGCTGTAAGTCGCTTGGGGTATGTCTCTATCAGTTTTGCACATCGAGAGACTGACATTTTTGCCCATTCCTCCTTGCAAAACAGCTCCAGCTCAGTGAGGTTGGATGGAGAGCGTTTGTGAACAGCAGTTTTCAGTTCTTTCCACAGATTCTCGATTGGATTCAGGTCTGGACTTTGACTTGGCCATTCTAACACCTGGATATGTTTATTTGTGAACCATTCCATTGTAGATGTTGCTTTATGTTTTGGATCATTGTCTTGTTGGAAGACAAATCTCAGGTCTTTTGCAGACTCCATCAGGTTTTCTTCCAGAATGGTCCTGTATTTGGCTCCATCCATCTTCCCATCAACGTTAACCATCTTCCCTGTCCCTGCTGAAGAAAAGCAGGCCCAAACCATCATGCTGCCACCACCATGTTTGACAGTGGGGATGGTGTGTTCAGGGTGATGAGCTGTGTTGCTTTTATGCCAAACATAACGTTTTGCATTGTTGGCAAAAAGTTCGTTTTTGGTTTCATCTTACCAGAGCACCTTCTTCCACATGTTTGGTGTGTCTCCCAGGTGGCTTGTGGCAAACTTTAAACGACACTTTTCATGGATATCTTTAAGAAATGGCTTTCTTCTTGCCACTCTTCCATAAAGGCCAGGTTTGTGCAGTATACGACTGATTGTTGTCCTATGGACAGAGTCTCCCACCTCAGCTGTAGATCTCTGCAGTTCATCCAGAGTGATCATGGGCCTCTTGGCTGCATCTCTGATCAGTCTTCTCCTTGTATGAGCTGAAAGTTTAGAGGGACGGCGCGCTTCGCGATTTGCAGTGGTCTGATACTCCTTCCATTTCAATATTATCGCTTGCACAGTGCTCCTTGGGATGTTTAAAGCTTGGGAAATCTTTTTGTATCCAAATCCGGCTTTAAACTTCTCCACAACAGTATCTCGGACCTGCCTGGTGTGTTCCTTGTTCTTCATGATGCTCTCTGCGCTTTAAACAGACCTCTGAGACTATCACAGAGCAGGTGCATTTATACGGAGACTTGATTACACACAGGTGGATTCTATTTATCATCATTAGTCATTTAGGTCAACATTGGATCATTCAGAAATCCTCACTGAACTTCTGAAGAGAGTTTGCTGAACTGAAAGTAAAGGGGCTGAATAATTTTGCACGCCCAATTTTTCAGTTTTTTATTTGTTAAAAAAGTTTGAAATATCCAATGAATTTCGTTCCACTTCATAATTGTGTCCCACTTGTTGTTGATTCTTCACAAAAAATTACAGTTTTATATCTTTATGTTTGAGGCCTGAAATGTGGCAAAAGGTAAAAAAGTTCAAGGGGGCCGAATACTTTCGCAAGGCACTGTAACAATAGCTGTCAAATGAGTAAATGTAGTAGAAGTATAAAGTTGCAGAAAATGGAAACTCTGTACTTACTCAAGTAAAGTACAAGTGTCAACATTGCACTTAAGTACAGTAATTGAGTTAATGTACTCAGTTATTTTCTACCACTGACTTTCTCAGCCCACTTTTCAAACTCCAACATATGTACGTTAAGTCAATCAGATAGCGGTTGATCCTGAGACAATGCTAAAGCTCTTCTGTTTTATAAGAGTAAAATGAACTACAGTAGAATATACTGCAAGTTGCTTTATGCTGTTTTTAACACACTTCCCTGCTGTAATAATCCTCATATGCCAAATGATCTTACTTAACATCCAACTTCTTACATTCTGGTCTGATAATTGTTTGCTCTGTAATGTTTGACAATACCCATTGGTTTCCTTATTTCCTTTTATTTTATCTTGGCCCGCTGTTTGATTCCGTTTGGTACATCAGAGATTATTACCAATCATGTTGATCTCAAGTGTCCTCTGTGTGTATTTTAGTTTTAACAAGGATGTCCTTTCTCTCCCCACAGCATCAATGATGTACCAGTATTTTGTGAAAATAGTTCCTACCATCTATGTGAAAACTGATGGCGAGGTGAGTTAATTTTACATTTGTTCCCTAAAATTACTCTTACATTCCAAGCCTTATCAAACCAACAAAAATAACTAGATTGGTTAGCTCAGAGATTTTAAAGCGACACATCGAGAAAGAAAAAGTGTTGCATTTAATTGTTTTATGAAAGGTTGGTGCTGTACAGAACATTTTTGTATACTTTTCTTTTCGTAACATTATCTTTGGTAGGTTCCTTAACACTGCAAAAAAACCATGATGTTCGCCATTAACATAAATTTTTCTTTTCAAATGTTCAAAATGTTCAAAAATCTAATGTTTAATTGAATTTACCGAGCTACATTTAACCTCCTCATCCTAAAACCGTGTTTTGTTGTCATTTTGTGTTTTGCAGGTGGTAAAAACAAACCAGTTCTCGGTCACCAGGCATGAGAAAGTGGCCAACGGGCTAATAGGAGACCAGGGGCTGCCGGGCGTCTTTGTTTTATATGAGCTGTCACCCATGATGGTTAAATTCACAGAGAAACAAAGGTAGGAGACAGTGCTGTCAGTTGCAGCACTTTTATAAACGTTATTTCCCTCTCATTTAAAGGTCCAGTGTGTAACGTTTGTAGTTGTTCATTATCAAAATCTGTGTTGCCCGTTCACAAACTTGTCCTTTTTCATGAATATTTACCACCACCATCAATTCCAAGTATTCCTTTTGGCTTGAAATTTTACTTTTGCATTCACATGAACTGTGGTTAGACGCTCCATATTCATGCGCCATCTTGAAATACGTTAGCCGGTAAGGAACATACAGGACATACTGCTCCGCCTTTCGCGTTTTCGCTGTCCCATGATAAACTCCCAGGTGCTGCTAATGCTGCTAATGGGTATCGTAGCTTCCCGGCCCCCGGCAAGTTTGAAGAAGGAAACATGGAGGACCACACGTATTCAAAATCCAAATTTCAGGAACGGGAGTCTTCTTCTTCGCCCAGAAAAAAAGGATATTGAGAAGAGCAAGAAACCGGCGTCATCGTAAAATTTGAGTGAACATTGGAGCTGCCTTCCAAAGATGGAAAGACCTGATGAAGGAAAAGGGGATCGAAAGAGACGCCGAACGGCTACCGTAGCTGTAATCCGTACTTTGAACTGCGTGGCGCGAGAGAGTTGATTGGGATATATGATCTCAACGCTAGATGGGAGAAATTCCTACACATTGGACCTTTAAAATTTCCTTTGACTTCGCTGACGTCTCGTTCACACAAACTGATTCAAAATTGGCGAAGTGTCTCTCGAGTCTCGACTGTTACGAGTCTTCAGCTTTTAGCCGTGTTGAACCTTTAGCATGTAGATCACGTACCAAGTGCCAATTTGGACAGCTGATGTTGACGCTATACTGGCACAAGACCCTGATGCTTTTTCAACTCGTGCACAGATAATGGCTCCCAGCTTAGTAAATGAACATACATTATTCAACAACATCATTCTGTAAGACCTATATGATCCTACCATCATGATAGGATTCCACTGAAAGGGAATACACAAAGTCGAACTATCAACCAGCTCGAATTGCAAATGCATGTAATGCAGCTGTGCTTTGTTTGAACTCTCACAATACATTTTTACAAACTAGTAGTCGAGATAGACCGATAAATTGTCTCGGTTTAGTTGATATTTGAATTTGAATTGACGTGCTCGTGTTTGTATCTTGGTCAGGGATCTAAGGGATCAGTTTTAAAGATTATTTGATACCTCCACAAAGGAGGTAATGATTTCAGCTCGGTTTGTTTGGTGGTTTGTCTGTCTTGTCAGCAGATTCTCATGAAACTTGGTGAAAGGGTGTAGCATTGGCCAAGGAAAACCCATTTACATTTTGGAGTGTACCCGAATCACGGCGCGGCTACACAAATCTTTTTTCCCACGTTCTTTAACAATCTAAAATAGGGCATTTGTGCTGCATTCATGTGGTGTCTGAATAATCAGAAAAACAAGTTCCTGACTGGGAAAATCCACACTGCACCTTGGTCTGCACCAAGGTGCAGTGTCCTTCTAGTTTGTTTTTTGTTGATGTTTAAATAAAAAAAATTACTATTAACATGATGCAAGACATGGGGGTTTTTCCCATTCAGTGTAATGGTTCAACTGGTTGAAAAATAAGGTGTATTTTAGGTTTGAATACCTCACTGAGTGTCTGTTTGCTTTTATTGCTTTCGGTGTCTTAAATGTATGGTCTTAACTAGCTTTAGTCAAGATTTTGGAACAAACTGATGCCAAATTAATGAATGCAAGAATAGTATTAAGAAGGCTAATTTAAAGGGGAAATGGTTTTAAGGGACATTTAAAGGCAATATCATAGTACAAGAAGTCAATTTAAATGCCACATATTTAATAAGGAAGCTCAGTTATGACAATAAAAGAAGAATGTGAGCTTCTTTTAACCTTATTGTTGAGTCAATATCCTCTCTTTCTTTCTGTTCAGATCATTCACACACTTCCTAACAGGAGTTTGTGCCATTATTGGAGGTGTATTTACAGGTCAGTCCCTCCATGTGATCACGTCATTTGACGCTATATGTTACCTGATAATATACAGACTAAGACTAAAATGTGTATATGAATTAGGAATTTTAAATGAAGTGGATGAAACCTGACTCTGTTTTTCTCCTGTTTCTTCTGTTTCCTGTCTGCTGGACTCCTGCAGTGGCCGGTCTGATCGACTCATTCATCTATCACTCAGCTCGGGTCATCCAGAAGAAGATAGAGCTGGGCAAGGCTTCCTAACGCCCCCCCTCCCCGCTCACTAGCCTCCACGGTGCAAAACAGACCAAGACACGGACACAGAAAGAAAGAGGCACAGACAGACAGACAGACAGACAGACCGACAGACAGACAGACAGAGGGAGAAGTTTGGAAACCGAATCAAGTAGTTTTTTTTTTTTTTTTTTTTTTTTTTTCTCCCGTCAGATTGAGTGAGAAATGCAGAGAGAGAGAGACAGAGAGGTTTTAAATTAGCCACGTTTTTAATTCCTCTGTCTCTCTTTTCATTCTGGAAAAGCACAGGAGAGGAACTTGTGGTCCTTTTTGAATTTTGCTCTCTCTCTCATTAAATTAAATGCCAACAGGACAGAGTCAGAATCAGACATCGACGGGCGACGTTTTTTGTGATTGAACTCGAGCAGAAAGGAGGAGGCCTCCTCTGCCTCCAGATGCTTCTTCCTGGAAAAAGGGGGACTTCCTTCCCTCGCTCCTGTTAGTTAACGTCCTGCTTCAGCGCCGCTCAGCTCGCTACATTGGATGTTCGTGAGACGATCTGTGGTCGATCCTCTGTTCCAGAGGGGTGAGGGTGAGAGGGCACAGAGACTTTTTAAAGGAATACGTCACCCAACATTTTCACTTTTCTTATCAGTTTCTCATCCCTTGCAACCTGGACTGCTTGAGGAAACAATGTTTGTACTCACATTTCTTTTAACAGAATCAAAGACAGACATACATGCTTTCTCATGAGTACAAGAAAGTTATTGTGTGATCTCAATGTAATACATTTATTGAGATCAGAAAATTCTTGTTTTGGTCCTAGGATTGAAGGATAAATCTGGTGATATTTTGTCCACAAATCCCATGAAAAGACCAAATCCAACTATGAACTGTTACCAATAACAAGTATTGTGTGTGTACGCAAAGCCTAATATATCTTCTTCCTCTGTGCCATAGAGCTTAATTGTTGTCCAAACACTATTAAAAACACATCAGTGAGCAACACTGTTGCACTGGGTGACATGTTTCTTCATCACCATGAACACGCTCAGTGTAGTCTATTTTGTCTCAATCCCACATACACCGTCCTGCTGCCACATGTACCCACTAGAGCACCGAATGTGTATTAGTCCGCTGCTGAAAATAGTCCCCAACAAATGCACTATTTATTCCTGTTTAATCTTTGCTAAAAGCTACAGTGACCAGCTGTTTTGGGGAAGCTGTTTTTTTTAAGATCAGTCTTCAGTAGGAACCAATGGGCTTGGGTCTGAGAGCCACAGACAGGTTAGGGATATCCAAAAGCAATGAGAGACAGATGGTTTTGGACTTTTCATGGGATTTGTTGACAATAAAGAAAAACAAAAAGAATATCGCCTGCCTTCTCCTTTTAAGTTGTCTCCACAGACTTTTTATGTATGTTTTTTAGACAAGTCAGGAATTTGGGGTTTAGAGTAATAATCACGAACATTTTCATTTAAATAAATGTTAAGTCACTATCTTTCGCCGAATGAGGTAACACGATGGTGATTGAGCAGTAGTACGGGTGTCAAACAGTGGAATTGCAACTCCCAGCCCGTTACGAGATGCCCTCTGGCCCCAAAATACTTTTTTCCACACGTCTGTAAATCAGTGGATACATATTTTTTAACGTCACAGCCTAAATCAGAATTTGATACATTCAGTCCGATAACATTTGGAAAGTCTAGAAAAGACGCGCGATTAAATCATCGATCCCCATTCAAGTTAGTGGAGCGCTAGTCTGGCTAGTCCACACAGCATTCTGCGATGGGATAAAAACTTGCTCTGGAACTTGTTTTGGTGGAACGTGTACATTCAAAAGTTGTTTTAGTCGTGCGAGAGAAAACTCAGATTGGACAGATAGTCTAGCTAGCTGTCTGGATTTACCCTGCAGAGATCTGAGGAGCAGTTAACCATAGTCCTCAGAAATCCACCGGAGTTTAGAATTCTGTGAGTCTTTGATGAACTGACAAGAAACCTCTTCCACTGGTTGAACCTCTATTCTCTGTGAATGTGAGAACGGAACCATCCGGTACTCCATCGGACCAAGTTGTGAGTAGCTGATAGGAAACCTTTTGGCTGACGTGTTCCCTTAAAGACTTTCTGTACAAATACTATTTGAGACGAGCGGAGTTTCTTTTGAAATGGCTCAAAAAACCGGACACGCACTATACAGGCAGATTTCTGTCCTCACTTAAATTAAAACCACTATGTGTAGGATTTTGTAAGTTTGTAAAAAAAAAAAAAAAGCCTGCTCATCTGTGCCGCTGTGTTGGGGTGCACGTTAGTCCATCCTGATAATCGGACTGAATTTTGTTCACTTGATTCTTCAGTTTGGCATCGTGACATTAATAGACCTTATTTCACAGCAGACATTTTGACTTGTCATAGTAGGAAAAGAACATCTGAAATTAATAACCTTAACGATGGCTCAATTCCATCAAGTGTCCCAGTGAGCTATTTCAGTGAGTCAGCAGAGGTCTCTCCTAAGTGGAATGCAGCCATCATTGATGGTTTTGAATACACCTGTGCTTTTCCGACTATGACATGTCAACGTGTCTGCCGTGAAAAAGGTCTATGATACAAGTCTAGCTGGTCAACCCAAACTGTGGACTGACTTCCACTCGATGCAGACTGTTGGGTAACACCTGTGTCCAACTGGGTGAACCCTTGTGTTGACTTCGGGTCACATTGACCCGTTTTCAATTTTTGATTTATATCAGAAAATATGGGACGTAGAAATAAGCTCTGAAAATGTGTAGAAAAATTTTTTAACAATTTAAAACATTGGAAAAAGCAAATACAAACTTTTTTTTTTTCTTCAAGGTTGACGGGAAGACAACGCAAGGGTTAAACTGACTTCAGCTTGGCGTTTGACCTGCAGTTCAGCAGCGGATTGGGTGACTGATGGACCTTTTTCACAGCAGACATTTTGACTTGTCATAGTAGGAAAAGCACAGCTGAAATTGATAACCTTAACGATGGCTATTGTTCATGCTGACTCACTGAAATAGCTCACTGGGACACTTGATGGAACTGAGCCATCGTTATCCAAGGTTATCAATTTCAGCTGTGCTTTTCCTACTATGACGAGTCAAAATGTCTGCTGTGAAAAAGGTCCATTGGGTGACTGATTGGGTGACTGATTGGGCCGTTAGTTTCAACTTAACCCAGCTTGTAAAATCTCAGAAGAACATACCGACGACGCTGCTCTGGTTTATTAACTGCAAAGGGAACACACGGCGTAATCAATCAATCAATAACCTTCTGAACTGAATCAGAGAGAGCAAACCGAGACTACTGCTGCCACTGCTTGTTGTCCTTGAAGTTTGTTACACCTGATATTATTTTTCATCAACAAGTATAATTTCCTCTGACTTTAGCGGAGGTGCTGTTAATTCTCAGAGCGAGGCTATAAAACGCTGAGAAACCCTGAAGTCCCGTTGACCTTTTTCAGTCAACGCAAAGCTGCGGCGGCGGTCGCTGGGGGTAGTTAACTTGACGTTTCTCGTGATGATCGAACTTACACGTCAATTCAAGGGTCGTGTCTGTAAGGGTTAGGGTGTTTTCGTGCCAATTTTTCTGCTGTCCTGTTATAGGCTGTGACATAGGAAGGTAGCGTCCCCGGTCTTAAATCCAAGTACAAAGCTCTGATTGGCTCGGTTGTGATCATAGCCAGAGAATCTGTTAGAATCGGTGAGAGAGAAAAAATTAAATGTGTGCAGTGATTCAGAGGTCTGAGACCATAATGGATAATGTGTGTCTGCCATAGTGTCTGCTTTTCTAAATCTTACACACAGTGGCTTTAAAAAAAAAAAAGAGAGAGAGAGACAGATTTTAAGACTGAATTGTGAAGCACCGTAACAAAAAAATTAGCAACTTCAGTTGATAACAACACATTAAGCTGTAGTTTGTGCATACAAACAGCGTAACATGCCCACAGATAGACGTTGGACAGGACTGTGCATACGACCGGTTTAACGAGACACAAATAAGACCGAAGTGCTAATAAACTGTATGTTACTACAGCTATCACTGCTGTTGATGCGCGGGGCAGCCATCTTGTATTTTGAGCTTGGGGTACTGGGAGGTTGTCCGACTTCCCAACTCAGAAATCCGAGGTTCGGGGGGGCGTATTTCCGACTTTCAGACCTTTGGCTCGACTTAACTCTTGATATGATTTTACCCGTTGTTGTTTTTTTTGTATTCAGGAGTGTAAATATTGTACACACATATCTACCACTGCCTCAGAGAACGGAAGGAAATTACTAAACACTATGTGAATCCCACCAGATCGAGTGTTGCACTGTCGGTGTTAAAAACGCGCTCCGATTATTTAGATTTTTTATTTATTTTTTATTCTAGGGGAAAGGGCTGCTTCTATTCTGCTTGTTTCTTTCTTGCTTTCCATGGGACAGTAAACGCAATGCGCCCTGTTAGACTGCTGTCAAACGATATGCTTATGTTTTTTGTATTTTATTTCAATTTGGTTTGTGGGAGTTGGGAATGTTAGAGGGTTATAACACACAACCAGTTGCTTCTTTCAGACGTGTGCTTCTCATCCAAAAACTGGCGGTTTAATGACAGGGCTGACAGGGAGGCAGCAGGAAGCTCCAGACCACAAGAAGACCGCGTGTAAACGTCTGCTGGATTCTGACTTTATTCCTGACTCACGTGTTGAGTCACCATTTGAGACCCAGATGTTGATCTTTGCCTCTTCTCTGCGTTTATTTCCGACCGTCCTGAGTGTTAGACTGACACAAACAGACCCAGCGGGGTGAGATTGTTGGTTAAAAGCTGGTGGTTTTTGCACGTTTTGGCCCACTAGCCACAAGTCAGGCAGAGTTTACATCACTGCCGACCAGTTTTATTTCAATATGTTAAGAAACTTCTACTTACAGATTGAAACTAAAATGAATCAGTTTGCTTTTTTTTTTTATATTATCTTTTTCATCACGCGGTAATGTTGTTGCAAGCAAAGGTTTAATTATTGGTGCGTTCAAGGAGGACTGGAAATCCCAAATTTCAGAGTATATTGCCCAATAAGTCTCACTAGGCGTCATCTCTTAGACACTTTTAACTGTTCAGAGCCTCCAGATCCTGAAAGCTCCACGTTCACCTGCAATCCACCTCACTACACACTACCAAATGAGATGGAAAGTCTGTTGGTGAGGTAGTCACCACCACCATGTTTGTTTGAGTTTTGAGCTTTAAAGTGCTCATATTATGCTCATTTTCAGGTTCATAATTGTATTTAGAGGTTACATCAGAATAGGTTTACATTGTTTAATTTTCAAAAAACACCATATATTTGTTGTACTGCACATTGCTGCAGCTCCTCTTTTCACCCTGTGTGTTGAGCTCTCTGTTTTAGCTACAGAGTGAGACATCTCACTTCTGTTCCATCTTTGTTGGGAGTCGCACATGCTCAGTAGGTAGGTAAGGACTACTACCCAATCAGAAGCAGAGTATGAGGTCGTGCCACGCTAGCACATTGGCGAGCATTATAACGTGTGTTACAAAGTGACGCACGTTAGTCACGGAAGCAAAGGCTGTAAACCAATTACATGCACTAAAAAGATAACACAATAAACGAAAGGGGAAAAAGCCAAAAAGCATAATATGAGCACTTTAACGGCTTTATTTTGATCAGTTTTTCTTGCAGCACCATTTCCAAATCCGACAGCTGTATACCGTTGCACCAAAGCAGCGGTCTGGGATTGGGCAGTTATGGTGTCAATCAAAGTTTTCTGGTTAAAGTTGTAGTTTCTTAGCTTGACACTCCAGACCCACATCAAGATGTTGGGTCTGGGAACTCCCCATTGGCATGGCTCAATCCGAGGGGCGGGATAAACGGTTGTCTTTCAAATTCCATCTGCACGCTACAACCAGGCAGAGCAACGAAGAAGGTAGCGGAGCTAGTTGATAGATTAAATTTTTGCCGTATCCGGTCGGCCAAACTCTTCAGTGACGTTCTTTGTTCTTTTCTCAAAGAAAAGCTTAACTCCAAGTCTTCCAGAGTCACGGCTAAAGCCGATTCTAAAGACCGCTGTTCGGCAGCAGCAGCAGCAGCAGCCATCTTCTTTGTTTTCAAGTAGCTAGGGCTGTGACGATAACCGCATCACCGCAATACCGGCGGTGACGTGCCACTACCGCGGTCATGACGTCATCACCGCCATCACCGCATATTTATTTTTTTTACCTTTAGCTCGCGTAACTTACAGGAGAACAGATATTGTGTGACATGACATATAATGAAAGCAATAATCATTGTGTAGTTACCCTCATCGACTGTCTTCTATCCTACATTCAAGAGTTTATGGAGAGAAAAAAAAAAACGCAAGTTGCTCTTCACTTCAGCTTTGCACATGAGGATGGACAGTCCATTGAGGTGAGGTGGACATGGACACATTAATGTTAACGCTGCAGTGTTTACCTTGCACATTAGCCTAGCAGCTAGCGGAGTTTCCTTCTGCTTATAGCTTAATCCTGACAAAACTGAACGGTTGAATCTCAGCCTGCATGCACGTTTTGTAGCCTAAACAGAGCAGCTTATATAGCTTATATCTTAGACAGAGCTCTCTGTCTGCTCAGCTGCTAAGACCGCTGTGCTGCGGAGCGTCTTTCCTTGGCATTGTCGGCAAACCTTTTTTTTTCTTTTTACTTTATTGACAATAGAGCTTTCTGAACTGTCTGTGGAATAGATCAACGGAGATGAGAGAAAGCAGAGTGGCCATAAATGACAGCAAAACACAGTAAAGACTCTCACACTGAGCTGAAATGGAAACACTACGCTACGCACGGAGTGCCCGGTGGGCTGGTGGATGTCCTGCATAGGATAGATCATGCCTTCGCAGCGAAAGGTTTAGATTATTTCCCCCTCAAAATAGGTAATTGAGCACTGTAGTGGTTATGACCATATCAGTGACTATGTAACTACATGGAAACGGGATAAACGATGTCTGTGGCTTGCACAGTAATAGCGTTACTGAAGCTTAGCTGTCTCCTGGGAATTCAGTTGTAGCAGAAAAAGGTAAACTGTAGTGTGCAGATTGGAGCGTAAAAAAAAGAAAAGCGGAGTTGTTTATAAGGGAAGAAGCTTGGAGTATGAAGAATATAGCAGATATAGCTACAACACACGGAAGAGCCTTTTGAGTTTGATGGTCGTCCTCATTTATTCGAACCCGAGTATACAGACGAAGAACTAGCACAACTCACAAGAGTTGGAAAGAACGAGACTGACAGACAGAGGGGAAACAGGCAGATGAACTTGCTGCTCCAAGCACAAGCTAAAGCTAGCCTTCAGTAACTGGGAGACATAGCCACACCACCGGGCGCTCCGTGGATTTTTATTGGGATGATTATCACAGATGCCTGGCTGAATACACTCACCGGACGGCAGCTAGCAGCTAACGGCTAACAGGTATCTGGCTGTACACACTCACCGGAGGGCAGCTAGCAGCTAACAGCTACTACCGCACTACTGTTTTTTTTAGGGGGGAATACACTTCAAGACATGACATGACCTGTCCTCTGGAGGACATAGCCACACCACCACCGCTCCGTGGATTGTTATTGGGATGATTATCACAGAAGCCTGTCTGAATACACTCACCGGTACGGCTAGCAACTACGCGTATCAGCTAGCAGGGCAAGCTAGCTACCGGCAGGATCGAGACAGGGACCAGGGTAGGTGAATTTAAACAAGGTCTGAGTTGAAAACGCATCTTGTTGACACGTAAGGGCCCTGTTCATGTGGCACATACATATTAATTGCATTTTGTGTCTGTTAAGAGGCACAAAGGGACTCTAAAACTTGCCCCGAGCACTGCCGTTTTAGCTCAGGGGACGCTTGTAGTACGTAGCTGCAGCTTCTCAGCGTTACCTGCACTGATTTGGGTCGGGGTTTTTTCTATCGAAAGTACTCGCGTAGCTATAGCGATCAAGATTAACGTAAAAATTGGCCGAGCTTGTTGTTTTATTGTTTACATCATCTTTGCTATCTCTTTTTCCTCTCGCTTTTCCTCACAGCAGCACTCATACGCTGCTCTCCGTTACCGCTTGTTCTCCACACGGGCACTGACGTCAATCACTTAAGGCCCCCGGCCATTCTCGCTCTAATTTACGCTACTCTTGTAAGGGGGTTGCGGTTAACCGCCATACCGCGGTGATATGTTGCTTCGTCACCGCGATAAGAAAAATACTATACCGTCACAGCCCTACAAGTAGCAGGGAATTCAGGCGGAACCGTCGTAACTCTGCCGTCATTATGTTAATCCCGCCCACCGACTCTATACACGATGTGATTGGCTCGGCTGGAGTTTGGCTTTTCCAGCTCGCAAGCCAACGGAGAGTTGCTAGACTGACCCTGGCTGCAAATTACTGCCGCTAGGGTGCGTCTAGACTTCAAGGCTAGTATAGTTTCTTGGAACGTGTTTAAGAACATTTTGGACATCTTTCCAGGATGTCCGTGTTTGCTTTCTGTGCATCTTTTGGTTGGATTTCTTTCAGCAACATTTCTAAAGCTTTCTAATGCTGTGCTCTCCAACCTCTCAGAGGTTTCAGTATTCTCAAATCCAACACCAGGAAGGGCCCTGTTTCACCACGACAATATAACTCAAACAACATAACCAAGGAAACTAATTGTCTAATGTTAAGCAAGTTTCATATTTATTATCATTATGATTTTTTAGAGTTTAAAGTGCTGAAAAGGGCTTTTTTTTTTTTTTTTAAATAAAAGTTGCATTCAAATAAATCGGACCAAAACGTGCAGAAATCCACACTTAACCACAAAATACCTGTCAATCAATCAAAGTCGGCAGGACGGTGACGTGTTTTGATGAGGTTGTGTTGGAGAGGCCAATGTCGCTCCCACTTCTTCTGCTTCTGTCTGTCCCCTAACAAAACTACGACCATGAACATGTACCACGTCCTGCCTGCTGCAGGATTTTGTCCAAGTAATGATTTATTCAAATACGTGCCAGGTTACTGCTCGGAGACACTAGAGACAGACCATGCAGAATTAGACCAAGCTGTTGACAATACTCAACTTCTCTAGATTCCCTCCGTCTTACAGACAGTACTGTATTTGACAGCAGGTGTCGCTAACGCGACGGCTCGTCCAGGACGTGAAGACATGTTGGGTCAGTGTGAATCTGGGACTGAGGTTATAGCTAGTGACTGTGGAAGGTTAAATCAACAATCCCAGAGGAGTATTATGGCTGTAAAGAGACACTTTTATAAGTATGAAAACTGTCCAGTATTTCTTCTCTCTCTGTGTTTAAATAGCTTCTGAAATGTGGATGGTGACGTTTGATCGCGAAAGTTCAGTTCAGAGGCAGTTGTTGATTGCTGGTTGTTGCACCTTTTAACATCTAAATCAGTGGCAGGGGTTATGTGTGTGTTGGTGTGTGTGTGTGTGTGTGTGTGTGTGTGAGTGTGGATGAGTGTGGGAGAAAAATGTATTTATATTTCGATTGTCCTGAAACTGTTTTTAAAATGACAGAAAATAAATGTTAAATACACCAGCTTCAACTGTCTGCCTCCTCATTCTTTTTGGCTTCAACCCTCTGAGGGTCTAAGCCATTTTTTTTCCCCGATCTTTAGTTTGCCTGGTCTCCTTGTGTAATAATGCTTGTATAAACTCAACCCTGTTATGCACAATGAAGTTATAGACATTTTTTTAGGACAACCTGGGCAATCAGGATATGTACAGTATGCTGCAGGGATGTCACATGAATGTATACATTTTTCCCAGAAAACACTGAGACATTGGACATATTATATAAACACAAATCTGGGTACCAGCTCCTTAATTCTAGTGGTGCAATGATGTCATGCTCTGGACTTGTGAACAAGTACGGTATTCCTATACCACCAAAGGAATATGTTTTGAGTTTTTGAGGCAATCCCTTCCGGTGCCTTATTGCTTCTCAGAAGCTCAGTATTTACTGTGGTACCACTGGATCCTGATGTTCCTGCTGTCGGTCGGAAAAAGATTATTAATAACCGTGATATATATATATATACATATACATATATATACTCACCTTAAAAATTATTAGGAACACCTGTAACATTTCTCGTTAATGCGATTATCTAATCAACCAATCACATTGCAGCTGCTTTAATGCATTTAGGGGTGTGGTCCAAGTCTAGACAATCTCCTGAACTCCAAACTGAATGTCTGAATGGGAAAGAAAGGTGATCTAAGCAACTTTTAGTGTGGCATGGTTGTTGGTGCCAGACGGGCTGGTTTGAGTATTTCACAATCTGCTCGGTTACTGGGATTTTCACCGACAACCATTTCTAGGGTTTACAAAGAATGGTCTGAAAAAGGAAAAACATCCAGTATGCTGCAGTCCTGGGGGGGAGGGGGGGGGGCAAATACCTTGTTGATGCTAGAGGTCAGAGGAGACTGAAAACCTTCCACTAATTAACCCTGACAAGGCACACCTGTGAAGTGAAAACCATTTCAGGTGACTACCTCATGAAGCTCGTTGAGAGAACACCAAGGGTTTGCAGAGTTATCAAAAAAAGCAAATGGTGGCTACTTTGAGGAATCTAAAATATAAGACATGTTTTCAGTTATTTCACACTTTTTTGTTAAGTACATAATTCCATATGTGTTCATTCATAGTTTTGATGCCTTCAGTGAGAATCTACAATGTAAATAGTCATGAAAATAAAGAAACACATTGAATGAGAAGGTGTGTCCAAACTTTTGGCCTGTACTGTATATATATATATATATATATTTTATTATTATTATTATTTTATTATTATTATTTTTTTAAAGAAATTGTCTTTTATAAGGTTATTCCAGTGTTTTCCACTGGAATAACCTTACTTCGTCTCACAAGGCACAAACAGAGTAGACAATGGCACACAGTAAGTGGAATATTTGCTAAACCAAAACATAACATAGGAAATAAACTTAGAAAATGAAAAAACAGTTTCAAACTATCCTAAAAAAAAAGAAAAAGGAAAGAATTATAAATACCATATTTCCTTTAAATGGAGGGTATAATATAATACGTTTTTCATCCTATGGTCACAGCTGACCTGCCCAATACGGCGTAGCACAAATGCTGCCTCCCAGACACCTACACACACACCAGGAAACTGCTCATGTCCAATAAAGACTACAGGAATGGCGTGGGCAATCCTGTTACCAAATACTGCCTATAGCTCTACAGTTACATACACTACATTGTTATATTCCTCATTTGTTTTTCAGAGGATTTCAGACTGAATTGTCTGAAGCAGTAGATAATCAAATCAAACTAACACATGCTCTATAAAACACAAGAGTAGTAACTTGTTTTTCTTAAACGTTATACTGTCTATAATAATATAAAATCAAAGTTTCTCCTTCATATAAATTGTTCTCTTCTTTAATTTGAAATTGGTAGCAGTGACATCTGTTGGCCACTAGATGGCGACCATGTTCAAAGTTCTTACTATAGTCTAAGCGCACACACACACACACACACACACACACACACACACACACAGAGCGAACAGAGCATCTGAATGAAATTACAGCCGGCTTGAGTAACTTCCTGTGTGTGTGTGTGTGTGTGTGTGTGTGTGTGTGTGTGTGTGTGTGTGTGTGTGTGTCAGAGCCACACAAGGCTGAGCAGTCTAGCATTAAACAGTCCACAGAGAATGGTTTGATACTGGAAATGTAATTATGTGTCCGGGGCGTAGTGCTCTGTATCGTATTAAATCTCATATATTTCAGATCCTCACAGGAGGAGGAAGACATCATCCCGTTCGTTACACACTGACATTTGCGTCACACATTTACATGTTTGTGGAAGATCTAGATCTTTTACTTAAGTAGAAGAAGCAAAACAACAACGTACTTCATTACGCGTACAAGTCCTGCATTCATCATTTTACTTCAGTAGAAGTGCAGTAGTATTATCCATAAAATGTGAAGTAAAAAGAAAAAGTACTCATTAGGTGCCAGAGAGTTATATTATAATGTATTGCTATGTTACTGGATTAGTGTTGTTGTTGAATCAAAAATGTAATCAGTATTGTGATGTTGCCGCTGGTCTGATGTTGCAACTAGCAACTTTCAAATAAAGAAAGTATATACATACAATATTTCTCTCTGATATGCAGTGAATTACAAGTAGTATAACATGAAAATACCCAAATAAAGTAGCTCAAAATTGTCCTTAAGTGCAGTGCAGTGTCTTCATGTCTCCGCCATGTTATAGACAACAGAATACATCAGAACAGATTCACAGTTTCACACGCTAACTTCAGGGGACATGAGAATTTCAGGACTTAAACACTTTAAAGGTTATTTTTAGAGTTTAAAGTTCAGCTTTAATTTGGCCCACAGTTTTGGTTGCTAAACGACAGTGATCACAACTGAAGCCACGTGCAAAAACTCAAACTACAGTAAGTAAGTAAAGTTTATTTAGATAGCACCTTTCAGAGATAAAAAAAAAAAAAAAGTGCTTCACAATAAAATGTGAAATGCTTGAATAGCAGAGTCTGCAATTGCTATTTAAAAGATTCGACAGAATTCACACGACGTAGAGATGGAGGCAAGACGTTCCACAGCCTGGGAGCCACTGCTTGGAAGGATCGATCCCCTCTAGTTTTAAAAAAAAAAAAAACCCCCTAACCTCGAAAGTTCGGAGTTTTCGGGAGTGGGACTGGGAAGGTGGGATGAAGTCAGAGATGTAGTGCTTGACCGTGCAGGGCTCTCAAAAGTAAGGACCAGGAATTTTAAATTGAATTCTATACTGGGCTGGTAACCAGTGAAGTGCTGCTTAAAACAGAGCTTGAAGTGTGCTCTTTTGTTAAAGGTCGAACATGGCAGCAGGTGCGAAACCGTGGGTAGCTCTGCCTTTTAGAAGAATGAAAGCTCAGATGGGCCGATCTGGAATCTTGCTCCTTACGATGTCATAAGGAGCAAGGTTATCTTCTTCTCCGCTTTACCTGACAAGAGAATTTGGCCACCCGCCCAGAAGAGAGACATCATGGCTTTCAAACGAGCACAGTGGCAGTTGGTCAAGGCCACACCTCACCCTCCACCTTGCCCCCCCCCCTCTCTCTCCTCCTCAATAGCTACAGACACATACATATAACATCCTAAGGAAAGCTCATTGTGGGACTGGCTCTAGTGGCTGTAATTCTGCACTAACGCTGAATTTCGGGAAAGAGACTTCAGATACAGTATTAGGGGACCACTAAGGTCTATAGAAAAGCATCCAAAGAGCACCATGTCATGGGACCTTTAATGTGAGTTAAAAGCCTCGCAGCAGAGTTCTGAACAGCCTGGAGATGGTAAAGCTCCTTCTTACTCAAACGGGTAAAAAGACTGTTAGAGTAGTCTAAGCGAGAGGAAATGAAAGCATGAATGATCATCTCCAGCTCACCCTTTGACACACTAGTGTTCTTAACTTGGAAATATTCCTCAGTTGGAAGAAACAGTTTCTAACTAATTGTTTAGAGTGGTGCTCCGAGGACATGGCTGAATCAAAGACAACGCCTAAGCTCCTCGATGTGCTGCTTTATCTGAGGGATTCGACTTTCAGGGGCGACAGTTTGTGTTTCTGTTTCATCTGAGTTCAGAAGCACAGTCTGCACTACCAACAGTCACCTGGGCTAACCAGTTCACATCACCCGCAAAAACTCATTCCAAGCAACACAACTCTTCACACACACGTCTCAGAACAGGCTCAGTGCAGCCACACACTCAGAACAAGCCTCACTGAGACATCACACACACCGTCACTCATTACACACTGAGAGTAAAAACACTAGCATCAAACACCAATACAGAAATTACAAACTTTTCATCTTTACAGTTTTTATAATAGTTTAGTATATTATTAGTATATATATATATTAGTATAATTTAAGTGACATTACACCAGATCAATATTTTCTATAAGAAAAGAGTGAAATTACTTTCTTTACTTTTTAAGTTTTGAGGTAAACAAGAATGAATGAAAATCCTCAGTTCGCTTACCGTAAATATATACAGTACAGTACTTTGGACACACCTTCTCATCCAATAGGTTTTCTTTATTTTCGTGACTATTTACATCGTAGATTCTCACTGAAGGAATTAAAACTATGAATGAACACATATGGAATTATGTACTTAACAAAAAGTGTGAAATAACTGAAAACATGTCTTATATTTTAGATTCCTCAAAGTAGCCACCCTTTGCTCTGATTCACACTCTTGGCATTCTCTTGATGAGCTTCAAGAGGTAGTCGCCTGAAATGGTTTTCCAACAGTCTTGAAGGAGTTCCCAGAGATGCTTAGCACTTGTTTGGCCCTTTTGCCTTCACTCTGCGGTCCAGCTCACCCAAAACCATCTCGATTGAGTTCAGGTCCGGTGACTGTGGAGGCCAGGTCATCTGGCGCAGCACTCCATCACTCTCCTTTTGGTTTCTTGAACATGACAATGAGTTCACTTTACTAAAATGTATAACAATCACCAGATGTCAACCCAATAGAACATCTTAGGGATGTGGTGGAACGGGAGCTTCGTGCCCTGGATATGCATCCCAAAAATCTCCATCAACTGTAAGATACTATCCTCTCAATATGGGCCAACATTTCTAAAGAATAATTCCAGCACCTTGTTGAATCAATGACACAAAGAATGAAGGCAGTTCTGAAGACGAAAGGGGGTCAAACACAGTATTAGTAGGGTGTTCCTAATAATCCTTTAGGTGAGTGTATATATATATATATATACATATATATATATATATATATATATATATATATATATATATATATATATATATATATATATATATATCTTTTTATTTTGTCTGTAGTAATTACTAGAAATGTTACACAATAAAGGTACGTAATAGTTCAGAAGTTTTTTTATCAACAAATTGGATGTCTTCTCTTGCCATGAACCTACATGATCTAGAAATACAAATGAGTGTGGTGTTCCCATTGCTTACACCTCCATTACTTTGTGAAAAACAATAAGAATGCAGTTTTACTACAGTAAAGGAAGTGTTTTTCAAATTTTCACAACCGTGTATGTAATGTCAGACATCTTACCTGAACATGTTGGTATCTTTGCTCTTTTACCTGTTTCTCTCTAACGGTACAATGTACTGTATAACTGTTTCATTCTTATTTGGTGTTTCTTTATTTCCAAAAAAAGGTGTTATGAGCTTTCCCTATATACTGTATCTACAGTATGTGTTCACTAACAGGTCTAAAACAGGAAGCCATTGCAATCAGCAGTGTTTGAAATGCACCAGACTGAAATCCATTCTGTTTTGAATGTGTGGTTAACAGTTTTGACAGCAGTGTGTTAGCATTTACACAAAGTGCTGTAGATCTACAGTGTCGTGCAGGTTGTGGTTAAAACCATGGGATAAGTGTGTAGAGTTTTGAAAACTGTGTTCAAGCAATGAAAAACGAACTAGAGTTTGGTCCACATGAACTGCTGCTGAGTTTTGCACACGTTACTCCAGTTGTGCCCACTTTCATCTAGCAATCAAAAAACAAACAAACTGTAAGTAGTTTTAAGTAGGTTTCTGTTGAGTTCTATTTTTTGGAAAAAGAAGATAACTGTCCATACATGACTCTACACAGGGGGCCGAGGTCAGGGTCCACCACAGTGCAATGCCCCTGGTGCTGTTATGGAGGCCTTGTGTAAAGTGGCTATATGTAACTTTCAGTTTGTATTGATTCTAGAGGCCGCTTTGAACTAAAGCTGTAGTGTTTTTACCAGACTTGCTGTTGTAAAGGTCTTTTCTTTACGGTGCTGTATTGCCCACTGTTTATTACCGAGTTAGTGTTACTGGGAAGTCATAAAGTCGCGTTGAATGTTTTGCTCAGACAGAAAATCATTCATTTACAATAAGAGAATAAGTTACAGATGCATTGTTGCATTTCGAGTGTTGCATACGGTAACTTAGCCTACTTTGGATGTCTCGTGAGCTAAACCTGGTATCACTGTGACTGTGTCACGAGCCAGAGCATTAAGAGATTGTCGTAGCAACCAACGTAATAATAACTCAGATTAATGTAGCGCATTTCATGAAACCCACGGACGTTTTACACAAGTACAGGGAGACAAGGGAACAGAAAATAGTAAGCCAACACAAACACGGAGTAAAAGGAAAACCTCTGCTATAAATGGAAGGGGGACGTCATTTAATGTAGTTTACTGGCGTACAACCACATCAGCCAAAGTTATTTTTTGAATGAAACAGACATATTACATACCTGAGGGCCAATTCGGGGTCAGTTTTTAATTGTCTCCATCTGTTGAAAGCCCGACCGAGTGTGACTATGGGTTTTGCCCGTCGTCTTTCACTTTCCCTTTTAACTTAACAACTACAGAAGATAACTTATAAAATAATATTAGAATACAATTAGGTCTATATAAAGAAATCTCCTGCTACCTTCTAACTGGCTGGATACTCACTAACACAGGTTTTTCCGGTATTGCGCTGAAATCTGTGACCCGTCAGAATGTGTTACTGTAGCGCCGTCTACCTGTCGTAAATCATTTTGGGACTTCGCGGGAAAAATCAGACCCGGGCAGAGGTGTTAATAAAAACTATATAAAACTAGCATTACAGGTCATTTATGATCATCGATGGAACATTACACAGTTTCAGAAACATGTGAAAGTTACATATAGTCACTTTAAGTGCACTATGGATGTAAATCCAACCTTAGATCAGTTAGTTTCAAGATTTAAAGATGAGTTTCTTTTTTTAATGTATTGTGTCGGGTTCAATTTATGGTTAGGTCTCTGGGTCTATTTTTTGGGACTTAGAGTGGAGGGTTAATGGGTTTGGGGGTAATGATTTAAGGTCTATAGTTTAGAGATAAGCTTTAGGTAAGAGGTTTTGGTTTCTGTGTTTATTTCTGGGTGTTTTCTTTTTGGTTTAAAATGTGTTTGGCCTAGAGTTAGGGTTGAGATTTAATTTGAAGTTGAGGATTCTGGTTTATTTAGAGGGTGCAGGATTTGGACTTTAGCTTAGAGTTGGAGTGGAGACTTGGAGGAGCTGAGGTCTGAGGTTTGCTCTGCATTCAGTTTAAGGCATAATGTCTCAAGGTGAAATTTCTAACGGCTATCCTTGCTACACACATACACACACACACACACACACACACACACACACACACACACACACACACACACACACACACACACACACGTCAATCTGTTATTATGTAGTGCTGCAAATTTGAACCCACTATTGCATTTTTGTCTTGATAGACTCGTAGGCCTGCAAACAACATAAGAGACGAGAAAGAAATATTCAAGTATCCAAGTGAAGTATTTTATTAACAAAATCAAATGAAGATGCATAGAAGAGATGGGATGAGGTCATAAGTGGAGTCAGGTGATGTGGAGAATGTGGTGTGTGTGAACATTTGAGAGCAAAATGATAAAGAAAGCAAACCGTAGCACATGGGTAGAAGGGTAGAGGTAGAAGCGCTGATGGAGTGTCATGGTGATTACAGTTGCAATAATGTGACAGCTGCACCCACAGGACTACCTGCGAGACAATTAGCACGCTGAGCAGCTACAGGGCTGTTAAACACACTCCATTACTGAGCTTCTGAGGCGCTGGGATTTTGTCACCTTTGGATGGAGCCAGGTTAGCTGTTTCCTCCTGTTTTCAGCTAACTAGCTGTTGGCTGTAGCTACATATTTATCGCACAAACATGTGAGTGGTATTGATCTTCTCATCTAAGGCCACGTACATACATACATAAACAATCTTTTTTTCCCCGTCTTCCCTGGCATCACTCCAAGAAAATTAGCGTCCAAACGGATCCATTTGTAAACTGACTCAACACGCTACTTCATATGCCAGGCCTATAGGTGGCGCTGTTTCTGCTACAGAAATTCACCAAAAATGGAGAAGAAGAGGCGGAGAAGAAGAGGCGGTGTCAGTACCCGATCCGTTCCACTGGCACAATCCATTCTGCGCATGCGCTGTGGTACGAGGATTTACGACACTACCCAATCTGTTCCCACGCTAGCTAACGTTAGTTTAGCTAATAGCTAATTCGGCGGACCGCTAGGTGATTATAGCGGTCTGCCGTTAGCCTCCACCGGGAAGCTAATGTTAGTTTAGCTAACGGTTAATTTGGCTAACCGCTAGCTGATTGTAGCGGTCTGCCGTTAGCCTCCACAGTTAAGCTAACGTTAGTTTAGCTAACAGCTAATTCGGCTAACCGCTAGCTGAGACAGCATGTAAACTTTAAAAGACCCTCAAAATAAAACTTGAAAATAAACGTTAACATATATAACAGCTGTTACATCAGTTCTACTTGTGCTCATTTAAAATACAATCACTCAATACTTGTCTTTATTGTTATTACTGTAAAGTCTTAATTTAGCTGTAGCCTGCTTTTCCCATTATGTTTGACTTAACGTTATTTTAGACTGAATCTAGCTGTCTGTTCTGCCTGCACGATCCGTTCTGCGCATGCGTTATTTTAGACTGAAGGCTGTCGGCTAGCGGTTAGCCGAATTAGCTGTTAGCTATCCCGGTGGAGGCTAGCGTGGAACAGATTGGGCAGGTCGTAAAACGGTATTATCATCTGCGAAAACGTCATGGCATACGTATCATCTTGCACATGCGCAGAACGGATTGTGCAGGTGGAACGGATCGGGTACTGACACGCGGAAAAGAAGAGGCGGAGAAGAAGAGGCGGAGAAGAAGAGGTGGAGCATGCTTGCGCACTGTATACAAACAGACAGTAGAAGAAAAACCAAACACAAGCTAGCTCCTATATGCTACCTTCGATGCTACAGTGCCGTGTGGTTGTGGGCATTAGGACCCGTTCTCTTAATACATCCATGATTAGGACGGATGCATGTTTATGTAGGTGTTGTTGCTATGAGACGTCGTCGCGGGGTTAGTGGTCGAAGGCTAGAGGGGTGTGGCGATGACATCATCAATAAGGAAAATTGCGGCTTCGCCGTCCAAATGAAGCTGCGAGGACGGCATTTTCATATTTGTTCACCCTGGGACCAGGTTTCATAAAAAGTGTGTCTTCAGGCAGTGATTCGTTTGGACGATCGGCCAAAACGATGCAAAACGTGTGCGTTTGCACCAAAAAGCGTTTCCGTGTGGATGGCCCCTGACTCTCTGACACAAAGCAAGTCAGCCTATTCCCGAAATGTCAAACTATTGCTTTAAGGGGGCCCAAGGCCAAGAAGTTTTGGAACGACAGATGTAGATAACGGATCCAGCTCTCAGTGGAGCCTCATTTGAACTGTCCATACTGGTGCCGATACAATACCTGAATGATACAATACCTGAATTTCAGTATCCAATACCAAAACAATACTTTTTTTTAAATCCTACCTATTCAGCAGAACCTTTAATACCTCCTTATAAAAGAAAGCAAAGTTCTCAAAAGTTTAACAGATGCACAGAAAAAAAAATTGGAAGTTTTCGACACTCCTCTACGGACATTTCAGTCAGTACCAAAAAAGTACTGAGGTTCCATACCCAGCACCACTCATGTTCATTATTCTGACTTTCTTTCTGACTTTAGTCCAACATGCAGAAGTCAATTATCACATAGTACAAATGTGTTTCCACTGAGGACACAGACTGCCTCTCTGTCTCTCTCTCTCCTGTATGATTTATTATTTGTTTTGCTGTGAAGCATACAACTGCACAGCAACAAAACTGAGAACACATTATCTTGACAACAGTAACGAGCTATCTGATTAGCTGGAGACATGGTTAAATGCAATTTGCTCTTACCAGTGTATCGCCATGGGTACCTTATGCACAGCACTCCCACACCAATCGGTCCCCAAACCTCCCAGTTAGAGAGAGAATGCTGTAAACATATTCCAATCATTCCCCAAAAGAACCAAGCAGGTTCTTTAGTTCTTCTTTTGGGCTGCAGGTGATTTTTTCTGTTAGCCTGACAAGCCAGACCCACATCAAGATGTTGGGTCTGGGAACTCACCATTGGCAGGGCTCTATCCGAGGGGCGGGATAAACGGTTGTCTTTCAAATTCCTTCTGCACGCAATAGGATAGCGCTACAAACAACCAGAGCAACGAAGAAGGAAGAGAAGCTAGTTGATAGATTAAACTTTTGCCGTATCCAGTCGTCAAAACTCCGAACACATCTTCCTTTTTTAAGAATGATTTCAGTGCCGTTCTTTGTTCTTTTCTCAAAGAAAAGATTAACTCCAAGTCTTCCAGAAGACCGCTGTTCCCAGCAGCAGCAGCCATAAGCCCCAACTCTATACACTATGTGATTGGCCCGGCCAGAGTTTGGTTTTTCCAGCTCGCAAGCCAACGGAGAGTTGCTGGACCCCCCTGGCTGCAAATTACAATTGCTGCCGCTAGGGTGCATCTAGACTTCTAGGCTGTTTTTCTGTTTATCCTCTGGGGGGAATTGGATAGCATGGCTGATTGGCCACACTGTATCCAGCTCTACCAATATATCAACTGAGCTGAAATCAACATGAGCCATGATATTAAAACCATGTTTTATTTAACAGTGAGGAGAACTGGTGTAGCTGTTGACCGCAACTCATAGTGCAATGTTAAAAGACCAGGAAAAGCGAGTTAAGCGGGCCTTTAAGATGAGATTATTTTTTTCACAGTTGGAACATACCCAAATGGAAACTGAGCGTACTCTAGTTCCTCCCATTCCTGTACTCCGTCTGTGTCCGTTTGCCAAATAAAAACGCCCATTTCCCGCTTGGATGATTGCGCAAATTGTTGTGCAACATTTCAAAAATATAGAGAACAGAAACACACAGCAATCGTGTGAAAAAAGCCTCTTATATGTGAAAATGTTCTCATTACATCAACTACTCAGTGATGATGCTGAAGAATCCAAATCAGAATCTGGTTTATTGTCAAGTAAGTACGTACAAGGAATTTGCCTTGGTGGTTGGTGCGTACGTAAACAAACACACATATTGAACATTATCATGAAATATACAATAAATACCGAAACAAATATATACAAAATAGCTGTTTGACATGAGAAGAAAGTAAAAAGAGGCTGAATGGATTGAGTGCAAAATGTGCAAAAAACAAACAATCATAGTATGTGCAATTGACAGGTGTATAGTCCAGGATGAAGGTTTATGCAAAGTGTAGTGACTGAGGAGTGGGTTAAGAGTAATAATAAATAAATATTTAATAAACATTTCTTTTGGTAAGACTGGAGAACTTTCCCATAATGGCAGCACCCCAAACAGCTTCCAAGAGGCTGACGTAACTACGTGTTTAAACAACTGAGATAAGATCAAATGTTTACGTGGAAGAACTCCTACTTCGGACTGCACTGACCCTCAGACTTTCCTCAGTGCTTTTCTCCATCATCCATCTTCATTAACGGGCTCACAAGTTATTCTCCGCATCAATAATAAAGAGTTTCTGTTGTGGTGTGTGGTCAACATAACATCACTGTCTTTCACGTACTGCAATTTGTAAGTATTGTATCTTATAGTTGGACCTACCCACTTAAACCTATGACCGCTTCTGAGGTTTAAAGGGCCCGCTTGTACATATTTTCCCTCTATGTCAGCTACGTGTGTGTGTGTGTGTGTGTGTTGGCACTGTATTTGTCGGTACACGATCCGTTCTGCCTGCACGATCCGTTCTGCACATGCGCGATCCGTTCTGCACATACACGCAAATGTTTCAGCGCTATTGTTGTACGAGGATTCACAACACTCACGATTGTTATGTTTCGGCCCACCCCCAAAATTTTTTAAACCCGCCTACTGTAATAACTTTAAAAGACCCTCAAAATAAAACTTGAAAATAAACGTTAACATATATAACAGCTGTTACGTCAGTTCTACTGTACTTGTGCTCATTTAAAATACAATCACTCAATATTTGTCTTTATTGTTATTACTGTAAAGTCTTAATGTAAGGTTGTAATGTAACGTTATTTTAGACTGAATCTAGCTGTTAGCTAAACTAACGTTAGCTTCCCAGTGGAGGCTAGCCATAGGCTAGCGTGGAACAGATCGTGCAGGTCGTATCCTCGGTAAAACAGTATTATCTTGCGCATGTGCAGAACGGATCGTGCAGGCAGAACGGATCGTGTACCGACAGTATTCACACACTCATCCACCTACTTCCTGTCTCTGGATTATGATGCCATCAGTGCGAGCCGCTGCTCTATCAGCTGGGATCTACTAGCTACGGATGTTAGCTTTGGGATTTACACACAGTGGACCCCTCTCTCTCTCTCTCTCTCTCTCTTACACACACACACACACACACACACACACACACACACACACACACACACACACACACACACACACACACACACACACACACACACACACACAGGCTTGCTGGTAGGAAAAGGGAAAAGGCGTAGTCAGTGGTTCTGTTGGCCAGATGTGTTGGTTAGTGAAGCAGAACTGAAACCAGAACAGTGACTGGGTTCATTAAACAGAAATAAAACGTAAAGGTAACTCCTCTGTAAGTAAGGCTTAGGGTTGTCTGCCAGTGATCAGTCAAGTTTCTCCTCATTTTCTCTTCTATCTGACCTCTGGGTGTGTCTCTCCCTGGTTCCGTAGGAAGTGAAATGCCCAAAAATAAGCACACATTTGGTGATTTGGAGCTCCGAAGACATCTAGACAAAAAAAAAAAAGGTAAAAACTGGGCTTCGTTTGGTTTAAAAGTGACATTTTTCGGGACGTCCAGGACACAGATAACGGTTGTTTCTGTGGAATGTAAATGATTATATTTCAGTGTGAAGCACTAACTACATATTTAAATATAGTGATTGTATGCCGTTAAACAACAGTAACATGTAATCTAGACATTGAGAAAAAAAAGTTGACCAGTTCAGTGCTTACATGGAGGTTTTCCAGTCGGCCAGAGTAAGACAATTATTCCAGTGTACTGGAGTTTTAGCTTTCTAAGTAATCCCCAGAATGCAGTGTAAAAAAACAGGCAGTTGGTGACCATTCAGGAAATGACTGGCGATACCCAGCCCTACATTAAACTTTTTAGGAACCTGCAGGTTAAGAATGAGCTATTGTGCTATCCTATTCATCCCACCCAACAAAAACAAACAAACATGTATTCATGTATTGGTGTGTGTGTGTGTGTGTGTTAGATGGACAGCCCCTTTTTAAGCTTAACTGACACACACACACACACACACACACACACACACACACACACACACACACACACACACACACACACACACACACACACACACACACACTTAAACCCAATGGAGGTCTGTTTGAATAGAAAACAGGGAACAGAAGTAGACTGAAATGATTTCGGACATGGTGACTAAGCGATGAACTTCCTGTACTGATTTCTCTGCCAACCAGATTCAGACAGTCTTAGAAATGAGCGTCCTTCCCTCAGAGAGCGAAGAGATGGACATGATTCATCGTGTTGTCTGAAGATGGTTCATTTCCTCCGCAGAAAAATGGAAAATATCTAACATGAGCCAAAACTCACCAAAAAGAGTCCACCATCATTTTATTCTGATTTTCTTTTCCAGGCATTAGTCTGCTTCTGATCCATGGTGACTCACACTATACGGCTGAGTTTTATAAGCTCATTGAAATCACGGCAAAAACTCAATTTAATGGATCATAGTGGTGGTTTGGCAAAGTGCAGCAAATTGCCTTCCTTCCTTCCTTTCAGTCATTGGTTTAAGTCAAAAAAGTACACTCTGGTTTTTTTATGTGCAAACTGAAGAGTTTTTGTCATGGGCATCATGAAGAAATCCTACATGGTGTGTTTTGCTGTTAAAATGTAGGGGCCCTGTGAAGCTGTAATGTAGCCTAGAAATCTAGACGCACCCTAGCGGCAGCAAATTTATTTTGCAGCCAGGGGGGTCTAGGCACTCTCCGTTGGCTTGCGAGCAGGAAAAACCAAACTCTGGTCAGGCCAATCACATCGTGTATAGAGTCGGTAGGCGGGGCTTATGGCTGCTGCTGCTGCTGCTGGGAACAGCGGTCTTCTGGAAGACTTGGAGTTAAGCTTTTCTTTGAGAAAAGAACAAAGAACGGCACTGAAGTCATTCTTAAAAAAGGAAGATGTGTTCAGAGTTTTGCCGACCGGATACGGCAAAAAGTTTAATCTATCAACTAGCTCCGCTACCTTCTTCGTTGCTCTGCCTGGTTGTAGCGCTATTACGTGCAGAGGGAATTTGAAAGACAACCGTTTATCCCGCCCCTCGGATTGAGCCCTGCCAATGGTGAGTTCCCAGACCCAACATCTTGATGTGGGTCTGGCTTGTCAGGCTAGCTGTAATGCTCATTACATCCCAGAAAACAAAATGTCTAGTAAAGTGCTATGTTAGCTTTAGGCCCAAAGAACAGCTTAGTCAGATAGATTTTGACCTGTTGGTGGCGCTATAGAAAAAAAGGCATTTCATCCTCCGGGGGACCATGAATGTCTAAACTCTAAACCAAATCAAGTCCAATGTTGATATATTTCACTCACATGTGATGAAAGACCAACAGATTAACTTACAGCTGCATAGTGGGGCTTGAAACATATTGTAGCTTTGGAAAACAGTTGGCCCTATGTTAAGTATATGGTATCATAGTTTAGGATCAGAAACATCCAAAAACTCTTTTGGCTAAGTTTGTTATTAATTATGGATAAACTTCAGCGTGAGCGTGAGGAAGAACTCGGAATCCGAATCACCAGGCGGATACACAAATCATTTTTCACTTTCATTTAAAAAAACGAGTTCCCGACTGGGAAAATCCACACTACATTATAACATTGTAATCGGGCATGCCTTGGCAGAAGTCTGCGTTCTCCGAGTGCCCCTTTAGTTTAAGCATGTTTTTATTCACACGGTAGGCTTTACTCCCTATGATGTTGTCTATAATGTGCATGTATCTGTTGTATCACCCATTTTGATTCTGAAAACGTGCTGTAGATTTTGGTGAGTTTGGGGCTCTACCTCTTTCTGTAATTTCTTTGAAGCTCTGATGCAAACCTGGTTGCTGTGTAAAATTGTATAAATAAATGTGGCTTCATTTTTGGTTACAAGTAGTCTAACATTGTGTCACTGTTTATACAGTGTTTGTTTTATTATAGTACAGACTTGAGTCTGCAAACAATTTTTTTGAACACTCCCCCTTCCGTTCATTTTGACAATGGTGGAAGGTTTTTTAGTTAATGAGCTGCCTTTGCCACTCATGTAACTTTTGTTTACAATGCCTGGTTTGCTTATAAAATGTTTAGTGTGAAAGTCAAAGAGCCAAAAAGAAACATACAGCTTTCAACTCCAACCTGCACACCGCTGAGTCTGAGCTTCATTTCATAATGTCACCGCACAATGTTTTATTTTTACAGATGAGGAATTGAGAGTCACTCCTGACTCTTTAATTCCTCCTGTTCATTTGATGTTTTGTTGTGGGGGAACTGAAGGCATCAGACGACTCAGTGCAGTGAGTCAGTCGGTCCGGCATCAGGGAAGTTCAGGCTTCTCCAAAACCATAACATGTCTATTTTGGATATTTAAAAAAAAAAAAAATAAAAAAAAAAAATCATAATTTGAAGTTCTTCATTCGATATCCTTTAAATATCAAGGATTCAGTCTGTACACGTGTCTGCCCGGCTGTGGTCAGACTGCTGACAGATGTTTTTTGTTAAATCTGAGCCCTGTGTTGCACATTATGGGGTTTCCAGAAAAGTCTCAAATACGAACCCATGTCCAGGTCCCCTTTCACGCCTTTATGAGGATATTAAAGTCTTTCAAGTAAAAAGACTTCTACATTTGAACATCCCTACACAGCTAGTTTGTTCAATAAGTGAAATATGGTTAGGGTTACCTCTCCACAACCCATGTCCAAACCCAACCAACACCCAAACCCTTGGACCACCTAGTGCCCTCCAGTCAGCCCCGCCTCCTAAAAATGTCGTTCCCGTACAACTGAACTGCATTCTCAATTAGGTTTCGAGGGAAACGTATTTAGCTCAGGATTAGTTATGTTTCTAATCTCAAAAGTCCTCCCGGGGAGGTGGTCGGGGTGGATGGATGGATCAAACAAAAAATGGGACTTTGACTCAGAAGACCATTTTTCGTGTCCCGTGTGAAACCAAAAGTCAAGGGTGACTTCGTTTAATTAACGTACATGAGTTAACTTACGTAACACACTTAAGTTACGTAACAAACGTCCTCATTTTGATCACGTGTTTAAAACTGCGACCGTTTCACAGTGTGCGCCTGTCGCTGGTACAAGGACATGTGGTGTAGTCTAATGTATTGTGGGGGGTCCTCCCCCAGGGAAATTTTAAGCATCAGAGACATCATTTCCTGCATTTTGATATACTTTTATGCACCAATTCACAGGTGAAATAGCTTTACTTAGCCTATGCTAAGAAAAAAAGCACATGACAATTCAAAATATGTCAAAAATATAATGGAAAGTATGTTGTTGTGTGTCATTACGCATTTTTAAGTGGGTATATGGAAATCCTGGAGCTTTCTTAGTGGTTATACTGTGTATACCTGCGTATCATGTTGACTACACCACTGGTTGAGACAATCTTGGGATCTGTAAGAAAATACATTTCCTGCAAAATGTAATTGAGAATGCAGTTTAGTTGTACGGGAACATCATTTTTTTCAGGAGACAAGGCAACTGAGATAGAAACCTGAGGATTTCACTAATGGAATCCTTGCCTTCTTAAACCAAGACTAAATAAGTTTTGGCCACTTTAATGCGACTATTATCGCCATCACACCCCCAACCGGCCCCGTCAGACACCGCCTACCAAGAGTCTGGGTCTGCCGAGGTTTCTTCCTAAAAGGGAGTTTTTCCTTGCCACTGTCGCAATAGCCACTGCTAATGCTTGCTCCTGAGGGAATTATTGTAATTGTTGGGGCTTTGTAAATTATAGAGTGTGGTCTAGACCTACTCTATCTGTAAAGTGTCTCGAGATAACTCTGTTATGATTTGATACTATAAATAAAATTGAATTGAATTGAATTATGAGCCCAGGAACATGCTCACAATCCAAACGGTGGGGTGATCAGGCTTTTGCGGTTGCTGCCCCGAGACTCTGGAATAAGTTACCCCCTGATATTTGCACAACTACAGATGTCGCTCTTTTCAGGTCTGAACTCAAAACCTACCTGTTTAGAATGGCTTATAATACTCAGTAGTGGTGTTACAATTTCCTCTTCCTGTTTCTTTGTAACCTTTTATGATTTTCCTGTTTTCTACGTTTCATTCTTCTTATTGCAAGATATGTTCTATTCTTAGTTCCTGGTGTGAAGCACTTTGGATACCTGCTGGTTGTTGTAAAGCGCTATACAAATACATTTTGATTGATTGATTGATTGATTGATTGATTGATTGATTGATTGATCTCAGACTTGGAGGTGCACAGTCAGTTATTGCAACAACTAGTAAATTGTTAGTTCATTAAATAATAATTAAACAGTAATAAAATAATGACAAACTAGAACCCCATAACAATATATAACAATATGATCCCTATTTTGGGTGGGGATGGCGCAGTGGATACATGACACATGCCTTTGGTGTGGGAGACCCAGGTTTGATTCCCACTGTGATACATCAACCAAGGTGTCCCTGAGCAAGACACTTAACCCCTAGTTGCTCCAGAGGCGTGCGACCTCTGACATATATAGCAATTGGAAGCCGCTTTGGATAAAGGCGTCAGCTAAATGACATGTAATGTAATATTTTACGGTCACATTGTTAGGATTGGCTGTATTTTCCCTGCTCCTCTTGCTTGTCTCCCCTGTCTGTGTTCTGTGTGAGGCTGGCCGTGGCTATTCCCATTCCATTCACCTGCCTGTTCTCTCATCCACCTGGAAACCCTCAGCAGTGATCGCCATCTACTCCTACTGCAGCATTTAACCCGGTCTCCCACTCCACTCTCTGCCAGTTCGTCGTTATAACCTCAGTCCCCTGCCACGCTTCACCTGCCTGCTTGCCTCGCCCAACCTCAACCTGTCGACCACGCTCTGCATCCTGAGCGCCACGCTCCACCCCCGGATGCATGTCTCCACACCTAGCTTCTATTTTTTGAGTCTCCTTTTTTTTTTGTTTTTTTGCAATAAACCGTTTAAAGGAGTCTGCATTGTGAGTTCAGTTCTGTTTGGAAGCGCAAGCTTAACCCTTGTGTTGTGTCCCCGTCGACCGTACAATTGTTTTTGCACTTTCGTCCCTTTTTTCCCCAGATGTTTTCTCACTTTATTCCAAGGTTTTGGTTACTTTTTCTGATGTTTATGTTGATTTTTTTTTTTCTGTGTTTTATTGGACATTTTTGTCACCTTTTTCAACATTCTTTTATATATTTTTTTGGAATGCCACAAAATTTAATAAAACACCTAAATTCAATCAAAGTACAGATCATTAATTTTATGCGTTGTATGGAACCGTCCACTTTATTTATTTATTTTGACAATTTGATTGAAAGAAACCCAAATTTCTGAGATAGGAACTTTTTGAAAACGGGTCAAATTTGACCCGAGGACAACAGGAAGGTTAACACACATCACACATTAAATAATCAAATAATACTGCAGCCCATAAATACTTATTGGCATGTGTTTATTGTTGATTTCTCTTGATGTGTGTGTAAATAGGCCTAGTATTGGTCAGTGGCTTAGGGAAATGTCTTCTTGCCTAACAATGGAACGAATAACATATATGGTTAAGGATAGACAAGATACTTTTAAACAGGTTTGGGTACCATTCTTGGACTTTGTTGAACGAAATGATGTGGGTGGTGTACTGGCAAACGAGGGTAATTATGAGTAATTTAGTATTTTTCATGCAGCAGAGAGATGTTTATATTGGCTTGTGACACTGTTTGATTTGTTACATGTCCCAAATATATCTTATAAGAAAGAATCAGACCAAAGTGAAAGGACTCTTTTTTCGTATAAAGTCCTTATAATTTGTGTTTTTATTTTATGTAAAGGTTTTTTGTGTATATTTTTTGTCTGTTGCTGTGATTGATGTCTGTTATTTGTGTTTGTTTTGCTAATTTAGTTTTTCAGACTGTCTACATTTCTGTATGTCTGTAGAATGAAACTCAATAAACTTATTGTTTAAAAACAAACAATAATACTGCAGCCCTAGTTGTATTGTAATTAACGTTAAATTATTATTAAAGTGGGGTAAACATTTAATCCAATTTGAAATAGGTTGAATAGGAACTCATTAGAAGTAAATAAAGTATTCAGCTTTATTATTTTCTGTCTTGAAGCATCTGAAGGAGTAGAGCCAAAGAAAAAGACGTTTAGTGTCACAGGCTCATCTTAGACTAACAGAAGGAAAAGAAGAAACAGAGACAGATGGCGGATGATGATACAGACAGAAGAGAATCAGACAAATTGAATATGCATTTAATAATAGATGGAAGCTACTACTCTGGACTGCAGGAACCCCAACATCCCCAACTGCTGCTATGGCTATGGGCCTGACTCCATCAAAATCCACTGAATTTGTGACTAAGCATCACTAAGAATGTGCTTGATTGATCACATTTGACCTTTTGCGACTACCAAAATAGGCAACATATTCTCATCAACAGGTTTGTATGCTATATTTTAGGAAATTATGAAAATGGTTTGTATGATAACTTACGAAATATGACACTATATTTAACAATGTGAAACGGCGACCGGTCACCGATGTGTGACGATCACAATACTTTTATTTTTATTTTTAAGATTATTTCTTGGGTTTTTTTTCCCTTTTATTTTTGAAAGTGGATAGACATGAAAGGGGGAGAGAGATGGAGGTTGACACGCAGCAAAGGGCAGCAGGTCGGATTCGAACCCTACATGCAGGACTCCGCCAACACGGGGCGAACGCTCTTACTGGGTGAGCTAGAGGTCGCCCCACGGTCCCGATACTTAAGTTTAGGTACAAAAAAAACTGTGTTGTGATTTGGGTTAAATTAAATACTTGCAGGATTGGAACGCTGTTCCCCATAAGTACTTCCAGGATAGGAGGGCTGATCCCCATAAGTACTTCCAGGGCAGGAACGCCGGTCCCCATTAAGTCCCCACATGAACATGTCCAGTTGAATTATCGGATTTGCATGATGCAGCATTGCACGGAAAACTAAACTGTGTGCAGAGTTGGACAGATAGTTTTTGGTTTTTCAACACAAGTTTATGAATGTATGTTTGCCTGCATTTTACATGGATCTCTGTGTCTTGATGCTTGTAGATATTTTTGGGTTTTTGTTTTTGTTGTGATATATTTTTTTTTTGTGGGGAAAAAAACCTGGCGGTTTTTTTTTTTTTTTTTTTTTTTTTTTTTTTTTTTTTTTTTTTTTTTTTTTTTACATTCATATGTGCTCAAAGCAATGTGCATGTGTGTGTGTGTGTGTGTGTGCGTCTGTGTGTGTTTGTGTGTGTGTGTGGAAGAAAGAAAGAGACTGAAAGAACTTTAAAGTTAGACCTCCCCTTCAAATCCCTCCAGCTGAAAAGCTCTGTGTTTTTTTTCTCTCACAGATCTCTACACGTGCTGTGTGGACGCCACGTCAGCCGGGTCAGCCTTTCTCCGCACAGTGTGTGTGTGTGTGTGTGTGTGTGTTTAAAGAGCTTTGTATAGGGCTGTCTCCAGCAGCAGGGAGCAGTCAGAGTCCATATTTCATCATCAGATTTGGATTCAGATGTGCGTTTAATATTTCTGTAAAGCTGCACTGAAACTCTTCACAGGCTCAAAGAGTGACTTCAGCTGCAGTTCACCGAGTGTTTCACTTTACAGCCTCTGTGGTTTCCTGCAGTAAATACCTTGGAATCAAATAAAAACGGTATTCAACAGCTTGGATGACGCAGCATAGCAAGTATAGCAGAGATGCCTCGTCTGAAATAAATAATCAGGTCTTTGTGACATTATCCCTTCAGGGTTGAAGTAGAGTCACTACACACAACAAAGACCACATATTTAATAAGCGAGGAAGCGGTTTATGCCATCATCTATGTGTCACAGTCTGCCTGATTCAGTTAAGCAGGTGACAGCTGATTAATCGTCTTATCATATGTTCGCTTCGTGGTAATTAATCAGAACAGCACATGAATGATGGGGCAAAGGAAAACCTGAGTATCTAAACGTACAAGCAAATGGCTCAATCAGTCACAATCAGTGTGCAGAGAAGAGATACAAATCTAACCGGTTCTATGAATTTCAGGCTGAATGCCTGAAATTCATAGAACCGGTTAGATTTGTATTCAAATTTCAGATATCGAATACTGTCTGTGGTTGCAATGCAGGTGAATGAAGATAAAAGACAGGATGTCCTCTTAAAGCACAGATACTGGTGGAAGTGAAGAGACAGCAGGTCGATGAAGGAGCCTCCCATGGTTGATGTATTTTTTTCGTTGCTTTTATGAAAATGTATTGAAATACATATTTTACGTATTTGTACACATTTAAATGAATTATCTTATTCCTTGTATTTTTATCTATATATAGGCCTATATTACTTCATTTTTTCCACCAATATCTACACATTCTCAGAGAAAAAACAACACAAATAAACATTCTGATAATAATATAATATTAATGCTATTATTATTAATAATAGATAAAGCCACCGTCTATGCTAAATCAACCTTGCATAGCACACCATTTTTAATTCATTTATCCTATTCCATTTTTATTTTTATATTTTTGCTAGATTACTGATATCTACAGTTCACTTTATGGCGTTTCTATGAGTATCTAACACAATAGTTTCATACCCAGTTCCATTAATCCTTATCGGTTTGTTTAGTCAAAAGTAGTCAGGATTTAATTCTTCACGATTAAAGATATCCTAATTACCTTTTTAAACATGCAAACATATTACATGACCAGTCTGTTGTGTATTTTGGGCTATTCCGTATTCCGTAGTGAGATACACCTGATGGATTGTGGGTAACTTTAGCTTCCGTTGTTGATGTTAGCGAAGGGGCGACATTTCGATGCGAACAAGCACTCACCCACCGTTAGCGTTCCATTGACTGCCATTCATTTTGACGTCACTTTGACAGCGAATAACTTTACATCTGAAGCGTTTAAAGAGTTTATTCATTGTTTATTTCTAAAGAAACACGACAATGTATAAAAGGCTCCATTACCTTGTATCTCATGTTATGGCTCCGTAGCAGATGTTTTTTTATAAAAAATAGGCTAACGATTGTGTCATAAATACGCGACTTACTGTCGCATAGTAGAGGAATTACCGTACAGTACAGGAGAAGCTCGCAGGCAGTTTTGACTTACAGTAGCTAATTAAGTTTAATTACTAATGTTAACTAGCATGTTAGTTAGCAATAATTAGCCTGTGCCCATGTTATCTCCTTACATATACCTACGCTCTCTGTCTCTATAAGATTTGGAGTGATTGAGATTTCTCTTGGCACAGCTACCAGAAGACTTACAACTTTCAGACTTTCAGGTTGCTCACGTCACATCTACGTCGTCAAGCTCAGTTGGAGGCTGCTCAGTAACGCTCAGCCATCATCGGAAAAGGGCTTCTAATATCCTTCACTGGTCTCCGTCCAGTGCAACGGATCTGTTGGTCCATTTGATATACTGTCTATGGTGTTAGCCATGCTGCCGTGAAGACATGCTGTTGGGCTAGTAAACGGTTAATATTCGGTAGTAGTCTGGGTTATTATCGTTATATCTAGTAACATGAAAGACTGAAGAATATAACAGTCAAAGTGCAGTTGTACATATCTGGAACTGGAGTAGTTCAAAGTAAAGCTGAGATATCCTAAATTTGAGTTACTGTAGTGAAAATCTCTTTTTATATAACCCTTCAAAGCAGTGAAGGTGTTCATTGATAGCAGAATCAGGTGTGACGAACCCTGACCAATCTTTTTTTTTTTTCATTTTGGTTTCCAGAGAGTTGAGGCGGCGAGCTGCAGCCAACACATTCCTGCCTGAAATAGAGCGAGTGTAGGATTTCATCGACCTGACCCGCTCAGCTGCATTACACAGATCGTTTCCTCGGCGATGACATAGCAGCACATTTATTCTTGGAGCGGACTGCGCGCTTCCAACGAGGCATGCCACGGCAGCATGCGCGTGGGCGGGGCAAGATGCTGTGGGGTGGCTAGCCAACCGGCGGCGTTGGCGCCATCTCTGCTGAAACACATGGTCAGGGGTAAAGCCTGGATCCTCCGCTTTTGGCTTTGTGAGTAAGAATAAACGCCATTTATAAAAGTCATAGCTAAAGACGTTTCATTTATTGAGAGAAGACTCTTACCATCATTCTTCATTCTTCAACGTCAGTGTCTCTAAAGTGCATACAATGTACAGCAGGTTGAAATTAAACCTGAAAAAATAGAATAACTCTGCAGCTAAACACAGTTCAGGCTCAGTGTCACTCCACGAACACTTGTCACGTCGCCCGAAGAGGAGAAAAAAAAAAGAAACTCCCGCCAACCAGCTGTCCAAAAAGAGTGTTGCTGCTTTTGATTTCCAGAAGGTCACCAAGTCAACCTGAAAGGGGAGGAAGAGGGTGGACAGGGGTAATCAGGTTTATGGGTTCAATCCCGGTCATAGAGACAGAGGGAACAGCAGGGCAATGTGTGTGTGTGTGTGTGTGTGTGTGTGTGTGTGTGTGTGTGTGTGTGTGTGTGTGTGGCAGCAACAGGTTGCCAAATATGGCCAGGAGAGAGACGAGCGTCCAAACATGTGCGGCGGCTACACTATGTTCCCTTCATACTACGGGTGATGAGTGTTTGTGTGTGTGTGTGTGTGTGTGTGTGTGTGTGTGTGTGTGTGTGTGTGTGTGTGTGTGAGAGAGAGTGGGTGTGCTCATGTCCTTGTCCTTTATTGGTATCAGCTGATGTTGGACATGTTTTAAATGCCTTCATCCAAAGACAAAAACAAAGAAAAGAAGACTCTCTTCAGTGTCCCTCTGATGTGAGCTCAGGGCAGAGATAAAGCAGCAATGAATACATTCTGGGAAAGAGAGGGAACTTTCCATTAATTCGGGATGTTTTGTGCATCGCAATAATACAAGAATAGGTTTTGAACGTTTGTCTTAAAGCAATAGTACGGTGCCCATGTGAACATTGAAACATTGAAAATTGGTTTTGCTTGCTGTAATCATTCCTCCTGTTCACTGGCCATGAAAGGATCTGTTCCCTATAGTGCTTCCAGTGTTCAAAATTAACACCAGCCACTCAAATAGATTGCCATTGGTTTTTTTTGGCTGATGAGTGAAGCAAATCTACCAGCCACGTGCATATTTTACCATGCATTTGGCTAGTAGATGGTGCTAATTTTGAACCCTGAGTGCTTCCATTGTAAGTGATGGACGAAAAAAGCCACAGTGTTTGTTTTGTGCAAAAATATATTCAACCGTTCAACTGTGTGATGCATGAAGCTACAGCGGGGCATCATGAGGACAATCTCAGAGACTTTGAACAGAGCGATCTGCTGAAATGCTCAGATGTATAAATATTTATAATAATAAAGATAAAGCGATTTCCTTCTGCATTTCCTTCTCACTCTTTCTTCTTGTAGTCCTAAAAATAAAGTCCACTAGTAACACCACTCCACCACACTAACCCTGATCTCCCGCCCTGTTTCCACTCCTCCACCTCCTCCTCCTCCTCCTCCTCCTCTCCTCCTCCTCTCCTCCTCCTCCCTCCCTCCTCCTCCCTCCTCCTCCTCCTCCTTACTCCTCCTCCCTCTCCTCCTCCATGCTCCTCCTGGTTCGTCCCAGAAGTTTCTTAGAATCTTCCACAGTTCCAGTTCCAGGGAACGGCGGGAACATCGATAAGCTGCTGGCTCCAAAAAATGTGGCAAGCCTCGACGACAACTTGTTCTTTTCACATCTGTATGTCCACATGCCTGCCTTAGTGGCTGAGAATAGACCTGTCTGTTTCTACAGTATGTGCACTCAATAGCATAAACATTTATTTCCATTTCAAAATACTTTTATTTCAGGAAAGTTCATCTCTCGGTAGTTGAAAACTTAAATGTGATTATGTTTATGTGATAATGGCAGTGGCAGTTGGGCCATAGAGGGCACCGCCCCTCCTGCTGCTCTAATTAATTAATTAATTTTTATTTTTATTAAAGGTCCCATGACATGGTGCTCTTTGGATGCTTTTATATAGACCTTAGTGGTCAGTGTATCTGAAGTCTCTTTCCCGAAATTCTGCCTTGGTGCAGAATTACAGCCACTAGAGCCAGTCCCACATGAGCTTTACTTAGGATGTGCCATTTCTGTGTCTGTAGCTATTGAGGAGGAGAGAGGGGGGGCAAGGTGGGTGGGCCAAATTCTCTGGGCGGGCAAAGCAGAGAAAGGGGAGGTAACCTTGCTTGTTATGACCTCATAAGGAGAAGATTCCAGATCAGCCCATCTGAGCTTTCATTTTCTCAAAGGCAGAGCAGGATACCCAGGGCTCGGTTTACACCTATCACCATTTCTAGCCACTGGGGGACCATAGACAGGCTGGGGGAACTCATATTAATGTTAAAAAACCTCATAAAGTGAAATTTTCATGCCATGGGACCTGCCAGCAACACATAGTGATCATCAGGCACTGGATCGAGACCACTCTGCCCCAAGTCTCCCCCGTAGTGTTTTAAGATAAGATAAGATAGACTTTATTAATCCCACACTGGGGGGAATTCCTGTGCTACAGCAGCTCAAAAGAAAAAATGTACACACATCAGAATAACAAAAATACACATTAAGTAGACATAGGAGAAAAAATATACATAAAGTATAAGAAAAAGAAAAATAGAATTAGTTATAATAATAATAATAGTAAACACCCTTATATAAACAGACAGTATATAAACAGAAATGACATTGCACATTTGGAGGTAACAAAGAGGACCAGGAAGGACGAGGAAGAGACTCATTGAGATTCAAAATCTCTTTTTCAAGAGTGTCCCGGCCAAGACAGGCAGCAGTACAACCACACGTACAGTACATACAAACACAAAATACACAAACAACTGAAACAGCAAATCCCTCAAAGTCAACCACAATCCTAAACACATCAGGCAAAACATCTGCAGCCAGATGTGGCTGCCTCCAAGTCAATCATCATCCTCTTAAAAACGACCAATGAGACCAGCTCAGTAAGTTTCATGGATTTCTGTAACTTGTTCCATGTAGAGGGAGCAGCAAACCTAAAGGCATTTCCCCCCAGCTCAGTTCTAACCTTTGGAACAGACAGAAAGAAAAGATCCTGGGAACGAAGATTGTAAGTCCCGGTACTATTTACACTGACATAGGTCAGAAGGTAGGATGGAAGGAGACCTAAAATAGCCTTGTATATGAAGATATGCCAGTGTTGAAGTCTCCGTGTTGATAGAGAAGGCCATCCAGGACGTTCATACAGTTCACAATATGAATGTGAACTAATGGGTGATTGACAGCCTATGTGTGAACGTGAACTGAAACAGAGGCATCAACATGATGGAGCCGGCACCAGTTGCTGACAGTCAAACTAAATCTGCTTAAGAGAAGATCGCTATTGGATAAACTTGTTGTCAAACACCTTGGAACGGATCAGCGAGACATCACAATTGACCAGAAAACCAGTGACAGAGGTAAAGAATACCATCCATCATTTGGAAACATGTCATGGCTAACTGCCTGTTATTATCCTAAAGGCCGGGACACACCAGCCAGAAAAGCCAGTCGAGATGATCAGTCGGGTCCCCAAGGTCCAAGAAACTGCCTCGGGACACACTGAGGTGACACCGACTTGAGAAACGTAATACGTCTCCATAGCAGCAGGCGGCGCTACTCTGTATTGTTGCCCAAGAAATGAAAACCGGCAGCTGATTGGACGAACGCGTCACATGGGTTTGTTTTCTCCGGAAATTCAAAGCCAGACTGTCATGGCGGCTCGTTCAGAATACGATCTCATATTGTACTAAAATTGTTCACTGAAACATGTTTCTGAAAACATTTTAAGCGAGAAATAGGCCGTGCAGTTGCTGAATCGGTCTTCATTTCAGATCGACAAAGGTCAGTTTAAAAGATTTTCATCAGATTTTTTGAGACTCTAGTCACGCTCATTCCGCTCGCCATTTCTGGGTGAGTCCCGACTGCCCTGCCTCCGACTGAACATGTCAGGTCGGCCAAAATGAAGGCCCCCCAGACTGACGACGGCACGGGACACACCGAAAAGACTCGAGTCACTGACCTCGCCAGACTGTCCAACGGCCGATTATCGGCCCTGTGTGTCCTGGGCTTAAGACATTGTTCTGCTTTCCCTGTCTCCTATTTCAAATCACAGGAGCACGCCAAGCCTGGATCAATACTGGTGTCAAAATAATAATGAACATTTCTGGGGAAATATATATATATGTATATAAAATTCTTATTATTATTTATTAATTGAAACATGCATTGTTCTTTAAAAAGTATCAATGTCTTTCCAAACCAGAGGATTCACTCTTCCCAGCTACAGTACGGTGTCCACTCAAGTATTAAATCGAGATAAACAATTAATGGATCCTGAGACAAAATATTCCCAAACTGAGATGTGCCAAGAACCGTGACATTAAAACGTCCTGGAGCTCCTTCCCTAAATAATATAATGACCAACCATGAAAACAGACATGTGATGAGACACCGAAAAAAAATGTCTCCACAGGGCTGAACGGGTGTTCGATCACACAAAGGAGCATCTGTGACTGTGCGTTCAGAGGCCTGCAGGGGATTCGTTTCAGCTCAGTAGGACAGTGTATTTTGTTTATGTCTGTGTACAATGTTGGCTGAGTGACAATAGGAGCAGTGTAATTGAATGACTGTACCATAAGTGGGGCAGGCCGGTTGCTCAGCAGGCAGGGGATCACTCACTCTGAAGCCGGCGGCGGTTCGATGATCACTGCTGGCTTCTGTTCTTACAAAATTAACCGTGAAATGTCATCACAATAATCTTTTAAAAGACAAATGGTTTCATTAAACCATAAACATTACAAAGTTCTATCGGGAGCAAATGTCAGAGCAAAAGAAAGAAAAGCCCCTTAAAAAAGATCCTCTGACATGTGCTGAGCCCCTAGGGGGAAGGAGAAAAAAATAGATGGGTGAAAAAAAAAATTACTTTTTTAGGTTGGGAAAAAAACTTCCTGTCCACCAGCCCACTGTTAGACACACAGGAACAGGAAGTCGTTGATTGAAATTCTGTGCAGAAAAATGTAGAAGAAGAAGAAGACATACTTCATTGACCCCTAAGGGGGAAATTGCACACACATGTACAAACAGGTCCTCTAGATGCTTAATTCATTTTTTTGAGTCATTTTTTTTTTTTCAGTCATTTTGTGTTTCAGATTTAAAACACATCAGAGATAATTCATTTTTTTTATAGAGCTCAGCAGTGTGGTTATAGAAGTAAAAATCCTATTCATTTGTAAGCTGCTGTAGTTACCTGCCACCACTAAAGTCTATGACCGTTATACAGAAAGTCTTTTACCTTTGTCCTTTTTTGCGTTTTGTTTTGTGCCAAATTAAATGTTTTATGATCACGAATCATCTTGTAGCTGGTTGGCTTGGTTCCAGGCTTTTTATAGGCTCTATATATAAGCATTTTCTGAAACCTCAATGGAGATATTGAATGGGGGAAAATCACTTCCGTAACCAGAGCCGTTCACAAAGTGGGCGGTCACTGTTGAGCTCTATATAGTTTGCAGTTCGGACTGCGAGTTTAATCCATCCAGCCATTTTCTATAGGGGGCTCGAGCCAGGGTACACCCAGGTCTCCCGTCTATCACAGTGCTAACACAACCATCATCATTTCTATGTAGCTACGGGCAATTTAAAGTCACTGACCTGTATGCCTTTGAACTGTGGGAGGAAACAGAAGCACCGAGAGGAAACGCACAGACAGAGAGAGATGATGCAAACTCCACAACGACTGAATCCAGCCGGCTGGTGGGTTTGAACCCAGGACCGTCATGCTGTGAGCCACTTTAAGGCCTTGTTCAGACTAGTGAAAAACCATAGCCCCCTCATTGGATTCCAATGGCATGAAGTTGGACCTGGCTCAACTTTACCGACAACACGCTGCATTGGTCAATCAAATGCGGACGAGAGCACATTGAGACGGAGAATGATTGACGCTGTGATAACTGCCCTAGTTGTAAAATCCTGTATCATGCTATTATAAACTGTGTTGGCGTGTGATAAACCTTTCAACTTATGGATCTATTACTCAAACTGTTCTTCAGATTGCGTCTTATCTCAAGCAGCAGCAGAATGCCCGCACCAGCATAGCCTCAGAGCTGTTTTCAGTCCGAAAGCCTGGTAACAAAACTGTCCGGCATGTGGCACACAAAAGAAAAAAAAGATATCTTGGGTCCGAAATAAACATTATGTATGACGATCTAGACAAGTGAAGAACGTATGAGAGCCATACTGCAGCTGTATGAGGAAGACGTTGTTCCTGTGAACTGCTCTACACACCTCTCTGCTGACATGAGTGGTGATTTTGCAGGGTGTTCTCAAAGACGAAGACTTACACTGTATGGCCTGCGGTCTGCATGCAACACGTTCTCAACACTTGCAGGGTCCACAACGTCCTATACTTTCTTTTATTAAGCAGAAAGAGGAAGAGAGAGCATAGGGGTGATAGGGCCTCTTCCTCTTCCTGCCTTTCCTGTTGCATGAATGAGCAGATTTCGAGCTGACTAAATGGAGAAGTGGTTTGTGTTAGGGTGCAGGCAGATCTCTTTGTCATTCATGCTTTTCATGCCTGAATATCAAAGCCAACGGACTTTGGTGATCCCCTGACTTTTTATCTAGTGATCAGGTGAAGGGTCACTAGATACTACTGGGTGGATTGCCATTCAATTTGGTACAGACATTCGTGGTGCCCTGAGGATGAATCCTAATGACTCTAATTTTCTGACTTTAATTTATGACCAAAAAGCTGCAAAACTAATGCCATGTCCACCATCAGCTGTACTTTATTGCTAATTAGCAACTGTAAGCATGCTAACACGCTAACCTGAAATGGGGACCATTACCTGCTAAACATCAGCATAATGGTAATTGTGAGTATGTTAGCATGTTAACGATAGCATTCAGCACAAAGCACCACTTTGCCCTAAGTAGAGTGTCACAGGGACACAAGCTAGCTGTAGACTCTTGTTTTATTAATAATGCTGGACCCTGGCGTCTGTTGCTGAATTCAACCCAGAACCAGCTCAAACTTTTGATTTAAGACTTACTGGCTCACTCGAAATTGCATTGCCCAGTTCACTTTGACATGACAGCAACAGTGGTATTCATAGATTCATTTTCAGCAGAAGTCATGCAAATAAAGATCACATAAAAAGCCGTATAGTGAAATTTACAGAGACTGACAGCGCAGCTTCCTCCCAGCTCTTAAAGTAACAGCATGATCTCTAAAGGCCCTGAGGGAGTAGTAGAATTTTCCTAATCAGCTCTCTCATGTTCATGGGCTCCTAACTGTGGTGTGCAATAAACATGCACAACACAGCCTCACCTCAAGCACGGATTGTGTCGCTTTTGTATAAGAAATTGACAAAAAATGTATAATAATGAAACATAAGTGTTTCCTTCTGTCATCGATTTGTATGTTGTGTTTTTATGAACTTTTTAAGGTCAAATATTTCTATGTTGCAACATCATTGTGAGGCTGATATAATATATTTTATGCCTTTATTCAATAGTTGCTGTAAAAAAAAAAGATAGGCAATGAGTGGAGAGGGTTAGCATGGGGAATAGCATGTCACAAAGGTTCCCGGCTAGCTGGAGACGCTTGATGAAAAGTCAATGGATCACTAAAGTCAGACCATGGATATCTGTACCAAATTGAATTTCAATCCATCTAGTAGTTGAGATATTTCGGGCTGGACCAAGCTGTAGCCTCTACTGATTGTTATCAACCCATGAGGGACTGACAGTCGATTACACGTTGCCTAGTAACATCAAGACTGCCAAAAAAGCATCAGTGTGACGGGAATCAGAGCTGCATGGATGCTTTGTGTTTGTGCCTTGACTTTTTTTGTAGGCTTCCAGACTGATCATCCCATGATGCCGCCACCACAGCTGTCATCTTGGTTACTATGGTTACAGGTATAGCAGCCTGCGGTTACCTGCTCCCTCTCTCTCTCTCTCTCTCCCTTTCTCTCACAACACACACACACACACACACACACAGTCCATCACAATCCTTGATAAAAGAGCTGAATCTTGGATGACTAGTGACCCAAAAGTGACAAGTACTGCTGTGTGTGTGTGTGTGTGTGTGTGTGTGTGTGTGTGTGCGCGCGCGTGTGTGTGTGTTCATGTTGAGGGTGTGCGTTTCTGAGTGAAAACCACTTTCTCCAACGTTTCTCCACTTAAACAGAAGACAGGAGTATCAGTAACAGTGATACCAGGCGTGTGTTTTTGTGTGTGTGTGTGTGTGTGTGTGTGTGTGTGTGTGTGTGTGTGTGTGTGTGTGTGTGTGTGTGTGTGTGTGCGTGTGTGTGGTGGGTACAGGCAGGAGGAAGTGGGATGTGTGTGTGGAGTCAAGTGATAGTGTGTGCTTGTGTGTGATCAGATGCTCACTGTTGCATTATAGGACCACCTTTCTTATCAATGAGCTTGCGTCTGCTGTGTGAGTGTGTGTGTGTGTGTGTTTGTGTGTGTGTGTGTGTGTGTGTGTGTTTGTGTGTGTGTCTGTGTGTGTGTGTGGTGGGTACAGGCAGGAGGAAGTGGGATGTGTGTGTGGAGTCATGTGATAGTGTGTGCTTGTGTGTGATCAGATGCTCACTGTTGCATTATAGGACCAGCTTTCTTATCAATGAGCTCACATCTGGTGTGTGAGTGTGTGTGTTTGTGTGTGTGTGTGTGTGTGGGGGGGCAGGACAGCAGTATGTTGTTTCCGACAGCACTCCGTGGATGAACAGTGTGTTTCTGTTTTCCATTGATTGTCAGTCAGGATTCACTTATCTGTCCTGACACAGCAGGCAACTGATTATATATACACTCTCACTCACTCACTCACTCACTCACCTCACTCACACACACAGACACACACAAACAACTGATTTCCTCTCTGTTGAAACACAACGGCAGCACACACAGACACATTAAACTTTCCCGCAGCAGGATGTTAAGAATCAACCAATTAGCCGATGACGTCATTATTACAGGGAGACTTTGACAAAACTACAACCGATTTTACATTTTACATTTCAATCTTCCTGCTGCTGTCATATAGATTGTAACTTTTTTATTTATAAATACAAAGTTAAGGTTTGGGGTGTTTTCTGTGCATGCAGGGCTCATTTGAACTATAGTGTCTAATAGGCCTGAGGAAAGAAGTGTCAAGTAGAATCAAGAAGTTATTAAAAGAAGTTTTTAGAAAATGCATGTAGGTACAAGAAAATGTAGCGTGGCTCCAATAACTTGCATTAAACACTTCTGATCTTTCTAAACATTTATAGTTACCGTGAATAAAGAAAACAATATAATAAGATGAAATGAAAAGAGTTATTATAATATGATTAGAGTTACTTCTGTAGTGAACAAAGACATTTTGTGTTCAAGTAAATTATTTCCACCCAGCAATTACAACTCACTATGTTTATGGTGACTGCTCTTCTAGCGGCCGTTAACATTCTCTGGTTTAGATATGACGGAAAAGGCTCCTGTGTGACGTACTTCCTCCCACTGCTAGGGGCTCTAATTTATGAAACGCTCCTGTGGGTCATTTTAGAGGGCAGGAATATGCAACCTATATCATTGTCTGGTTTAGAGCATCTTCATCAGGGGGTCCGGGACCCTTAGGGTGCCCTCAGAGTTACTGCAGGGGGGCCTTCAAATTCTTGTAAAGTAAAAAAAAAAATTAACATGAGTCCAACATATTACTAGCAAATATAAATCAGCCTATTTGCGAAAAAAAACAACAACATTGATGATATGTTTACTGGCCCATAGGTAAGGTAGCCACTGAAGTAGCCATGCACAAATATCACTTATAGCTTAGAATTCTATGCACTTGAAAAGGTGTGCATAAAGGCTTTAGGCTGCCCTACACGTTCTTGTAGGCCCTATTTTAATATGCTACTTAATTTTATACAATATATGTAGTAGGGGGTCCTTGCTCCATTTCATTTTCAGTTAAGGAGTCCTGGGCTTGAAGACCCCTGTTTAGAGGACTTGATGCTTTGTCACAGCCCTCAGCGTCTGATACTGACGCAGAAGGCAGATCAGGTGCACATGCACCTGCACGGGCGGCCGGAATGGCTATCAAAACGGAGAACAGAGAAGCTCGGATTACAACACACACACAGAGAGAGTGTGACTTCATTCTCTGCTCAGGACGCCATTACTCCACTATTTCTTTACTAGAGTTGGGTACCGAATCGCGGAGCCAGCAGGTGTTTCGGCGTAAACGCTAGTAACGAGACCGAATAACAACGAAAATTTTGGTTCCTCATTTCGGTGCCTGACTTTTTTTTTTTTTTTTTTTCAGAAGCATCGCTGCACGGGACGCTACGTTACCGTTAGCTAGTAGGTGGATTAAACACAACGGTTAAAAGGCTGACAGCTTACGTTAAGCAGTGTCAAGTGTGACTGTAGAGGATTCCAACACCGGGGCGGAACAGTCCGCAGCTGCCGTTGTCGGAAAAACAAAACACAGACGCTGCATTTACTTGAAAGTCGCCAGCCTTGTGGTGCATTTTAAGTTATTGTAAAATACCCTTTTCCCATCTGGTGTTTGTTTTTGTTGTTAATCAGCAATTTACTGGCGAAATAAGTCATTGTTATAAGTTATTGTTATTACATTATTTACCAATCATGTAATTTTGACCACATGGCCTTAGCAATAAAGCCGTTCTTTAATGTGATGGTTCGGAGTAATTCACCCTAGGGTCCTTTGCACCATGACCTCGAGCCAAACACCCCTGGCGCTTTTTCACCTGGGTCTAACATTGAGAAGAAGCGGTTAGTTACTTAGCTTCGAAATTCAACATGAGGCGTTAATACTTACGCGGTGGTTGTATCCATCGTATTACCCACTAATAATCGCCTCGAAATGATACAAAAGTGTCTACACTAGTATATATAGGTTATGCACTCATAAAACGATGGATTGGAAAGTTTGTAAGTACACCAGAAGTTTATGTAAATAACACTTGCCTGCTGGCTTCTGCTCTCTGCTGTTGTTGTTGCTGCTGTGAGACGAGTGCTTAGGGACATCTACAAATTACAACAACCGGAAAGAGATGCAACAAAAATATTTTTTAATTTAACTTATTTTTTAAAGTAAGTGCTGTAATATAACTAGCAGGAGACAAGTAATAATTGAGGTAAGTTTGGAGACATTACCTTATTTAATCATTAAATTAATACATATTTTTGTTGTATCTCTTTTCGGTGTAGTAATTTATAGATGGCCCTAAGCACTCGTCTAACTGCAGATAGCAGCAGCAGCAGCAACAGCAACAACAGAGAGCTGAAGAGAGGAGGCAAGTGTTCATAAACTTCTGGTGTACTTACAAACTTTCCAATCCATCGTTTTATGAAAGCATAACCTATATATACTAGTGTAGACCTTTGGTATCATTTCGGGCATTATTAGTGGGGTCATTTAAGAGATACAAACGTGGGTCCATTAGCCCCGCGCTAAGCTACTCAGCGGCTAACGCTACTCTACGCTAACTCGCCCAGTGTTAGACCCAGGTGAAAAAAGCTTCTGTGGGGGTGTTTGGCTCGAGGTCATGATGCAAAGGACCCTAGGGTGAATTACTCCGAACCATCACTTTAATGTCGCCAACAGTCGTTTTGTGCTCCATTTTTTATATTTTATATTATATACGTTATAAATATATTATATATATTTCGGTTCAGGCAGCGGTTCAGGCACTGTTTAGGCACGGGCACCGTTTTAAAAGTATCGATTTAGCACCGGCATCGGAAAAAACCCAAACGATACCCGACCCTATTGTTCACATAGTAAATATTTGTTAATGTTGTGAATATTAAGTACAGCCCCTTTAACTTAATCAACTAAAAGTCTTTTCTGTCTGTGTACTCTGTTTCAGACACACACACCCCAATGGGAATCTGTACTGTATAGTGTGTGTGTGTGTGTGTGTGTGTGTGTGTGTCAATAAATATAAATATCTACAGATGATTTCCGTTCTCAGATCAGCTGATGGGGCTTCAGGATGTGAAACCACTCTTCAGGCGGAAGGAGGTTCTGAATGTGCTGTTCTGTGCTGACTCTAATACTCTGGAGGTACACTGACTGCATTTCATTCATAGTGCTGTAGAAAAAAAAAGCATTTAGAAAAGGATAAGGCTGGCGTTATTCTGTGTTCATTGCTGTCAAAAATCCAACAAAAACAAACCAAAATCAACAATACTTTTGCACTTCCTGACTCTGTCTGTGGCTCTCAGCTCCAAGCTCATTGGTTGAGAAGCTCACAAATATATACAAAACTTAAATAGTTTCATGTTGTAAAAGGCTCAGTAATTTCCTAAAACAGCCAGGCACTGTTGCTTTTACCAAACGTTACTCAAACAGGAGAAATAGTTACTTCGATGGGGATTATTTTCAGCAGTGGATTAATCCACATTTGGTGCTCTAGTGAGCATTAGTGGCAGCCGGTATATATCGATATATATCAGGCTTTAGATACACACACAATACTTGTTCTCCGGATCAATTCATCGTTGGTTTTGGTCTTTTTATGGGATTAGTTGGTTCGCAAAATATATATCACCAAACTCTAACAGCTTTGGGTCCTATCTTGCACCCGGCGCAGCGCAAAGCCCGACTCAAGTGTCTTTGCTAGTTTAAGACCGACGCAGTTGTCAATGTCCCGTCCAGCGCCCGCGTCGTTTAAATAGCAAATGCACCTGCGCCCATCTTTGCGCCCATGGGGGTGCTGGTCTTACAGGGAGGTGTGTTCAGGTGAATTCTTGGTGTATTAATCGTTAAAATAGGGCCCCTCATATCTAATGATACTAATGCTAATATTTAATAAAATGTCCTCAGCCTGGAGTTCTAAAATTCCAACAGGATCCACACCAACGCATTTGTGTTAGTTGTTTGACAGCTGTATATCTGACAATCTCCCACCTGAAGACCATAGTCTTAGTATAGTTTTCACTTTTGCCTGATTAGACCTTCTCTCAGGGTTGTGTGTAAGGTCGGGTATCATTTGGGTTTTTTCCGATACCGGTGCTAAATCAATACTTTTAAAACGGTGCCGGTGCCTAAACGGTGCCTGAACCGGTACTTTTCAATAAATTAAAAAAAAAAGAAGGTCAGTGAATTGTTTATTGCTAAGGCCATGGTCAAAATTAAAGATATAATAATAATGTAATAACTATAACAATAACAATAACTTATTTCACCAGTAAATTGCTGTTGAACCCCAGATGGGAAAAGGGTATTTTACAATTACTGTGAATGCACCACGAGGCTACCTGTTTCAAGTGAACGCACCGTCTGTGTGGTTTAATTCCGACAACGGCAGCTGCAAGTGAACGCACCGTCTGTGTTGTTTAATTCCGACAAGAGATATAAACATATCTATGAATTCCAACAACGGCAGCTGCTGCGCTGCATTGCAGACTGTTACATCCTGCTGTTGAAGTCCTCCACAGTGAAATACAGTCACACTTTACACTGTTTAACGTTAGCTGTCAGCATTTTACCGGTGTTTAATCCACTTGCTAGCTAAAGGTAGGCTAACGTTACATGCTGTCAGGTGTAGTGTAAAGTCAGGCACCGAAATGAGGCACCGAAACTTTCATTCTTATTCGGTCTCGTTACTACCGTTTACGTCGGCACCGGTTCCCTATTGGCACTGCGTTTCGATACCCAACCCTAGTTGTGTGTGTTCACTCCTCTGCAGTGTTAACTTTGGCACCTGACTGATTTAGTTAGTCTTTCTGAAGAAAAGGTTTATTAAGCGTTAGTTAAGTGTAACAAGTACACAGCGATTTTTGAAAACGGGGGTTGCCCTCCATTTTCCTGATGATACATACTTTTGCTTAAGTAACATCCTGAGAAACATCCAAACTTAGGAAAACACATTTTGATGTGTATTTGTGAGATTTAATTGGCAGTGACGTTACGAAGTCGCAGTTTGATTGACAACATGTTGTACCATTTCCTGTAAGTTTACCATTATAAAGTAGGTTGATACTTTTCTATAATTACTGCTTAAATGGTGTACTATGATGGCTAGCATGTAGATGTAGTACATACTGTATAGAAATAGTATGCAGTAAGGATTTGGGATAAAGCTCAGGCAACATAAGTGACCAAAGTATTTTTTTTAAATGGCTTATCATGTGATCCAAATGAAAAAGGCACTGTAGTGAGTGTGCCCACATGCAAAAGCTCTACAAACATGACATTTAAACGTGGCTGCCGTGATAGGTTGCAAACCGATGTTTTTTTTTTTTACAACTTTTTACAACTCATCCTTCTCTGGAAGTGTTACCACAGCATCTCCACAGCCTGCTGCCGTTTGATTATCAGCTGATAAAAGCAGGCGGGCCGCCTACACTCTATTTGACCATAGCAGTAAACAAGGAAACCCTTTTGCTTATGTTGCCCAGCCATTCTTGTACAGAGTACAAGTAAATCCCCACATCCCAGCATGCCGCCACAGCCAGCTTCAACCTGAGCAGAGGTCTGATCAGACAGCGTAAGTGGAAACACCTGTGTGAGTGTGCAGGGCCTGCAACCAATGTGTCTCCTGCAGAACTTACAGCTATTTTCTAACACATTCTCTGTTTAAGAAGACTTTGGGGACATTTGGTCCTTATAAGGACATAAGTACAGGAACACACACACACACACACGCACACACACACACACACACACACACACACACACACACACACACACACACACACACACACACACACACACACACACACACTGCCCTGGAGAAAGTGCAACAGGATGCACTTTTACATGTTCCTGGCAAAACTGTGGTTATTTCCTTTGATGAATACCACCAAGCATGCCGAACCACACACATAGGCAAACACACACACACACACACACACACACACACACACACCACATGAAGGCTGTTCCCAGAAGGAATGCTCTGCCGCTGCCTGCTTCTCTTCCTCCCTTTTTCTTCCAGCAGCTGAGTGAGGTCAGACGGACGCTCGCTTCCATTAAAAGGAAAACTCCACCCAAAACCACTTAACCCTTTAAAAACCAGCTGCCGGTGGTCTGTCTTAGATTTTTGGCTCTGCTTGGTGTTTTTGTTGCATTGTTCTTTTTATCCTGCGCTGTAATGCCATTTCCAGATATTTCCAGTATGGCTATACGGCCAGAAAATGTCTCCCTGGTATGAAACAAGAGTAGCTGCTGGGATTTGGTGTCAGTTTTTATAAAAGTTTCCACGTTCACAAGTCGTGATTTATTGTCTGTCGCTGAGACGAAGAACAAACAGAATTTGTGAATTTATTTTGTGAATTAAAAAAATCTAAAGAGTCTAAAGGGGCGATCAAATTCAACACCAAGGCACAATTTAGCTTCAATTTATTATTTATTAGCCCTTTTCCTTTCGAGGAACCTAAGAAATAATCATTTCATTGCCAACGACTGCTTCCTGAGGGGTTTTTTTTGTTTTAATTTTTGGAAGGGAGTTTTTTCCTTATCCAAGGACAGTGGCAAGAACCGCCCGTCCGCTCGTAGGCCGTTAACATCTAGGTTCCCACGCTCGCACATACGCGGTCTACTCAGCAAGCGAGAGGAAGGGATTGATTCTTTGTTTTTTTGTTTTGTTTTTTTTGCACCAACACCACCTTAAAACTCTGATTAGCCGACCGAACGCATTTCAAATACCAGCCAACGGGCCGGGTTTACACAATCATCATCGGCTCATGACGCTCAGGAGCTCATATTAGCAGAACAGCCAAGCACACACATTCTCACACATGGTCAAATTATGAAGTCATATCTGTAGTGATTTTCAACAATATCTAAATGAGTCACTAAGGGGCGAACGGGTGAAGTTGTTTCGGACGTGTTTTCTGGGCTACAAATTTAACAAATGTCAAAAAAACTTACAGCTGTGTTGCAATGTCTCACAGAAAACAGCGCTCCCGGTAACAGCAAAAGAGATTATGTCACCAGCTTTGAGATGATAGACTATAAGCTTCCCTAATCCAGAACTCCCAATTGGATGGTGGGTCCAGGTTCACGGGCTACGACTATGACGGTGCGCTCTGTCTCTTTTGGGGTGAAGGCAGAGAGACAGACATCTCAAAACCATGAGCAAATAAGACCAAAACAAACTGGATGAATAGACACCTGTAGAGGTAAGTAGGAAAATGTTTATGAACGATCAAAATCAGAGAGGATGTAGTCTCACCTGCCAGACCTATCTCCACAGCGCTGCGGAGTAAGGCCTGCCCCCCTCACCCCTACCCACCCATACACTCCTGGACATGGATAGGAGACAGCGAGGGACATCTGGCTGAAGTTCCGGTGACAACGGATGTTCCGGCAGTTATCCGGTAATATTCATTGCCGTCGATCCAGACTAGAGAGGAGGTGATATGTGCGACAAATTGATGAAGAATGAAAGAAAATTGCAGTTTCTCTTCCAAAGTGTAGAGATTTTGGTTTGGTCGTATCTGGTGTGTTTTCTGCACCATACAACATTTCACGCCGCACGTTCTCCTCTCATTCACAAACACGGCTATAAGTTTCATACACATGGTTTCACTTTGGTTTGTAGTTTGTTTTCCGCTTACCGGTCAAACTATTTTCAGTTACAGCCCACGTGTGTGGTCTTCCCTCTTTGTGCTCTCTGGAGCTGGGTTGGGACAGTTGCTCAGTAGTCTACTTAGTGTCAACATCATGATACAGTTGGCACACTTTTCTTTGTTTTTCAGCCATGATGGCAATGGCCTGTGTCTTCTTCTGTTTATTGGAAGCATAACTGCCTGTGCGCGCGGGGAGGATTTGTCTCAGGACAAATTTATATTTACATCTCTATAACAGTACAGAACTAACATAGAGAGAGAGAGAGAGAGACTGTGTGTGTGTGTGTGTGTGTGTGTGTGTGTGTAGGTCTGTCATTACACAGTTTGGTAGGATCCTGTGGTGATGCTGTGAGAGCTGTAATTTCAGAGGAATGAAGGGAGGACGAGGATGAGTCTCTCTTCCTCTCTGAGACCTTAGTGACCTGCGATAATGAGGGAAAAGGTTCCTCCCTTTCACATTTGGCTCTACTTCCCCTCCCTTACGCCTGGTTAAGAAGGTGTGAAAGTTGACCTTGTAGCATTCTGAGGAAGTACTGCTATAAATGATATTCAGTGACTGATCTGATATTGAATGTCAGATATCTGCAGGTCTGTCGTGTCCTTCTCATCGAAATCAGTGAAGCAATAATTCCATTCCATTCCATACCACCAGGGACTGAATTGTTCCAAAAAAAAAGGTGCCAGTACCCTAATTCAGCAGTTGCATGACATGATCAGGGCATGTGTGTTGGATGTATTAATATTCATACGTAGTATATCTTCTCCCTGAATAGTCGACTATTTGACGAGTCAGTCTAAGGAGCCTGTATCGACGGCCGTAGTGTTTGAAAATGTGGTTATGAAAGAAAGTATCATCCAGGGGTCCATTCTGTCTTTCTGGAACCAATAGACTGAAAAACAGCTTTTTCCCCTCAGGCAGTCAAAAGCACAAACCCTCCTCTCCACCTCCTCCCTCTATAAAGACTTATGTGCAATAAACCCCCCAAAAAGTGGAAGTGCAATATACTCAAGGTCTCGTGTTTATTTATCTTGATTTTTATATTTTACTATTTAAATTTTATATTTCTGTTTGTCTGTAATTCAAACTGTCATATTGAGAGCTGCTAAACTGTGTTTTGTCGTTGGAAAATAATGACAATAAAGATCTATTCTATTCTATTCTACGTCTGATTTAATATAGAATTGCTTAGTTTTTCCCAATAAATCCTGATTTATAGCCTATTTTGGTATTATTAATACTAGGCTACTGTAAGTAAGTAAGAGTACTCCTGTGGACAAAAATCCGAAGTGCCGGTACTCAGTATTGGTGAGTACTGGCCCATTTCAGGCACTGCATACCACTGAATGGAGTACAAAAAACGGGTACAAAAAGTTGTCTCCCACGAGATAAACTATAAAGTTTTAGTGTTGATACTTGGCATTAGGTTAATTTTAAAACTGAAATCTAAATCCTACTTTTTTCTTGATGGGAAATAAAAAAAAAGGCTTCACACAGCTCCCTCTTTTTTAAAACATGCAGTAGTACTACCTTAAGGCCAGTAAACAGACTTTGATGTGTTAAACGGTGCAGCTCCCGTTTAAGTGACAAAAACAAATGGTATTCATCAGATGGGCTGGTGATCAGTCCCGAGTCAGTTGCTCTTACATATTTGCATCACTCATGTGGCTTTGAGGAAGGCCTTTATCCCCCCCATTGCTCAGTATGGCTGATCAGTGTCCAACAGATAAGACTGTGGATAAGACTGTGGTCTTTTCTATTCAAAAGTACCCCCAGGGGTCCATTATTGTTATCAGGAGAAATCTTTGTCCTCTAAAATGTCAGCGTTCGAGAAACTACGATAAACATGCTGGAATTACTTAGATAATGCATCTTTGGTATTCATTTAAGGGGATTACATGAGCCTGAAGTGTTGAAATATTGTCTTAATGAATGCCAGAGAACATATCATTGTTTGAAAATGCCCAAAACTAGAGAGATAAAGGTTTTGCATATTTGTCTTAGATTATACTTAAAGCCCCCCATCAATGCAAGTCGTACAATAACAGCTTTGGTTCCAAAGTCTCCTTAAGAAAAGACACTATTGTAAGACTGGTCATCAGCTCCCTGCTGTGCATGCGTGCCATGGGGGCTTAAGTGCAAATGACAAGTGGATTGTCCTGCTGTGACCCACCCTGATTTTATATTGACTGGTGTAATGTGATTTGTGAAGCAAATTAGCTAGCAAGCGGTTCCTTTTAGATTTTTGACAATGTTCTCAGTTGATTTCTGTTTCTTTTCTTAAAGGAGAATTCCGGTCGATTTCAACCCGTAGCTCTGTTGTTTGGACATTTGGAGCGCCGTCAGTAGCGAGAGAAACGAAAACAATCGCTGTTGCCTACGCCGTGTTATCCTCCTGCTAGCGTTAGCACCCAGGCGGCTGAAACGGGGCAGGTTTTAAACGTGCTTTTAGCCTCTTAACATGTTCGAGATGTCATTACAAGTTCCTTGCCATGTGAAGTGATTCCTCCCGAGTGATCGCAGTGAATATGGCTGAATTAGATGTGAAAGAAATGCATAAATGTTGTGCTAATTCATACCTCTGTTTAGATCCGGTGTTGAGACGGCAAGACTTTGGGACCGTCTAAACTACAACACCGAAAAGAGATACAAAAAGATTTTCAAAAATAGGCATATGCTTATTTTTTTAAAGTAAGTGCTGTAGTACAACTAGCAGGAGACAAGTTATAATTGAGGTAAGTTTGGAGACACTACCTTATTTAATTATTACATTTTTTTGTTGTATCTCTTTTTGGCTGTGCCCAAGCATATTTTACTCCCCATGTTGTCCATTTAAAGTGTAGCTGCCCATATAGATGACTGCCCATAGACATCAAGTTATTACCCTCACTGTTCATTTATTTATTTGAACTGAGACCTTTCAAATAAAAGCCTCTGCGTCCAAAGGGAAGCCAAAGGAAAATAAAGCATTGAAGATTTAAATCACACATCTCATTTCTATACAATGAGGGTGGCTGTGGCTCAGATGTAGAGTCGGCCTTCAACCACAAGATTGGTGGTTTGATCAGAGATGCTCACAAGTCTCTGAGCTTGAGTCCACGTCAAGTCTCAAGTCTCTGAGCTACAGCCCAAGTCAAGTCTCACGTCTCTGAGCTTGAGTCTGAGTCAAGTCTTACTGTAAGTCTCTTGTGGTTATAATGACTGTAGTATCACCTGCTGCGTTCCATCCAGCCATATCAGAAGTTACACAGGGAGGGGAACAACATTCAGCACATCAGATGTTTCCTAAAAATAAAGACTGTTAACGAGTCCCGCATCCCGAGTCCGAGTTGAGTCTGAAGTCTTTTGAGGACCAGTCTCAAATCTGAAGTGACTGTGTGTGCGACTTAAGAGCGACTCGAGTCAGAGTCTCAAACTCGAGTCGCCATCTCTGCCTTCGGCCACATGTCAAAAGTGCCCCTGAGCAAGACGCTGAACCCCAAGTTGATGGGTTAAATGCAGAGATTCAATTTCACTACATTGTACTGTACGATTGTAAGTGACGAATAATAATGTTTCTTCTTTCTTCTTCTTCTTCTTCTTCTTCTTCTTCTTCTTCTTCTTCTTCTTCTTCTTCTTCTTCTTCTTCTTTATACAAGTTAATCTACCCTGAGTCCGTCCATCAGCAGTGTGTGTGTGCGTGTGTTTATTCACTAGCTGTTGCTAGCTAATTAAAGCAGACAGACAGGCAGCAGCAGCCTGTCTGTCTACCTGGAGACACACTGCAGGATGAAGAGTCCTAATAAGGAGGAGGAGATCACAGCTGTGGGCACACACACACACACACACACACACACACACACACACACACACACACACACACACATAGAGAGAGTGGTAATCCCATTCCCAGGCTGTCTCTCACCCCTGGGGCTTCGGCTGTGTGTGTGTCCTATTAGCTTACTTATGCCACGTAGTTTTCTGGGTCAGTCAACCAGTCAGTCGGTCAACTGGGCAGTCAATTAACCTTTTACCCCGTCAGTCAGCAATTTGACCATTTAAACAAAGAAGAAACTGCATGACTAGGCTTTGGTATTAGACATTTAACGACCCACAAATTACAGTGACCTTTGATTTCTGTAAATTACCAGCTCAAATGGCACCTTTCAGATAGCCTATGTCCAGAATGAACTCATTTTATAAGGCAAACGTGTAGATACAATGTGGCGGCTCCAAGTGATCTGAGGCTCAGTACATAGACAGGCCGATTCACTGGAAACCAGTCAGTTGTTGTGTATTTTAATAAGCTCAGTGAGTACGCCACCGAGTCAAAAGTTTGTAAATTAGTCAACCAAGTCTGAGTCAGGTATGATGTTAATCTTTTCACTCTATAGTCAAGTCAAGTCCACATTATGGTCAATTCTGCAATAGGTGCCAGACATACAGAGCAATTGAAATATGTTTCTCTCCGACCCACGGTGCAATAAGGACACATACAACAAGTATAATATATATATATATATATATATATATATATATATATATATAAATAAAAAGAAATATATACATGTAAGATAAAGAAAGGTAAGTTATATATACAATTAAAAAGATAAGTTATATGTACAATACAGTAATACAGTAATACATTCTAAATAGTGCAAATGTAAGGCCAAACCAAAAAAGAAATTAAAGATGAAGATAGTGAAATGTGCACTATGAAAGGAAAAGGGGAGGGTGTTGAGCTTCCTACCAGCCTGGGGAAAGAAGCTGTTCGCCAGTCTGGTGGAACAGGCTCGGCCGCTCCGGTACCGTCTCCCAGATGGCAGGAGGTTGAAGAGGCTGTGTGAGGGGTGGCTGAGGTCACCCACAATGCTGGCTGCTTTGGCGGGTTTGGAAAATGTCCAGGAGCGAGGGGAGTGGGACCCCAATGGACCCCAATGATCCGCCCAGCAGCCTTCACTATATGAGCTGCAGGGTCTTGCGATTGGAGGCGGTGCAGCTCCCGTAACGCACAGTGATGTAGCTGGACAGGGTGCTCTCAATGGTGCCCCTGTAGAAGGAACACATGTAGGGTGTGGGGGCGCTCGCTCTCTTCAGTTTGCGGAGGAAGTGGAGGCGCCACTGGGACTTGTTGGCCAGTGATGCAGTGTTTGTTGTCCAGGAGAGGTCCTCACTGATGTGCACCCCCCCAGGAATTCGGTGCTGCTCGCTCTCTCCACCGCAGCACCGTTGGCGGTCAGTGGGGGTTTTGGGGTGGAACCTCTCCGGAAATCAACAACCACTTCCTTGGACACTTCCAATGTTCAGGAAGAGGTCATTTCCGCTGCACCGCGTGGCCAGTTGGCTGACCTCCTTCCTGTAGTAGGTCTCGTCGTTGTTGGAGATGAGACCCACCACGGTTGTGTCGTCCGCAAACATGACAATGTGGTTGCCGCTGTAGGACGGAGTGCAGTCAGCAGCGTGAAGAGCAAGGGGGCTGAGCACACAACCTTGGGGGGGGGCCCCGTGCTCAGAACGGTGGTTCTTGGCGGGCTGCTGCCGAACCCGTACTGCCCGAGGCCTCTCACTAAGAAAGTCCAGCAGCCAGTTACATAGTGAAGTGCTGAGCCCCAGCTGGTCCACTTTGCAGATCAGCTGCTGGGGATGGTGTTGAATGCTGAACTAAAGCCTATGAACAGCATTCTGACCTATGAGTTATTGGTATCCAGGTGGGTGAGTGCTGGGTGAAGAGCGGAACAGATTGCATCCTCTGTGGATCTGTTACCTCGGTATGCAAACTGGTAGGGCTCCAGGGGAGAGAGTAGCCTTTCAAAGCACTTCATGATGATGGGGGTCAGTGCAACGGGGGGGGGGGGTCATTGAAAGGGGATGGAGAGGGCTTCTTGGAACAGGTATGATGGTGGTGGCTTTGAAGCATGGCGGAACAACAGCCCGAAGATGTCGGTGAAGACATCTTTGAGCTCCTCAGGCACAGTCCTTTAGCACACGACCAGGGATGTTGTCTGGACCTGCAGCCTTGCGGATGTTGATCTTGGAGAGGGTTCTCCTCACGCTGGCTGCAGTCAGGCACAGAACTTCTAATAGAGAGATGGCTGATTTCATTGGACCTTTAAAACAATCAGCGAGTCAGGAGTTGGGAGTTCCCACAGATTTCACACCAAAAGCAGAAACAGCTGTGTCCTGTCTGAACCACAGTGGCATAAACTACTCTAATTTCCCGCCAGGTTGTGCAGAAAAAGATCAAATAAATTGAACTGTGACCACGCTGATGTCAACGCACGTCCAATGGGATTCTGGCTTTGACGAGAGGAGGAAGTCACGGACTGTATCATCGGACAATAATCTGAAACTGAAAACACGCCTGGCCTCAACATTTGTACCAATTATAGCCTTTTATTACTCAAGCCCTGTTATGCAGATTTCTCAGTTGCCTGAAACTTTTCACCTATGACTCAAACAATAAAGTTCCTGTGCCAAATCTCACATCTCACAGCAAAAAAAACCACACGGATGGGTTTTCATATATTAAAATGAAACAATATAATAAACCAAGAATCCAAATCTCCAAAAACTGTTCTCCAAAACCCGGATTATGTTCAATGACAACATGTTAAAAATGCCTTCTTTTATAATATTTATGTATGGCATCTACAGTATAGTGAAGGCTGCTTGCGGGGTCTAAGGATAAAGGGTTGCTCATCATTATAATTATCAATATCGTCATGGTAAGCAGCAAAAAGACTCATCTGAGACAGTGTGTCCTGACAATGAGTTAGAAGATGGGGGGGGGGGTTCTGTTTGACCACCTCACATGCTGTGTAATACTAAAAATGACTAAACAATATAATAATACTAACTAAAAAGGATCCTTATAAAAAGCACTTGTGGTGCCTTCATTTACCTAATAATGAACTAACGGACAAACTCAGATGTTATTTATGATATTTTCACTCAGATGATAACCTATCTGTTGATCTCACAGTGAACTGCGTAGGAAGTTAAAAAAAAAAAAATAGAAATCATTTTAACTGAATTCACGGTACAGATGTTTTAGGGTGGGGTTTATGTGAAACAATTAGGAAAATCCCAGAATTAACCAGATAACCAGTGAGTCACTCAGCCAGCCAAGAGGTTTAGTATTTCGAGCTGAAAGCAGGCCAGTCAGTCAGTCTGCCAGTTGGCCTGTAGGTGGCACATTAACCCAGTTATTCACATCCAGATCGCCCCCTCTTTGTGTGCAAAATGTTCTTTTCTGCTCTGCTGCTGTGATCCGCCCTACATCAGCCGCACTATACAGAAACCCCTTCCTCTAAATGTGGAACAGTAGACTTTTTAACCATGCAGTGCAGTTTTTTTTTAATTTGTATTTCTTTGTAGGATTATGCTGCATTCCCCCCTTCTGTTTGTGGAAATGGAGAGCATTTACACTCAGCAGAAATAGTTTCCATGTGACAGACTCCCAACAACAAGTCTGTGATTATCTGTAAAAGTGCATAATGCCTGCAGAAAAGGTAAGCACCATTAACAATAAGGAGCTGTTCATGGTGACACATCTGTATTTAAGCTTCATTTAGGCTACCAGCCTTTTGTTATGTGTGGACCAGACTTCATGCTTATTTATTTTTTTCAGTGATTAATATTACTGATAGATTTAATTATATAGCACCTTTAAAAATATATTGATTGGAAGAATAGATATTAAAAATAATTAAGCTGTATTTTAGGCCTATGTCGTTTTTTATAGCCTATAATTAGGCTACCATATGACCTTCTTATGTGAAAATACCATAAGGCGTGGGTGTTAAAGAGCTGGATATAAAGACTGAGTTCCTAGTGGTAGGCTACAAGATCCTCTGTCTGAGGTTGCTGAGAACTCACGTGAACAGAGGCTGACTCGCACTCTGATTGGCCGACGTGTCCGCACGTGTAAACGGCGAATCCTTGTCCGTTATATAACGTGCAGTGCACGAGAGAGCTATATGCATGGGGCGGATAAAGAAGGAGGGAGGTCTGCGGTATCTGAGTGGGGCTGTTTGGAGTTCATTCATCCCAATGCACAGTCCTTTTAACCACTGACCTACTGCAATATATATAGCCTATATTTTTACATTTGTATTCATTTATTTTGCATTGTATGGGTTTCATTTTCATATCTGTCTATAAAAGTGATTTATTTATTTTGCATTTTACATTTTAATCCACTTTTTGGTTAATTAACAGAAAAGGTGCAAAAATGCGAAAATACCTATATATATATAAAAAAAACTCACCAACCATCAGCAACATTTTTTGAAAGGTGAGAACACAGTGTAGAATGTGACTATGTCATAAAACTAGCCTAACAGTAAGTAAACTTTCATTAAGTGTTTTTAAAGCTTAATGTGCATAAGCTGATAATGCAGTAGATGCTGTTTTGCTTTAAACTATGCTGGTGACAGTCTGAGATATCCTAGTGTGTGGTTGTAGTAGCCTAGTAGTAACAGTAGTATGACGAGGAGGAGGCGCTAGGAATAGATGGATGGTGAAACACCCCTGCAAGAGTTGAAATTAGAGGACAACGTGGCTCTGGACGCATTCAGCCTGTCTATCTGCCTGCCTGTCTCTCGGTCATAATACGAATTAAAGGTAGACAGGCGCAGTAGCCTACTGTAAAATACATTCCTCTAACATGCCGTAACAATACCAAACCTGCTTACTCACTGCACCCACCACATTCGCCACTAATGACTGTGGACGTTAGTTTATTCAGTGTGCGAATAATCCTACTATCTAAACCGTGATGATTCACAACTATTCGCATATGATCGTTTTTATGAATATATCTTATACATAACAATTGCCATCGTTTTAAATTGTATTTGCTCTTTTTTTTTTAGAAAGACAAGTAGGCAGGCAGGGAGACATGCAGTAAGACACCCGGCATCTGCTCACAATCCACGTGTGTTTCTGTCCTAACTTTTACCCGCCACCATTTTCCTGGAATCCCAGCCTGCGCGGTATCACTCCGCTGCCAAGAAAACATAGACCCCAATTTCTATGCGAAAATAACCAGTATTGCCGTCGCCCCCGGTTTTTCCGCCAGGACTTGATCGAAACGGGAACCGACGGCGGATAAACAGGCTACAGGTTTTATTGCCGTTAACGACATGTCGTCGGTTTTGGCGTTTTGGCGCGATTTTGGTCGCGGCGGAAGGACACAGGCGGGTAGCAGACCTATAAAGTGGTCGACCCCGCCAGCCACACCTACTCTGTCTGTTCGTAGCGGTCGGAGGAGAAGAATTTTGACAGGTGACAAACACCATGCTGCCCTGCCCCAACTTTAATTTCACACGTAGAAAATCTCAGTCGAGCATATCATATTAGTTTTCCTCTCTGTGGACTTTATTCGGATTTTTCGGACGTCTCCTCCAGTTTTCTTCATTTAGAATTCCTCTCCTGTAAGGACAGTTGAAGGTAAGGACTTGCGGCTGAATTGGGGTTACGCTAACGTTAACTTGCACATTAGGTAACGTTGCACAGTTTTAGTCACATCATGTCTGCGTGATAAACTATGCTTTCGTGCATTTCTGTGTTGTAATTTTGCGTTTCATGTGGTTTTAAGTGGCCACTGAAAGAAAGAATGCCGGTTTCACGTGGAGACACAGCGTTGCTCAACCCATGCGGGGTTTAAATGACCCGTACAAGGGGTGGTTGGAGGTGTTAAAGACTTTGAGCTTTTCTGGCTGATTCCTTTCACACATAAACGCTAAGCTAAGGTGATGTCACATGCATGGCTCGTTGCATGTTGACGTTTTTAGAAGATGTTTCGCTTTTCGAAATCTGTTTAAAAAAATATGTGCACAATGTGCTCAGTTGTAATATTAACTTGAGTCTGGTGCAAAGGCGTGCATTTAGCGCGACCTAACGGGCAAGAATAATACTTCAGCGAAGCTGCTTTCAAAACCTCGTTGAGAAATGTGTAATTTTTAGATGCTTCGGTTTGTGTACACTTACGCACGGACTGTACTTATCGCTGTCAGTACTAGTGAATGGCATGCATTCATATGCGATTATCAGTCGTTTAGTCTCATGTTGAGTGGGGGGAATGTCATCATAAAGGCGTAATTACGTATTTTTTTTACTGTTGTGTAATAGCGCAGACTGGTCTGCATTTAAGTATTGGCTCTGGTTTCCCAGGCGGCGATGGTAAAGACAGGCAGTTTTAAACTCCCGGAGCCCGTCTGCACCACACACTGCTGCTTTGTTCTCCAACACAGCCTGCCATACATTCGCATACCGTAAGACCCCATGGGAATACCACAGGATTTTCTTACCCAGTTTGTTCCTTTCAGTTATTTATGTTAACTCAGAGGTTTGATTTTATAGCATTTTGACAGTATTTTTTTTAATGCTGAACGAAGAGTTTACTGTTGGTAGTAGAAAATCAGAATACTGTCCTGACTAGTAATTGTTATCATACGAAACCCCTGGGGCTTTTTTTATTTTATTTTTTTTTATTTTATTTAAAAAAGGCAACTTACCCAGGCTTTGTGCTGGGCAAAGTAGGTGTTTCTATTTTTAAGAAGTAGTGAGTGGTTTCACCTGCATGGAGGCTGTGGGTCATGTAACGTTATGTGAAACAGCAGCAGTGAGTAACAAAAACAAGTGAAACAAAAGCCACCCATCCTTTCTCTCGGGGTTTTGTTTTCCATGTCAGCAGGCAGCCAGGCTCCATTTACCGGTGTGTTTTTTTATTTTTTTTAAATCTTTCTGAAAAGGAAAAAATGCAAATTGTGGAAAGAGGTGTTACATTTCTGCCCTGGTCTCTCCCAGCTTTTCCTATGACGTCATGGGGAGGGGGGGGGTGTTAAATTTTTTGGGTGATTTACGGCCTCCCCTGGGGAGCTGTGGGGCGGGGCTACAGTGATGTAAACACAGATAAAATGTGCCTCACTGCCGGTCGGGAGTCAGTCTGGAGAAATTAGTTTAAACTTTCACTACAACGCGTGTTGCTGCTGCTGCTGTTGGGAACTACCACTAAACTGACACGGAGCTGCTTTAAACCCACTACTGGCTCAGCTTCTCTGGATTTAAACTGCACTACCTCTCTGATTTTTCGATTTTGTTGTTGATGTTCTTCTCCCAGATTCTGCAAGCAAAGATGTTGCAAAGCTTCTCTCAATCGCAAGACTGGCTTTACTCTGAACCGCTGCTGTTTGACGATGAGTTCTGCCAGAGTTTGATGAAGGACCTCCAGTCGCTGCCTACACCCCCTCAGTCCCCCCCAACTAATACCGGGCTGGGCGGCAGTAAGCCCCTATCCAAGGAGGACCAGCTGAGCTATGTATCGGACATCCTGCTGGAGGACCACGACATGCAGCTCACCTGGAACTGCGACTTCTTCCACTCAGATGCTGCGGAGAAGGATGGCGAGCCCAGCCTGCCCTGCTCCCCTCTGGAGGAGAGTGGCGAGGACTGCCTGTGGCGGTGCCTGGCAGGGGACAAGAGCCTGGAGGAGAAGCTGGTCTCCTCCGTGCTCGGCTCCAGCCCACTGCTGTCTGAGATCCACACCAGCATCTTTGAGGAGATTGCCGGCTCCACGCTGGACTGCCAGAAACTGATGGACACTCAGGAGCCCAGCGAGGCCACATCAGACTATGGGTCAACCGGTGGCGAGCTGTCCACCTATTCATCCAGTGACTCTGGTGAGTTCCGACTTCATTTTACATTCGTGATTTTCACTCCTATGAAAGTTTAGCCAAAATGCCAAGACTTGTTGTTGTGAGTCTTCAATCCGTGGTTCCTTTAGGATCTTTTATTTTATTTTTTTTTAAACAAAATGCCCTTTTAAATTTGTTTTAGTTTTTTTGTTGTTGTTCTAATACGTTAATCTCATTACTGCATTGTCATTGTGCAGCTTATCAGTATGAACAGTCCTCGCCCAGATCTGTTTAACTGGTATTTCATTGATCATTCACAGTTAATGATTAGTGAATGTAATGTTTAAATGTTACTGAGCCCAAATTGTTCTTTGCACTTTGCTTATCTGGACTCAGGCCGCCCATCTGTAATCTGCAGGAGCCTTTATTACTTGAGTATGTTGTTGCAGTGTTGGCAGGCTTTTAGCTGTTGACTGACATGAGTAGATGGGAGGTTTTAGGAGGTGTGTGTGTGTGTGTGTGTGTGTGTGTGTGTGTGTGTGTGTGTGTGTGTGTGTGTGTGTGTGTGTGTGTGTGTGTGTGTGTGTCTCTCTCAGTGGTAATGGTTGCGGACGGCTCCATCCATTACCTGCTAATGAGTCATTTTTCCGACTCTAGCATCCCTGGCTATTAGCCAGAGAAGAAGAGGCAGACTTCCCTTTTTTATTATGTTTTTTTGTTTTTGTTTTGTTTAGGCTTTATTGTATTCTATTTCTTTAATTTTATTATTTGAGGAATACGTAACCTTTTCATTTTAACAGTACAAAGCTTTGTGTCAATAAATTAAACTGGAAATACTTAATTATATTTTACATAGCCTCAAAACTAACTGCTGTTTATACATGAAACCGTTGCCGTAATCTTAAACTGCGGTCACGCATTAATAGAGTTACAGTTTGCAAACAGTTGTAAGCTTCTGCATGTTTATGGCTGTTTACACAGTAGGACAGATTTTCACTGATGATTGGCATCACCACGTATGTGTGAGCCAAGCTCACATTGGTGTGCTGTGTACAGTGTCTACACTCTTGTTTTGGTGTCGGTGCCAGTGCCATCACAGGGCAGATCAAATTACCGCAAAGGTCAGAAAACAAGGTTGTGCCAGAAACTCATCTAACCCATCTCTCGTTTCTTCTTCTCTTTCCTACAGAGGAGGAGATTGATGTGGTAACAGTGGTGCGCTGTTCCTCCAGCCCCTCCCCTCGGCCCTCATTGGCTGACCTGTCTGTCCGTCAGCAGAAGCAGGAAGAGGAGAAGCGAGCTCTCCAGCGTCACCACTTTGAGATCCAGCTGCAACACAACTACGCGGCACCGTGTCCCGCCTCACCGCCACCTTCATCCTCTTCATCGTCAAACAAGCGCTCGCGAGGGAGCGACAGCTCACCGCGCTTCCACCACTCTTCTCGCAGCTCTTCTTCTTCGTCATCGTCCTCGTCACGGTACCACCACCACCACCACCACCACCACTCGTCCCGAAACTCGACCGAGACGGAGGACGAGGAGGAGCGGCGGCGGACGCACAACGTGATGGAGCGGCAGCGGCGCAACGAGCTCAAGAACTGCTTTGTGCACCTGCGCGACAACGTGCCGGAGCTGTCGCACAATGACAAGGCGTCCAAGGTGGTGATCCTGAAGAAGGCCCGAGACTGCATCTACGGCCTGGAGGAGGAGAGCCACAGACTGCAATCCAAGAGGGACAAACTCCGAGCTAAACAGGAAGAGCTGAAGGCCAGGCTGTCGCAGCTTCGCAGCTAATGGTCCAGGAGCGAACCACGGGCTGCATTTTTTTTTTGCCGTTTAGAGACAATTCGGGATTGTGGGGGACTTTGTACAAAGACAGATGGTTGAGCGGGGTTAAAGGATGGCGGGTCATGCTGAAAAGAGCGCACAAAGACATTTCAAAGACTTGTAACGATAGCTCTGGACTGTGTACTCACACTTGCTGCCATGGACAAACACAAACACACTCATTGCCTCAGAATTGCTCATTCTCATGCCTTGACTGCTGACTGTTGTTGAAAGTAGGATGTTTTTTAACAGTTGAAACGAGGACGGAGTGAACAGATTTTTATTTTTTAAAGCTTTGCTGAACGCACACTGAAAGACGAGGACAGTATATTTTGTTTTTGGTTTCTTTATTTCATCCCATTTTGGGGATGCCAAATAGCACAGGTGAAAATGATGCGAGGCAGAAGTGCCTTTTGGGTCAAACAACTGGAAGCCACATCAGCTCAGTAGTTGAATAAAACTTGAATATTGTGTTTTCAGTGTCTTATAGCCATACTATCCAGTAATCCCTCCACTCTGAAAGGCCTTTGATGGTGGCTTCTAAGTTATTTGGTTGACTGCACTTCTGCCAGTTCCAGTTAAATTCTAAACCTGATGCTATTTGATATATATATATATATATATATATTTTTTTTTTTTCATAAATGGTTCTTCAGTGTGCTTTCAGACCGGTTTGGCCTCAGGCGGACCCTTGGGCCCAACACCACTCTGTTATCAGGTTAATGTGTGTCAATGACAGTACTGTATAGACCAGGGTTGATGCTGTACACATGTCAATGCTCGGTCTCGGTTCAGCTTACCACCAGCTCAGTCGTGTGTGTGTGTGTGTGTGTGTGTGTGTGTGTGTGTGTGTGTGTGTGTGTGTGTGTGTGTGTGTGTGTGTGTGTGTGTGTGTGTGTGTGTGTCCTGGAGTTAAACTCCTGGAAATGACTTGTGTATTAAGGTATCTGTCATTAATTAACTGTCTGAACTCAAAAGTAGCCATATTAAACAGCATTCAGGTTTTGAGGAGACTGAACTGGAAGGTGAACTGAACTGTGAGCCGTGCCATTGTAGAAAATCAGCCAAAGTCGGGACAGAAAACCTCTGCATAACATTTGCTTCTTGCGTGTCCGAAATGGAGTGACGGACCCATGGTGTCTTGACATCTAAAGGTTCTAGTTCTGGAGGAGGTTGCAACAGCAATACTGTGACATTTAGTTCCATGGCTAATAAAGCAGCCATCTTGCTAAGTGTAACTTAAGAGAGCATTTTTACTATTGGACAACCATTAATTCAGGAAATCCAGAAATTGTTTAAATGCCATTTGTGATTTATTAGTCAGTGGCCCTATTTGATCAAACCTTGGAACGTTTGTTTTTGTCATTTCAAAATGAAATTTGAACCACGTACATGTTACGTGAAGAAGGGCCACTGATCAACATTCCCCTGTTTTTAAAAGAAGAACAGACTTTATTTTTGATGACATGGACACAAAAGAGCTGGGACGCCAAGTCCTAGTTAAGGAAAGTGAATGCTGTACGTCTTCACCAGGGAGCCTGGTTAGGATCAGGTGTCTTCTTGAGCTTGATCTTTGGCTGGCTTTGATGTTTGAAATATCACTAATTGGGTGGGATGTTTAACTGAATGCCATTTTACTCTAAATATCAGTTATTGCCAATGCTATCCATTCGTGTGCTGTTTGTCATGAAATGTGCAAAGGGCAAACATTTAGCTTCTTTGTGTCTTATGTCTTAAAATGCAGCCTGTTTTTGTGTTAATGGAGTTCTTCCTTGTTCAGACTCGGTGTACCGACCCTAGTTGGTAGGAATAATGAGAGTAGAGGTGTTTTTAGCGGTAAAACCTGTTCTGCCTTGAAATGTATTCTGTTCAGGACTTCTGGGTTCCTGTTTTAATTATGTCACTGTCTAGTTAAAACCTAAGCTGCTTCTAACGTGAGTATTTTGTTCTGCAGAGCTTTTGTGGAGTTTCACTGGCAAAAGAAGCGCCTTCTGAAGTCAAGGCTCAGGTTTTAACAAGACTGTAGCGATGATTTTTTTTTGTTCTTGACATGATAAAACCTACCTCCAGCTGGCTGCAGTCTGATCTGTAATGTTTTTTCTGGTTTAAATATTGTACAGATTTTTTTCAAAAATGTAAATATTTTTGTTATTGTATCATAAATTATTTTAGTCTTCTTTTTCTCCCTTTTTTTTGTTCATTTTGATTTTGAGATAAAAAAAATTTTAAAAAAATTGAGAATTGAAAGTAGTTTCATTGACATAAATGCATATACTGTAGATCCACATAGGAAAGCAGGGGAAGTGTTGCATGTTTTCATATTTTAATTGGGTAATTATACAACTTTCGAGGATGATTTAAAATGCATACATACAATATAATGAAGCATATCCATAGGAGGTCTTAAGCCTGTTTCCGACCAAGTAGTTACAGGAACGTAGCTATAGGAACAGTCCACTTTTCAACAGTTCTACTAACTGCTCTTCCCCCAAAACCGTTTTTTCCATTTGTATTCACAAGTGGCCATAGGCACTGACCTTTTGTTATTATATTATTATCACAGCCATCTAACCACCACTATGCGGAAAAGGGAAAAGCGAAAAGACCCTTCCCTGAAGTAGGAGCTGAAAGAGTCACAGGAATTGTGGCCAGAGGAACTTAATAATCCCCAAATTGGTCCAGTCGGAACAGGAAAAAAAAAAAAGGGTTCTAGGAACATTATGTTGTAGGAACTGCAAAAATCCCTCCGGTCGGAAAGCGGCTTTACTCAGGGCTGCAGTCGAGTCCACCTTTGTCAAGGCCGAGAAAAGACCACTTTCTTACCTGTTCATAATTTCTGTGAAGTGAGACATCTTCTAAGGTGATCATTTTGCTTTAGCATTTGTAATAATCCAAAAGCAAGTGCAGCGTAACGCACTATAGGATGAAATTAGGCCATATCTTTTACTTTATAACAATTTCACTTAAATCACGTAAAGCTGAAACCAACGTCCATGCCCGTTCTAGATGGATTTAGAATTAAACTAATAGCTGTTTTCTGAACGAGCGCTCTTCAATGGTTTAATTTTGAAGGAGGAAGTTACTTCAGAAAAAAAAAAAGCATACAGTGCTGGACTTGGTTCGAGACCAGCTAGAATATTTGGCGAGTCCGATGGTCACGAAGTCCAGTTTGAGTACCAGATCCATGAGTTTGAAGGCTTATCGGATTCTAATACGCTAACCAGTGTTTTTTTTTTAATAATATGAGTCAGGATTTTAAACCAGACAGATTTAGCACGACATCTATGATATTCTGAACGAGCGGTCTAGCCCACCCCCTCAGCTGGCAAGACATTGGAGAGCCTCGAGACTTTGCATGTCAAAATGTTGTCCGATTGAACAAACTTCAGTCCGCACCACGAGAAGTCTTGATTCGGTGCAAAAATCACACACCTGTCACCCTGGGCAGCCCCTCCCGGGCGTAGAGATATGAGAATGTTTTCTCAGGGCACGTGGAGCAGTTGGGACGTGTGTTATCTACGTGCAGCGTAGGTGTTTCTTTTGAATTCACTTGTGGAAAAAGTATCTCTCATTGACAGTGTCGGATCACTTTGGTAACACATTCACTCCATTTATTTTCATTCCAAAGAGTACCAAGTAACTGAGTCTTTAATCATCTTGCATCCATGTAAAAACAGTCGTTATGAATGAACGTTAAAGGCATAACACAGGGAAAATGATGAACAAAAAAAACACACACACACACACACACACACACACACATTGGAAATGGCCTTTATGTAAAGGCTTAGTACTTTATTTTGGAAAGCAACTTTTCAAATGTTCACAAAGGAACATTAAAATAGAAAAGGACAGTTTATTTCTCATGTAGATGGAGGTTATTATGAGTTTCTTTTAGGGTCTGAGAAAGAATGTCAATCAGTAAAGTGTTGTATTGAGTAATATAAGAATAGCTGTGGTGTGTGTATGTGTGTGTGTGTGTGTGTGTGTGTGTGTGTGTGTGTGTGTGTTTAGCTATGTAGGTCAAATGGATGTGACTGTCAGGTGTGTCAGATAGCAGCTAACAGATCGGTCCAGATGCTATAAAAGCCTTTTCATCAGCGAGCGACAGATTAGGTTTGCTGTTTTATGAAAGAGAGCAGGGAGAGGCCTGATAGTGACTTTCCTAAATAAACACACTATCTCAGTGTGTTCTCCTGCTCGCTCTGTTAGAAAACATGTTGTTGGTGGAAGGAGGTGAAGGGGTGGAGCTTTGCTAAAACGTGGCATCGTTGAGGCGTTCTTCTGTGTTTACATTTCTAATTTACAGGCGATTAGTGTGCGTCTCTTATTGCCTTGTTGCTTCTTGCCATGTGTACAGTTAGAGGCCATAAATGTCGGAGAGATCCTGTACCGACCAACCAACTGACTGACACTGTTATCCCCTCCCCCCCACATCACTGAAACACTGTCGCAATGGGTGACATGGTCCTTCATAACACACACCAGCGATAGAGTACTTGAAGCCCGACTCAAGTTGGCACAGGTGGGCTGTCATGGCCAGCAAGGCCTTCTCTGCTGGCCAAGAGATTGTCAGAATCAGAAAATTATATTTTGATAATTATATATATATATATATATATATATATTCATTTCTAATATATATATATATATATATATATATATATATATTCATTTCTAATATATATATATATATATATATACTCAGCAAAATAAGAAACGTCCTCTCACTTTCAACTGCTTTTATTTTCAGCTGACTTAACATGCGTAAAACTTTGTATAAACATAAAAAAATTAAACTACTAAGAAATAAACTGAACAATGTGTCACAGACATGTGACTAACAGAAATGGAAAAATGTGTCCCCTGAACAAAGGATGGTCAAAATCAAAAGTCACAGTCAGTATGTGGTGTGGCCACCAGCAGCATTAAGTACTGCAGTGCATCTCCTCCTCATGGACTGCACCAGGTTTGCCAGTTCTTGTTGTGAGATGTTACCCCACTCTTCCACCAAGGCACCTGCAAGTTCCTGGACATTTCTGGGGGGGGCACGGTTCTCGCCCTTACCCTCCGATCCAACAGGTCCCAGGCGTGCTCAGGGACACATTTTTCCATTTCTGTTAGTCACATGTCTGTGAAACACTGTTCAGTTTATTTCTTAGTAGTTGAATTTTTTTATGTTCATACAAAGTTTTACGCATGTTAAAGGATAATTCCGGCGCGAAACGAACCTAGGGGTTAATAACAGATGTGTACCCACTCTGTCGTTCTCTGGGACATGTTTTCATGCTAATCGAACGCGTTTGTAGCTTGGAACATGCTAGCGCGGACCGCTGATTAGCTTACAACGCTAGTATATGGGGCACAGGGACACGCACATTTCCACTAAAAAGGCTCAAAATATCACCACACCTTAACGTTAGCATAATGAGGGTCCCTAAATGTTAACCGAAGCATTGAGAATGTTGTAAGTGTACAGATAGTTTATTGAAAAGATAGATTACAAAGACAGTCGCGTTTATGTTTACGTGCGGCCGCACAGACACTCCTGTCCGGTGGCCATAGCTGTCCGCAGGTACACCACCAGTTTCCCGAAGTACGAGGCTGTGTTGCTGCATTGACTACCGGTAGCTCTCGCTCTCTCTCGTAGGCCTTTCACGGAGTTCCCGCAGCTCTTCGTCAGTATATTCCGGCTCGAAAAGATAAGGACGTCCATCAAACTGAAAGGGTTTGTTTGTCGATGTTTTGAAATTCGGTTGAATAATCCGCCATCTCTTTGGTGTATATCCTGCGGAAGCACTAGCTAGTCTGTTGTTGCGTTGAGTGCTTCTCTTATGCGCTCAGTGCTTTCTCATAATCTATCTTTTCAATAAAATATCTGTACACTTACAACATTCTCACTGCTTCGGTTAACATTTAGGGACCCTCACTATGCTAACGTTAAGGGTGACATTTTGAGCCTTTTTAGTGGTATTAAATAGCGATTTAATTTGCGTGTCCCTGTGCCCCATATACTAGCGTTGTAAGCTAATCAGCGGTCTGCACTAGCATGTTCCAAGCTACAAACGCGTTCGATTAGCATGAAAACATGTCCCAGAGAACGACAGAGTGGGTACACATCTGTTATTAACCCCTAGGTTCGTTTTGCGCCGGAATTGTCCTTTAAGTTTGCAGAAAATAAAAGCAGTTGACAGTGAGAGGATGTTTCTTTTTTTGCTGAGTATATATATATATATATATTCATTTCATATGTATTTTACAAAGTCCGTTCCTATGAGTGTATTACCATTATTTCATTGCTACTCTCTCCCTCGGTTGTGCGACTTACTGTGCATTTCATAAATTAGAGCTTTCATCCAATCAGAATGGACCTTTTTCACAGCAGACATTTTGACTTGTCATAGTAGGAAAAGCACAGCTGATATTGATAACCTTAACGATGGCTCAATTCCATCAAGTGTCCCAGTGAGCTATTTCAGTGAGTCAGCATGAACAATACCAGGGCCTCTCCTAAGTGGAATGCAGCCATCATTAATGGTTTTGAATACACCTGTGCTTTTCCTACTTTGACATGTCAACATGTCTGCAGTGAAAAAAGGTCTTATAGGCCTTCAGAATTGCGAGTGAATTCCTTTGCTCTTTAAGCAAATAGGGACAATGTTGTTGATTGGCATATTCTTTAGCCAGTCAAATTTCGAGTTTGCCCTGTTGGGCGTAGTCTTTGACCGGCCAAAGTCTTGCTTCTAGCTGGCCTGACCTACGTGTACGGTGGCCGAGAAGCAAAACTAGCTAGCGTCACATAACTGTAGCAGTAATGTTAGTTCAAGTTTTTTCAAGTTTTAGATGTAAAGTTAATACGTTTTCTTCACACGATGAGCAGCTTTTGGTAAGTTTAATGGATTTTTTGGCATCTTAGTAAAAGGATTTAACTAGCTAAACTGTTTGCTTTAGATAGTTGCTGCTGGCGTTGAAGATTTGAGCAGTGTGAGTTGCCGCTGTGCCTTTGTGTGTGTGTGTGTGGTGATGTGTGTTGAGCCCCAGCAGCTCGGCTGGAGTTTGTGGGGAAGCCTGTTGATCGCTGATTGTGTAAACTGTGTTTTTGATTGATTTATGGTCGTCGACTACTACAGCAGTAATTCTCAATTTTACCCCCTGCCAAGGACCTCTTGCAGGATAGAGCATAGCCTATACCCGGGACCCCCTCATGTATGTCCCTTGAAACAATGTAACTATTTTCTACACTTCTATGGTCTTAGTTATGTGAAAAACAACACAAAATAAATGTATTAAAAAGATATTAGACAGCTATTAAACACATTTGGAGATTCTAAGAGTTATAGATTTGTTAGATTAGAACGTAATTTACAAACTTTTATAGAATCATTTTTTTTTAAACTATTATTCGTTTAAATTATGAAGCCTTTTGTATTTAAAAGTCATGATAGTTTAAATGAATTAATCTGAAAACTTTTCACGACCCCCTGGCAGAGTGCCAGACCCCACTTTGAGAATCACTGGAGCATCAAATGTCTATTCATCCTCCACAGAAAAAAAGTCCCCAACATATGTATATTTCCCCTTTTATTTGCTAGAAACTACAGTGCCCAGCTGTTTTGGGAATGTTCTGAAAAAATAAAATATTTATCTATCTATCTATCTATCTATCTATCTATCTATCTATCTATCTATCTATCTATCTATCTATCTATCTATCTATCTATCTATATATTTGTGATTTTTTTTTTAAATGCATGCAACAGGCTAGTAAATAAGTTGGAGCTATAAATGGCTTCACTGTATTTTTGTCTTTTCTTCTGAACATAAAAAAACAACTTTATTGGAACTTATTGTAAGTGTAAGAGGAAACAAAAAACAAATTCCATGGCCACAGGGCAGAGTATTAGATTTATTTAGATTTTGGGTGGAGTGTCACTTTAGGGGGGGTGGGGGGGGGGGTGGCATTGTACAGTAGCTGACTGTTTGCTTCTCATGTGGTTCAGTGATTCAAATATTCTGACTCATTCATTCTGATTTGCCACATCACATCAGAGAGAGAGAGAGAAAGGAAGTGATGGGAAAATTAGACGTGAGAGTGGAGGAAAAAGAGGTAAGGAAAGATTGGATGGAGAAAAAAGCAAGGAACAAAGAAAATGGAGAGAGAGAGAGAAACCATAAGGCTGAAGTTTGTCCCCGTTTTATTTTCCTACTGTGCAGGAAATAATGACAGAGCCCAGAGAGAGAGGGTTATATCACAACTCGGTCCAAACCACAGTCTGAATACAGACACTGAGACACAATGCACACACACATGAGTCATAAATGGAAAGATGGCTCTGAAACGTTGGTTCCAGGAATGCAGCTGTAGTGAGCTGGATTTACAGCAGTCACGACGGATTCAAGAGTCATGGTTAGGAAATGTGTCCAAACTCAAAATGTCCAAAGAAACCACTCAAACCACTACATTGGCATATTTAAAATAACCACAGTCCATCAGTACACTCAGTATGTTCCAGAACGTCAGATTTTGGACATAGTTTGACAAAACATGGGTAAATACACAGCTTGCAATTAAAGCTAGCTTGGTAAGCATTTGTCTCCAGGTAGCTGTTGTAAATGCAGATTTAACAGGAGTGCTCCACAATATGCCACAATATGGCTAAATACACGTTGGTGCAGTTAGTGTGTTAGTGTTTACATACACACCATTTTGGGCAGAATAATAATGAAAAAACATTTGACTTTGGAACATTCAAGGATATTCAAATACAACCAGCAACTGTCACTTGGATTTTGTGTTTACGTTGCAGCGCTTTAGGTAGTTTAAAGGTGTTCTAAGCGATGTTGTGCTTTTTTTTTTAGGCTACAACATTTTTTGTCACATACAGCAAACATCTCCTCACTATCCGCGAGCTGCCTGTCCCCTGAACGCACCGTAAAGCCCAGGCTCCACAAACGGCAACAAAAACAAACCGCACCACCAAACATAACAGTCAGTCTTCCAGACAATAACCGACGAGAAGGATTTGGCGGTGGGGGTTGGGGGGGTTAGTGCGCGGAAGGGAGGGGGAGGGGATGGGATGAGGAGGAGGGAGGGGCGAGCTAGCCTCCGTTTTGTTTGACAATACTTTGAACGGCGACAAGAAGTGACGTCGCCCAACATCGCTTAGAGCACCTTTAAAATACTTCTATTTTAGGTATATAATATATGGTCTGTTGGTGAAGTAGCATTGATTACTTTGAGGGGGGGGGTGGGGTTACATTTTGTTCCCACCGGGGGATAAAAATAACTCAACAGAGGCAGGGATATGTAGACCAGAAAGGGGGAATTCCCACGCATCCCCTCCGGGAAAATCGAGACGCGAGAAGTCACTTACGCAACTTTTGGGTGTCTTTCTAATTATGTATTTTTTCTTATACTTTGCATTTTACCGTTTTTGGCAATAAAAGGACCTTTACAGCTGCTCAGATATTGAAAATGTCTTATACTGTAGACAAAGTAAAAGACAGCGTTTAAGAAGCGACCAGCTGACAACCCACAAATTTCCCATGACCTTCCGGGTGTCACGATCCAAACCGCTTAGCTGCCGCTCAAAGTTCAAACAAGTCACACTAAACTTTGACTTTGTTGGCAAACTCGTACGTTTGCCTTCTGACTTTCCCGCTAAATGATAAGTGCGATAGTTTTTTTTAGATATTGATTTTCTCTCTACTACCACTGAGCTAATGGACATACTGTATAACAAAAAAAAAAAAAAGCTTCTCTCCAGGTTTCAACGTTTTCTCTGAACTTATTCTGAACATCATTTATTGTCTCGTCTTGTTGCAGTGCGAACATTTCATTCCTAAAAAAAATGGCGGAAGTTTATTTTCCGGACCGTCAGTGCGTAGCAGCTGTTCTCAGTCATCATCTTCATCATCATCATGTGTTCACGCGGAGATGGTAAATCCACAATTAGACTGGATGTGACTCAACAGCCGGTGACTCTACCGTCCTCCTAACTGGATCCAAGGCTGACGCAGCTGCCCTACATTCCCCTCATCTGTAACCCATTACCCAGAACCCTTTGCTCTACTGCCTGCTTGCTTTTTTTTTTTTTTTTTTTTTTTTTTTTTCTCTCTCTCTCTCTCTCTCTCTCTCTCTCTCTCTCTGTGTTTCTTTGTCTCTCTGTGTGCAGTCATTCTTGTTAAACTAGTTTGCAGAGAAAATCTGTATAATTTGCTGCCAGCCTGTTCTAAGGTAAAGAGAAAACGCTTCATACTCAAACTAAGACAATTGCCTTTTTCTACAGAAGCTGGTGTGAAAAGTAAACTGTGGGTGCAATGCTAACTTTTAGAGAAAATATGATAATCTTGTGCACAACAGGCAAAGTAAACATATACTAACTAACATTAGGCTATACATTTTGTTTTTTTAATGCAAAGTTTATTACATTAACCAATTGGGACATTAATTTATCATCTCATAACAAATTGAGGCGACTTATCAACCCCCCCTGAGCCTCTCTCTTCCCTACAGAACGCACACTCATGTAACGGATGTAACGTAGCTACGTTAGCCTGCTGCCGCTACATCTGTCATTAGCTTTGGTTGATAACGTAGCATTTTACGTTAATATAAGGCAATGCGTTAATGATGCAAATGTTACCGTACAAGCTGAAGCTGCACTTGATTCAAAGCTCAAGTGGACTTTTTTTGGTCACTATTCACAGGGCATTTGTCATAATCGCCATAACTTTAAAAACTCACGTGAAGACAGAAGGGCTTGGCGTTGCCTCTCTTTCAGATGCGCTGCTCCGTGTGTGAGAAAATAAACAAAGTCACGTGACTGGGAGCAGAGGGCATCGCTGAGGGCACGATTGGATGCTATAGCGATTTAATTTGATTTAACTTTAGTAATGATGGGCGTATAGAATAGAATGCCTTTTATTGTCATTATACACATGTACAACGAGATTAAATTATCGTGTTGATGCAGCCACAACAGAAAAAAGAAGAAAGAAAAGAAAGAAAAGTTTATTTAGGCTACCAGAGGGGAAGCTAAGCCAATCAGGGCAAACGGGCTGCTGCCTGGGAAATAATAGCCCGAAATAATAACCTGTGCACATCCCTGTTCTCAATAAACAACATGAAATCCAGAGAGAGTTCACTTTTCCTGCTACAAATGTCCCACCGTGGTCAGAAAGCACAGGGGAGACACTTTGTTTCTCTCACTATGACTCTAGAATCGGTACTCGCTCCGAAGCTAATCACCGTCACTCTCTCACCCGCTCTACCACACACTCCCCACACACACACACGCCGGCCCTGCTGTTCTCTTGAAAATAAACCTTTTTTTTTTGTGCTTTTTCCCCCCCGTTTTTTTTTTTTTGTCGCTTTTTTTCCGATGCTTTTGATGCTGTTTGTCACGTTTTTTAAAGCTTTTTTTCATTCATGGTCAATGAAGCTAATTCATATGACATCATACCTATTTTTTTGAGTTCAAAACAAGCAGAAATTATAAATTATTTAGACTAATAGGTAAGATCTGAGGGTGTTGAGTGGATCACAGACATGTCAAAGTTTAGTTTTGAAACCATTTTATAAAAATTTTCAAACGCTATGAAATTGGATGAAACACTCATTTCATCCAATTCAGTTCAATGAAAGTAATCATCCATTTCACCTGCAAAGAACACCCAATCATCCCTGTTATTTTTGGCATGTCCCGGTGACCCAAAGGACAAAACAAGGGTTAATACAGCACCTTAGTGCTTTTTTGTACAGCATTTTGGTCAGCTTAAACTGTGTTTAAATGTGCTCTAGAAATAAACTTACTTATACTTACATATTTTACAAGAGACAGGGTTTAGAGAGCAATTCTCACCAAAGTAAATGGACGTACGTACATAACCCTTGTGTTGTCCTTCGGGTCCCAGTGACCCGAAGGACAACACAAGAGAGACACTTAGAAGGCACCAGCGCAAGAGCAACAAGTATCAACCTCAGGCCCCTTACATAGGGTCTGAGAGAGCCGGCCCCTCTCCCCAACAGAAGAAGACCTTAGGGAGCATGATGGAGCCCTCAGCTTTGACTTAGTGTTATTAGTCAGTGTCAACAGCTGTATGTGTGGACGGGGGTTCGTGTGAGCGCGTCCCAGTGAGCTCACGTTGCTGAGACGCGGCGGCTGCATCTTTCCACCTGATAGTTTAGAAGCTTGTTTACGCCTCCTGTTTTGCCCTCGGTTCATTTACACCGCTCCCACCGTCCTCCTAATGTGTGAAAGTAGTCTCCAGTGAAACATTCGACACATCGTTAGCGTGATAAAGGAAGCAGCTACTTTCTTTCTCGCACAATTGTATCCACTTCCGCTCTGTTTCGGTATCTTTTGATCGTGAGCTGACTCCGCCGAGTCTACTTCCTGAAGCGCTGACGGGACTCGTGTTTCCGTCCAGACGGCCACAACCGGGTTAGGTTGCTGCAGTTATTCCAACTGTCATGCGAACACCTTTTTAAAGTTGAAATCTGAGTGGGCGTCACTACACTCACACTGCTGGTAGCATGTTATCACTGCTGATAAACTAGCAAAGATGTTTTAAATAATACAATACATGTTTGTTTTTTTCTTCAAGTTTTCTATCAAACCGAGAACATTAGACGGTGTGATTTAAAATCTGCAGACAGGCATACAGACTTATAGAGTATAACTCCCTTGTAAAAAAAAAAAAAAAGACCTGTAAACAGACTTTGATTTGTGAAATTGTTGCATGAATGAATAAATGAATTGTTTATTTTAATGTCTGGCCCGCTTACAGGGCCCATCCATTATAGGATTATTCAGGCACATTTTAAATAAACACTTTCCTAGTGCTGACACAAAACCAAATAAGTACATAAAGGGTACAAATATAAAGTTTACAATTCAACACAAAAAACAGGAGTTGCAGTTACCCATTACGTTTTAAAGCATGCTATAGGGTTTTAAATGAATGAATATACCGTTTTTTTTGACTATTTCTTCCTTTACTTTTCTACACAGCATCGATGAAGAGTTTCCACATCAGCCCCATTTCAATAAGACGTGTTCTCTCTTTCATGTGATGGATGACTGCACTTTCATGTCCCTGCAAAGTTATTTTCATAGCGTACTGAAATGATTGGAGACCAACAGCCGCCTGAAAGATTGTGAAACCGTCTTTATGAGTCTAAAAAACCCATGATCCTTTTTACGATGCTTGAAGTGGATCGTTAGGTCCCATTTAGGGGGACTCTGTACTCCCCACCTATAGTGTTGCCAGCATGGACGCTGGCAGTGGAGAACTGAGGAGTCTGACCATAAACAATGTCTTTAACATTTCTTCCTTAACGGTCCGAAAAAAAAAAAAGAAAAAAAAAGAAAGTAAACAAACTCAAGTGTTTGAGGTCAGTTTGCTGCTGACCCTGCACTTTGACCAGGCTGATACCCTTTATCTGCTTCTCCGCGGTATCGGGGTTACTAGGTGCATGTAAATGAGGGCGAAGAGGGGACGTCCCACTCTGTCACCTTGAGTGGAAAAACAAATGCAGTCTTGAAAATTCCCCCGTGACATCTGACATGTTTCCTCTGTGGTTTGAATAAAGAATGCATGAGAAAGAGAAAAGAAAGGCTTTGTTTTCAGATTAGACTTAGATTCAGGTTTAGGTGTGTGGAAGGTTTAGTCATGTGGTGGACTTTTTCTACATCATCACGAGGACGTCTAAGGTGGCTTTGATACCTCATAAGTTCGGTAAAAAAGGATACGTTGTTACCTTCTGTTTAGCGACGTGTGTTACCAGATGCTGATGATCTTGCATACCATACATACTTTTTGTGTGTTATAGCCTACTACTAAATGGCAGCACAGTGGCCCAGTGGTTAGCACTTCTGCCACACCAAGTTGGCACTGCAGAGTTGGATCCCCGGTCCGGGCAGGGCCTTTTTCTGTGTGGAGTTTGCATGTTCTCCCCCTTGTTTGCGTGGGTTTCCTCCGGGTGCTCCGGTTTCCTCCCACCATAAAGACATGCTTGGTAACTAGGACTTCACTTGGAAATTAGCTGTCGGGCTAACACTGGCACATTTACAGAAATGTTGATTAATGTGCATTGTCCTAATCAAATAAATAAATAACAATAAAATAAATTAATGCTGCACAATGAAATTAGAGAAGGAGAATGAAAGCTAGATTGGGGCTAACATAACACGCTAACATGAGTGGTTACAGATCCTGTTTTTAAACAGCATGTGTGTGTGTTTGTGTGTGTGTGTGTGTGTGTGTGTGTGAAATGAGAAACGAGAGATTAGTGTTTGGGGGGAATCCCTGCGAGGCATTAAATGGTCTGACTCATCGGCGTGAATCATCACAACACAGCTCAGGTGAAAGTAAAGGTACTTTATTGTCACATACACATAGCAAAATTCATTCTCTGCATTTAACCCATCCCTCAAGGGAGCAGTGGGCAGCCATTTACAGCGCCCAGGTACCAGCTCCACATCAAGGGCACTGACTGGAGAACCTAGTGCATGTTTTTTGATGGAGCACCCGGAGGAAACCCACGCAAACATGGGGAGAACATACAAACTCCACACAGGAAGGCCCAGAACGACCTGGATTCGAACCCAGAACCCTTGGTGCTGTGAGGCCACAGTGCTAACCTTTGGGCCACCATGCTGCGGAGAGAAGAGGTTCATTTGCCAACGCCAGGTGCGTTAGAACATTTCAACACTAGGATGGACATGAAACACTTCATGGATCATCAGTACAAAGACACAATAAATAATGTGGGAGGAAATATCCAGTGAGGGAGCTTCATATTGCAGCTCATGGCCAGGCAAAATTAGAGGTTATTAACCCACTGCTGACAATCAGTCCCAAACAAATGCACCTTTTCCTCCTCTTTGAGTATCATTTGCTAAAAACTACAGTGCCCAGCTGTTCAAGAAATGTACAGAGCCTTTAAAACAAAAACAAAACACAAATATAGATTTAGCCCTATTCCCACTACATAAAAAAACCCACTAACATCTGGCTTTTGTGTGCAGTGGGAAAGGTTGCAATCGGCATTCACTCCTGGGATAAATGACTCTGCAATAGTCACGGTTATTTTTTTCCGGCAGCGATCGAAACATGACACCCGGGTTGACACCCTAATTTTCGCCTCTTTTCTGCTATGACGTGCGTCTGTCGTATCTTCTGTCTCCGCCCAAGCAGCGCTCGGACATCGCTCCAAATCAGTCAGCACCGCTATATATATATATATATATATATATATAAAAAGAAGTAACCACTAACATTTTCACCTTTTTGACTGTCTCCATGTTGTTCACGAACCCTGTTTTTCGCAGCATTTGTGACGTTGAACGTGACACACCCGAAAACAAAAAAAAACAAAAAGGGCACACTCCTCTACTGGCAATGGGAAAGGAGTCCATCGCCTAAAAGGCATAAAAGGTCATTTTGGTGGAAAAGAGTATTTGTGAGTCGTTTTTAAAGATTTAAGTCTTCAGTAGCAACATGCTTAGAGCTGAGAGCCACAGACAGGGAAGGGAAGTCAGAAAGTATTGTTGGTTTTGGTCCTTTTTATTGGATGTGTTAACAATACCAAAACTATAGTTCCAGCCTTATCCTTTAAGGCAGTGGTGTAGTCTTGTAGTGGGTATACTGTACTGTATATGGATGGGCCTATACTGTATATATGGGCCAGAATGGGCCTTTTGTGGGGGGGCATTTCATAGTGGGGGGTCCGGGTGTCCTCCCCCAGGGAAGTTTTGAGCATCAACGACTTCATTTCCTCCATTCTGACACATTTCTATGCACCAATTTGCGGCAGAGATACCTTTATTTAGCCTATGTGAAGATGAAAAACACAGATGACAATTCAAAATATATCAAAATTACAGTACAAAGTATGTTGTTGCGTGTCATTGGGCATTTTTAAGTGGGAATATGGAAATCCTGTAGCTTTCTTAGTGGGTAGACTGCGTATACCTGCGTATCACGTAAACTTACACCACTGCTTTAAGGAAATTTGTGGTAACCGTTAAAAGTCAACTCTCCAGCGTGAGTGTGAGCCAACATATCCTCATGTCCTCCCTTACGTGCTGCTGTTTGGTTTGGAGCTGTGTGTTAACTCTGCACACACTCCGCTGCTAAACACTTCAGGAGGTTTGAAGTCTGAGGAAACATGCAAGCAAAAATGAGAGACTGAAGTTCTACTATTTGCAGAAAACTGCAACGTCCCATACCTCTGGCAGCTATGGAGGGGCCCTCAGATCCTCTAGGAACACGTCTGATTAGCACAGTAGCCACTGGCCCCTTAACATCAACAATAGCTCCGCAGCACAACCCCCCGGCTCCTTATTCATTTCAATGAGAGCACTGTATTAGTGCCACGGGGGTTCTTCCAGGGTGTTCCAGAAAAAACAAAGAAAGAAAAAAAATGCAGAGTACTAAAGAGTTACAAAGCTGCTAGTTCAGGTAGTATTTCTCCCCCACTGTAAATTCCCATTTCAGAGATTTTATTTATCATTTCATTTGATTTCTTCCACACAGAAAAGCTGAAGTTTTAATGTTTCTATACTGTAGGTCTATGTTCTGACCACCAGCTTTTTTTTTATTTTTTTATTTCACTATTTTTTATTTTTCACTTTAGGAAATCACTTCTGCAAGAATCTGTAAAGCCCTTAAAAGTGCGCAAGCCTGTGTGAAAGGTGTTAGAAAACAACCGATTGATAGATTTATCTTTCTTATTGATTTCCCTCACCACACTGATCAAGGTACGGTGATAAAGAGGGAGGAGATCAGGAAAAAACATGAGTACCACATGATAAATAATCATCCAGAATAGGTAAATAAAGTAAGAGTTTGTCACTTGTCTATAGCCTATCCACAACGTTTCATTTCTGGGATTGCTGCCAGATGTCCCTCTTTTCAGCCAGATGTCCATTACCTTCAGCTTCCTTTGTATTGGAATTTTAAACTCTGGAGGATTTATGAGGACTATGGTTAACTGCTCCTCAGATCTTTGCGGGGTAAATCCAGACAGCTAGCTAGACTATCTGTCCAATCTGAGTTTTCTGTTGCACGGCTAAAACAACTTTTGAACGTACACACGTTCCACCAAAACAAGTTCCTTCACCGGGCTATTTTGCAGCGGCAATGTCGCTCCGTCCGGCGCTTTGCGCCGCCCAAGACAATTGTGATTGCTTGTAAGAAATGCCAATAAACCAGAGCATGTTTTACTCCCATCCCAGAATGCTGTGTGGACTAGCCAGACCCTCCTCCGCAGCGCTGTGGAGGAAGGTCTGGCAATGCGAGAGTAGCTTATGTGTGAAAGTTTTTTTTGATTCAGCCTCCTGGTCCTCTGCTGTGAACAGTATGACACTTGTCCTCTTTTAGACCGAGAGGAAAAGGCAGAGTCTTATGTGAAAACAGGAAGACTTCACCACACCTCACACACCTCACACACACACACACACACACACACACACACACACACACACACACACACACACCCTCCACATCTTTTATTGTAAGACCTGATGTGCTGATGGGAACTCAAATACGGAACTAAAAGTGGGCTTCCAGTGTGTGTGTGTGTGTGTGTGTGTGTGTGTGTGTGTGCGTGTGCGTGTGCGTGTGAGGAAGTCAGCAGTGGGCTGGGTGAGTACACACTAACGGATGAGGGGGTGGGATCGTGTGTGAATGTTAACGGTCTTTTCACACTGACAGCAGCCCCTTCATGTCAGTAGAAGGGTTTCCATTCAATTGTCAAGCAAATTGTAGGCAAACTTTTAAAATTGTAAAAAAAAATAAAAATGAAAAAAAAGGAAAAAAAAGTGAATTGGAGTTTCCCTCAAATAAATTTGACAAATAAACTAGGCTACAGCGTAGTTTGGTCAGAAGTTGCCGCTGTCGGCTACGCATAATCTACCTATAATCTGCTCAGCCTGGTCTCACAGAATTCCATGTAATGATCACGAACTGTTAACAGCGCGTTACGCGGTGGTGGCACGGAATGTGTGAAAATTCCGTGTGGCCACCACGGAAAACAATGCCAATGTAACGTAGCATTAAGAGCAACTACGGCAGGAAGTAGTATGAAAGCCCGAAAATCCTTGTCCCGCGTGTCACATTTCCTAAACCCAACCGTAACCGTCCCGTTCTTCTTTTCCTGAACCCAACCGTCCCGTTCAAGGTTATGATCGTTAATGAAAACAAACGAAATAACGAAAACTAGGTGGGAAAAAATATTGTCGTTAACTGAAATAAAAATAAAAATGAGGCCTTACAAAAAAACGATAACTAAACTAAAACTGTAATGTCTGGTTGCAAAATTAACTAAAATAAAATAAAATAATCGAGTAAATGTCCTTAGTTTTCATCTTTGTCAATGTCTTTCACAGAGCAAATATCTTTCAGAGTTGACATTTCCGACCATAGACCTGTTTTATACAGTCTATGCCGTAGACATATATAGTTTCCGACTGGGAACCCAGAAATTCCGGCATTCCACGTCAAATTGAACACAACATGTCCGTACCACTCGCCTGGCATCATGGCGGTACCGAAAGTCGGAAGAAAGCGGCAGAGACCTATTTGATTATGACTGTGTCAGATAAAATCAAGCCCCTCGCAGTGGAAGGTGGTAAAATATGTGGACAATTTATTAAATGGAAAAATCCCACAAATTTGAAAGTATATTTGAGGCGTGCACACAAGGAGGCTAACCTAGCTTACCTTAACAAGGTAAAGGAGAACGCAAAGCCCCCTTTCCCCGAAACAGAAGCTAACCCTGGGCGGTATTTTTTTTTCTTACATGGATGTATGGAGCCGGGCCAGGCAGCAAGGACGAGACAACAGCAGGACGGAGACAACAGCAGCACGGAGAGACAACGGGAAAGCAGCAGGAAGGGACAACAGCAGGACGGAGACAAACAGCAGGACGCAGAACAACAGCAGGACAGAGACAACAGCAGGACGGAGACAACGCAGGACGGAGACAACAGCAGCGGACAGACAGCACGCGGGACGGAGACAACAGCAGGACGGAGACAACAGCCAGGACGGAGCGAACGGCTGACGGAGACAACAGCAGGACAGAGACAACAGCAGGACCAGAGAAACAGCAGGACGGAGACAACAGCAGGACGGAGACAACAGCAGGACGGAGACAACAGCAGGACGGAGACAACAGCAGGACGGAGACAACAGCAGGACGGAGACAACAGCAGGACTGAGATAACAGCAGGACGGAGACAACAGCAGGACGGAGATAACAGCAGGACGGAGACAACAGCAGGACGGAGACAACAGCAGGACGGAGACAACAGCAGGACGGAGACAACAGCAGGACGGAGACAACAGCAGGACGGAGACAACAGCAGGACGGAGATAACAGCAGGACGGAGACAACAGCAGGACAGAGACAACAGCAGGACAGAGACAACAGCAGGACGGAGACAACAGCAGGACAGAGACAACAGCAGGACAGACTACAGGAGGGCTTTCACCGGCGACCCGATAGCTGCTGGTTAGTAAATACGCAGGAACACCACAAACGGGAGGAAGCGTGGGTTAATATGTGGGTTGATACTGGGATGTCTAACTACACAACTGTGTGAGTCGACTGACTTCAAAAAGTTTGCCACTTTACTCGAACCAAAGCTCAAAACACCTGTTGATGTCTGTCTTCTTTAGTCTGTTGGCTATTTAGGGTTTTTCCTGGCACACGTCACTTACACATTTTGCACTTACGTCTTGTGTAGACTGTTTACATATTGGTGCTCATCATCATATGTACATTGTATGTACTGGTGTTATTGTTATTAATACATTGTGAATACATATTTCTAAAACCGTATGATGTTTTTGTTGAGTTATTATTACACAATACTTTTTTCTGACCTTTTTGAATCTTGCCCCCGACAAATAACCCATATTACGAAAAAAGACTAAAACTAAGACTAAAATGAATAAAAACTAACACTAAAACTAAACATTTTCAAAAAATAAAAACTAAACTAAACTAGCAAACCCGCTTTAAAAACTAATTAAAACGAAACTGAATTTGAAAACACAAAGTCGAAACGAAATAAAAATAAAAACTAATGAAAAATGCAAAACTATAATAACCTTGGTCCCGTTGTCCCTCGTCCCGTTCTTCTTTTCCTAAACCCAACCTTGCCGTTGTTGTCCCGCGTGTCATGGAAACGTAAGCCCACCCACGCCCTTTTCCTTAACTTAAGGGGCCGTGTTCATTTCACGGAATTCTGTGAGATCAGGTTGAATCTGCTAGTAAACAGAGTAGAAGAAGTAGCGGTTGGTAATCGGAAACAAAATCTTGGCATCTAACCCATCTACGAGAGAAGAATGGAGACAGGTCTTCGGGAATTTGGTTCAATTAAGCAAGTTTGAAATGTTCTTTGATGTCAGCGAGTATTGGCCATGTTTCATGCTGCCCATGCTGTGATTTAATGTTCGCTACATCAGAACGTATTCTGCAAAGGTGTTTCCATATCCCTCGTAGCGGATCAACTCTTTTCGACAGAGGTAAAAACCACCTCAAGCGAGTGTGAAAACGTCTATTGTGCAATTGTGTCAACTTTTTTTTTTTTTTTTTGCCATTCAGTTTTTTTTTTAATACGATACTTCACAATGAGCATACGAAAATATGTGAATGGAAAGATGACTATCGAGACCACTGCGCTGGTGCGGAAGGGGTATCACCACAGATGCTTTGGAAGAAAAAAAAACAAACCCACAGGGTTGGTTTGGGTCAACAACACATCGAACAACCACACACTCTAGTTAACCAGACCACAACCCTGTCAACAACATGCCTACATACTTTGATATACTTTTGGTCTGGCAGAAAAAACAACAGGTGCCCTCCGTGCACAGAGCCAGATGTGTTAATATGGTTTAAATCATTTCTGATAAGCAGTCTAAACGCTTGTTTGGACGGAGATGGTTTTTGTAGTGGTGGATGTAGCCTAATAATGCTGGTTTATAGCTTATTTCTATATCTGCGCCGTGTACCAACGTGCCCACACCAACACTGACCATTGTGTTGTTTTGGCTGGAGGGAGGGGTTAGTTATCGTCGGCACCAAATGACTGCTTTATCCCCCCCCTCCCCCCCCATCTTTAGCATGCTGTATTTCACAGCCCTCCAAGAAACCATCTTATCTTCACTTGTCTCCACTCAAGATGAAAGGCATACCTTGAATAGCAAACGACCTGACACTCGACTATGCTAACACCTTCTCCTCCTCCTCCTCCTCCTCCTCCTCCTCCTCCTCCTCCTTCTGCATACATTCCAGCAGAAATAGTTAGCCCCACTGTTTTCATGTGACTCTGCAGGATTACGTTTTTACCCGTCAGCAATAATACACAACAATATCCAGATTCAGGGGTGTGATTCTTCCGGATAAATCCGGAAATCCGGCTTTTCCGACCTGAAAATGAGACTCTTGTAAATCATGCAAATCTGCAAAAAAACCTGGGGGGGGGGTGTTAAGGTTAGGATAGCCGATTGGTCAGGGGATAAGACCTGAACAAATCAGGTTACGTTACCTTGCGTAATGGACGCCATCTGGCCAATAGTAGTGATTGAAGGGCGGGTCTTGGCGTAGGAATCGTAATTTCAAAGCCGGGAAAAAGAGCTCTACGCAGCGAACACAGATGTGCTGGGCGAGCCGTCGGTGGAAGCTAACAGAAGCTAGCTGGCGTAAACTGACAGCTGACCAGGTGTCTCAAAGCTACCAAGTGATCGGCGGAGACAGGGAGTAGGCTACGTGTACTTGAAAGAGTCCGGCAGTCGTGGCAGACGAAGGTCCAGTTGGGAGTTTGGATGGAGAGTCCACTGAAGTCCACTGTGGTCTGAAGGGAGAATCCTCGCTAGATCACTAGTTTGCGGTAACAGTTAGTCGGGAGGTTGACAGCTAACGTTAGCCAGCTGAAGCTAACCGTTGATCGACGGTGAGTAACATAGCTACGCTACACAGGCTGGCAGCAGCACAGAGTCCAGAATTGATAAGTCACAGCAGGGGATAGAAAGGTGTTGAATGACCAACACCTAATCTAAAACTTAGGGTACTTAATTTACTAGAAAACACAACAAAATATCAATTCCGCGGATTGCGAAGCGGCGATATTCACGTCAGCGTCCTCACGTTCCAACATAATTTTTTTTTAAGTGGTAAATAGCTACATGTTTGAGTATCCTCAATGTATTTTGAATTTTAACACTTGTGTTGTCCTCGGGTCAAATTTGACCCTTTTGAAAATGTTTTTTATATAAAAAATATGGCTTTCAACCAAATTGCAGAACATTATCATGGATGCATGGATATGTTTTATGGGTTCCATACAACGTTATATGCAGGTATAATTAATGATAACTTGCATTGAATTTTGGTTTGTTATATTACATTTTATTTGAATATTATATATATATATATGAAAAGAAAAAACAGTATCCTGACTAAACTTTAACATACACCAGTCTGTGATCCACTCAACATCCTCTGATCTTAACTGCTTTTTTACCTAAAAAAAAAATAGGTATAATGTCATATAAATTTGGTTTATTGATCATGAATAAAGAAAGCTTTGAAAGCTTTTTTGACAAAAACCTTTAACATTTTTTTTTGCAAAAAACGACAAACGGGACAGAAAAAAACACAAAAAAAATGAATTTTCAATTTTGACCCGGAAGGACAAGGCAATACAACACAAGGGTTAAACGTGACAATGACTAAGACAAATAGTTTAAAAAACAACTACAGTAAAACATGTGATCATGTGAAATTGTATATATACAATACCTTGGCCACAATTTCTGTAGCTTCCTTTTCAACTAAAACAGTTAATTTTATTATGTGGTGCTAATGACATTTTTCCTCAGGTATTTGGAGAAACCAACAAAAATGTATATTCTGTATATTCTCAAATAGTAAGGTCTTAGCCACTATTAGTTGTTTGATGATGACCTGGCCAAAGTAGTTAAGTTTAGTTTTCACAATGATTCATTGTAGGATTATGATATCATTGCAATATGTAAATCCAGATTGACTCTTAATTTAACATATGGTTGGAAGAAGTAAAAATTGATCCAAACGTTTTAGTTTTTAAAAATTATGACTTTTATTATTGTGTAATGTCAGAAGGACTTCAACTGTTTTGCCAGTCAAATTAACTTTAATGAGTGCATATTGATGGTTGGTTGGCAAAAAATGCATCTCAAAATGCATCAGATTGATGCTTTAAAATCTGGAATATTTAAAATTTTCTTCCGGGGGAGCATGCCCACTGACTCTTCCAGAAGGGTAATATCCTTCTCACCTTTTTCACCCCTGACCTGTTTTCATGCCTGAACAGTACTATTACACATCTCATAAAGAACGCATGCTGAGTATGCAGGTTGACAGTCTGGCAGATTCATTCATTAAGCCTTCTAAATGACCACACAGTTAAATGAAAACATCTCAAAGAAAAACAAACGGTATACAGCCTTCCTAAAAGGATAGGTTGGGTGGTGCTGTCGCCACATCATGGGTGCGCTGTATATTTTCCTGCTTTTTTGTCCTATGCCAATCACACCTGTGAGATTATTGAAAATAATCGCTCAGTTTTTTTTTTATGTACTATCAAGCACATTAGAGTGTATTACGAATCTTATTCCACAACCACTTCTTGACTGGAAAAAAGAAAGGCTTTGTTGACATTCATTGTTTTATGTCAGAAAACGATTCACAGTAATGATGGAAAATCACTGTACATGCTTTTGTAATAAAAATAAAAAAACTAACAGAAAACACCATTTTTGAAGTCTCATCTTATCTTATTCTGCTGCTTTTGTTTAATCTTATACAGTATGCTTTGTGTGTGTCGTGCTCCCAATCTACTGTACTTTAGTTTAACATCCCCCCACGGGCACACACACACACACACTAACATGCACAAGCACACACACGCTTACGATGTATGGATATCTCTGACAGCAAGATTTGTGGAGGACAGATGGGCACACACACACACACACACACACACACACACACACACACACACACACACACACACACACACACACACACACACACACACACACACACACACTGTTCACAGATGCATAGCAGAGAGCAACTGGATGAAACGCGCAAAACAGACAGTTGATACAGATGCCAACACACACTGACTGACTGAACAGACAAGGAGGCTTCACACACTGAAGTAAACACACAAAACAGTCCCAAATTATAGATAGAGAGATAGATAGGTAGATAAGTGGATAGATAGATACTTAGATCATAGATACATAAATACATCGATAGGTAGATACATACATAGATAGTTAGAGAGAGAGAGTCAGTTTGACAGGCTGTGATTTGTGCGACAAAAGCTGAGGACAGGTGAGGTGTCACGTTCAGTTAAACTGGTGTGTGACGGTGTGTTTGCACACAGCAAGACAACAGGTGTGTGTGTGTGTGTGTTGGGTCAATCGTCACATACATACATACACAGTGGGATCCATCTGTCTGACAGCAAGACAAATGGACACGACAGATGCACACGTAACTTTTACTTACAAAACACTGAGTGTGGACTTAACTTGTGCGTGTGTGTGCGCGCGCATGGGCGTGCGTGTGTGCGACAGAGGAAGTAGGGGAGGAGAGGAAAAACAGGAGGGTGAGAAAAGAGAAAAACTCAAGAAGAATGTTAGGTAAAGGAGGAGAAAAAACAGATATGTTTTTCTTCTCCAGAGTCTACTTACCTATAAAGCTCACAGAGGTCCAGTATGACAACCCCCGCTATGTCAGATTTTGAGGGTTATGTTAGTATAATTAACATGCGTTTCCCCCTATTGCTCTATAAAAACAGCGAGCAGTCCACTGAGAGTTTATTCAGTGTAGCCTGATCATCCAACTGGATTGGCATTTGCTTTGCGCTTCCTTATTGAGCCTGATATCGCGTTCACAGGAGAATTGGTTCTGTTTGGAAAGGAAAAGGGTATTTATCCAACTAAAGAAAAATCTGTAAATGAGCACAGAGGATTAAGTTAAATCTGTGAACAAGTCACAGGCTGTTCACACATAGAAACTGGGCTGCTATTCATTGTGAATGGGCCCAGTGTAGTAAAAGCTCTGTTTTTGGATGAGAGAGACGCTGTTTTAGGCTGAAACGGAGAGGAAACGGTGGCTTACAGTGGATGTACTCTTAAAGAGATGCTGCCTATTTCGACAACATATTCTCACTCCCATCCCGTCAAAAAGCGACGCTTGGTCAGGTGCCTTTGGCCTATGTTATTGACGCAAAAAGTCTCCTTTAGCTTCATATTTAGACCGGCTTCGTCGTGTCTTTTGGCGCCACTTTTTGACGCTCTGGGTCGGGGACGTATGTTTAACTGGCATGCGGCACAAGAACGGGACTGTTAGGTTTCAGGAAAAGATCATAGGTGGGGTTACAAAATGTATGTTTCAGGTATGTTCCTGGGTGAAAGTCCTGTGTTGGTTGACCCATCCAACCCAACCGACCTCCCCACGCGGATTTCGGTCTTTCGCTACCGTTGTCGCTCTTCATACTACGTCATCTTACAGCGCCGCGGCCGAGCTGCTGCTCTGCCCGGCGTGTTCCATACAGACGCTAAAGGGTGATTTTTGCGTCGGTATCTGACGCTGAGAGCCACTGACCAAGCGTCAGTATTTCACGAGTTGGGTGCGAGAACGGGTAGATTTCGACCACAGATGGGGACTGTCCCAGCCTGAGGACTTCCACACTGACTTCTCCAACCACAAGGGCTGGAACTCCATAATTCTAACAACCGTGGCGGATGGTATACTTCTTTGGACACCACGTAACAAACATTCACACTTTGAAATGATATTTTCCGTTCGCAGTTGTTTTCCTGCATCCTCAAACAACAACATGACCTTTCCAAGTAATAGGTGAGGCTCATCGGAACCGGATTACCGAATCTGCATGGAAATCTAGTGTGGACACAGTCAGTCTTCCATCCTAAGCCACTTCACTGTCAGGACTTAAGCCAGCCTCAGGGGCTCGGGGGGGGGGGCGTGGGGGGGTGGGATTGGCGTGGAGAGTTGGGAGATTTGGGGGTGAAAGGGTGAGTTAGGTATTAGGGGGATTGGAGGGGGGGGGGTCAACAGCTAATGATCTTAAATCTTGACAGGTCAAAGGTCTCTTGAGGATCCACTTCCAGGAAACAAAAGAGTCCTGTTCATCCTCCGAGCTGGAACAGTCTATTCAGCCACAGATCCCTGACCTCCGACCCCCAAAAGCTCCTGCGGAGACGCGGTTTCTGCAAGTGTAACTGTTGCAGTCATTTTCCATGTCGGTGTCGTGTGGTAAATTAATTTGCGTTTCAAATGCATCGACAAAACAATGAGGTCTTTAAAGAGCGAGACAATTAGAAGAGGTTTGGTCACAGCATTTTGCAACAGAGTTTAGGGAGAGTTCATCAGGGTTTTCTAAAAGCATCTAAAGGCTAAGATGATTATAAAATCCCTCTTGTAAACCTTCTTAAGCTTAAAATGTCTTTCCTCTCACACCTCAAGAGGCTCAGTTTATATTGGTTTTAATCAGTGGTGGAATGTAACTAAGTACATTTACTCAAGTACTGCACTTAAGTACAAACTTGAGGTACTTGTACTTGAGTCTTTTCTTTAAATGCCACTTTCTACTTCTACTCCACTACGTTCCAGAGAGAAATATTGTACTTTTTACTCCACTACATTAATCTGACAGCTTTAGTTACTTTACAATTTAAGATTTATGCACACAAAACAAACGTAGTTTACAAATAAGGAAACAGAAGCAAAGGAAACAGATCAGGGGCCTCATTTATAAAACCTGTTACGCAAGAAAAAGTTGCGTGAAGCAAGGTGAAATTTGCCGTCGCAACATTCCTCGCAAAAGTCGGTATTTATAAAGAATATCCATGCGTAAAAATGTGCCCAGTTTTTCGCAACCTTTTGACCATGCGTGTGATCGTGCGTAATGCTCCCAAGGTTTTGTAGACTGCGTTTTAGTGAACTCCGATGGTAACACGAAATATCACGTGGATAAAGTACTCTGGATGCATAGCGCACAGCCTGCATGTGAGCACACTCTAAATTAGGGTTGGGCGATGTCCCCTAAATTGGCAGTTGACGATGTTTACAGTAAAACATCGTGATGGACGATGATGTCGTCGTCGTGGCTGTGAGGGGGTAGCGGAGGGGGGGGGGGGGTAGCTTATATCTCATAGAAACGATTAGACATACATTTAAATGCCCTCTGTAAATGGTGCCCTGCTGGTAGGTTTTACAACGTGACCTACTTTCACTTAAGTACGGTGCAGTAAAATCAATCAGATGTCCGTGATCTGCGTAACGACAGTACAGTGGGACGTTTGCCTTCAACAGAGCGACCAAAATAACCTAATATACCATCATTACTGAGTTTAAACTACATTCTCGGTTATGTTTGCACTGAATAACGCATTCAGTAAACAGAAACATAACTCTTGCAGCGCACATGAACAGATGCGCAATATTAGCTCACACATAAAATAGCACCCTCGTGAATTAGCCTACTGTTGCTAACGTACATTCATAAATCCTGCATAACATCGTCCCGTACCTACAGGACCTCAGACTTACTTATTGATGCACGCACAGAGTAGTGTCGACAAACTTAGTCCATTGAGGGGAGAAAGGAAAGTGTGATAGCGTTCCACTTTTAATGCTTTTTTCTCTCTCACTCGAGACCGCTGCGTCCAACGTTACTAGAAGGTAGAGCGAGGTACAATTGACAGGGAGAGAGAGAGAATGTATCACTACAGCCGATCCAGTCTGCTCAAAGCGATGGTCTTTTTCACAAATAGGGAAGGGGGAAAAAGTAGCTTCCACTTAAGGAGCCCTATGTCTTGTCTTTGTGTCTTTGCTAGTTTAAGCAAATTGACGCACTTGTCAATTACCCGTCCAGATGGTGGCTCTCCATCGTGATGTCAGCCAGCCATCACGATGGACGATGATATCGTCCATCGGCACAACTCTACTCTAAATATGATTAATTAAGAAATATTATGCTATTTATTATTTTTTCTAACTCAAACTCATTGGCCTTGGCTCATTTTCTGTGAAGAACATAACAAATTTATTACAACTATACAACTTATACAACTTATTTTCAATGACTACACACGGTACAAATATAAGGTGTTCGGGTCTGAGTGTAATAATTGTAGGTGCTGTGAAACTTAACTGTGTCCTCCTCCTAACTGGGCCTGCTGTGTGTGTGTGTGTGTGTGTGTGTGTGTTTCTGTGTGTGTGTGTGTGTGTGTCTATGCGTCTGTATGTGGGCGTGTCTGATTGTAGGTGTCTCTGTGTGGAAATGTTGTCTTTCTGCACCTGCTATTCCCACACAAAGATACAAAATTGTTACATTTCAAGCACTTTCACCTGTTGTGATTAAGTTCTAAGAAATGCACCAATAATGATCAAAAATCTTGTTTCTATTTTTTACCTTTTTTATAACTGAATTTCCTTGTTTTCTCACAAAAACCCCGAAAATGATCATATGATGACACACTGATTTGACACACTCAGCTGCTCTCTCCTCTCCCTTTCTATTACCATTTGTGTGCATCCCGTCCCAGAAATGCTTGTTATTAATCCTAGCTTAGGAGTCCTTATGTTTTTTCACCCAGCGTATTTCCTTGGAGTACGTTGGCACCAAGATCTTGGTTCCAGCTGTCGCCGTGGTCCTGCTGCACTCCCTGCTGAGCTCTGCGGTGCCCTGCAGTGTCATGCTGCTTCCTGCTGAACCCTGCTGCTTCCTGCTACGTCCATCCATGCTCTGCTGGGCCACGCTACATCCTGTAACGCCCTGCAGCGCCCTGATATGACATGAACTACTACGACTACCATTTGAAGTCACTGTTTCATTATTAATGTGACTATTATTGCCACTGTTCATCGCATCCCCAACCGGCACCATCAGACACCGCCTACCAAGAGCCTGGGTCTGTGCCAGGTTTCTTCCCAAGAGGGAGTTTTTCCTCGCCACTGCTTGCTCTTGAGGGAATTACTGGAATTGTTGGGGCTTTGTAAATTATAGAGTGGGGTCTACACCTACTCTATCTGTAAAGTGTCTCGAGATAACTCGTGTTATGATTTGATACTATAAATAAAATTGAATTGAATGATCATAAATGTGATCTCACAGGGGTAAATGGCAAATATGAACCATAAATCATTGGTAAATCTGTTAAGTATTAAGGCTGTGTAACAAAAATATGAACACCACACAAGGGTTAAGGCTTCCAAACAGGATTTTGTTTGGATGTTCTACCTCTGTTAGGAGCACATCGATCTCACAATCACTGAATCGTGTTTTTTCCCCATTTTTCCGTTTCATGATTGGTCATAAAGGGCTTCTTTACAAGGCTCTATATTCATTGATTGATTAACATGGACCTTATTAGGACAAATATGGGACAACCTTGGGAGGAGCATGAGGCTCGTGCACGACCCCATAAGGTAACGCACGTCCATATTTATAACGAGAAGAATTTAGTTTTTGCGTACGGAAATTCTGACTTTTTGGCTCACAAAATCTTTCAGAATAGGATCTACGCATTTTATAAATGAGGCCCCTGGTGAGCCGTGAAATATGATCAAGAACTAATTTGTCAGATTATTTCGACACGATGTGAATGCAGCACAAATGCCCCATCTCGCAATGTTAATGAAATTGAAAAATAGTTAGTGTATCTGCCCCATTATTCAGATCAGCTCAACATTTTAACGGGTTCTTCCTTTGCCCATGCTTCCACCAGGTTTCATGATAATGTAATCCTGCTGACAGACACACAAACCAACACACAAACCGAACACACAACCTCCTTGTGCTATTAGTAGTAAAAAAAACTCCACATGGCACCTTTTTAAATTTTGTATTTTCCATGTCCTTTTACATTTTTTCTTTAAAATTTTTTTAAGGGGATTTTTCACCTTATCATTATCAACCTTTTAGGGTTAGGATTATGAAAATTCATACTCACATGACAAAGGTGTATCCCCCCCAACATTAACATTTATACCACAGTTTAACACAGAGTTAGTTTCATGTCTGAATTTCACACTCACAGGGGCAGTTCACAGGTTCACAGAGAAAATGGGAAACTGACATTCATATGAAAACCAACAGATGTCCATGAAACGCATGAATGTGTTGAGTTTTCACATTCGATGAATTATTTTTTTAAACACTAGAAATGAGAGGAAAAGGTGAATTTCCCAAAAGAACGATACGAGGAAATGCAAAAAAAATAGCATTATGAAAATCTTCACAAGAGATTTACAGACTCCCCAAAGATGGCTTTTTCATTTTTGAATTACTGAATTATTGGCATCAGTATTCACTTTTTTTGTCTCCTGGGTTTTTCTAGTGGTTTTTGGTTTTTGAATTTTGACTTATCTTCGTTGTGCCTGCCTGCCTGCCTTCCTCAGGACACCTGAAGTTGTAAATCGTTTTTTAATAAAATCCTCTACTCTGCATTTCTGGTTCCAAGCCTCACATTCCTGACGTGTTTAATGTATAAAATGTCAATGTTTAATGTTTAACACAGATGAGCTAACGTTAGCTAACGTTAACTAACGTTCACAAACGGCGTAACAAAACTAATTTTCGTGATGCTGAACATGTATCCATGCTATGTAATGCTAAATGAATGTTAGCAAAAGAAAATATGAAATTATGCATAGTATAACTATTTCAACCATCCAGACAACATTCAATACACTTGCAAATGAGGCCACGCCCATTTAGAAGACAGGAAGTGTGTACCGTTTCATACTACTGCCATCTTTACTTGTAGAGTCTTTGGCTCAATCAGAGATAACACAGACTTTGTGCGAGGGAGCTGGCAGGGTAAAGGCCACTTGATGTGCGGTCCAACTGGTTCGGATGTTTGCGTTCTCACATACCGCTCGGCCGATAATGTCTAGAGAATTTCAGCTTTGCACTGCATGTGTGAAAGCACCTTAAAGCGCCCATATTATGCTCATTTTCAGGTTCAGAACTGTATTTTAAGGTTGTACCAGAATAGGTTTACATGGTTTAATTTTCAAAAAACACCATATTTTTGTTGTACTGCACAGCTCTCTCTCACTGCTGCAGATCCTCTTTTCACCTGGTTTCTGTTTTAGCTACAGAGTGAGACCTCTTTTCATCTTCTTCTTCTGTACTATCTTTGATTGCACTCGCACATGCTCAGTAGTTCAGATGTAGAGCATGTCAGCTAGCTAACTCTAGAGACAGTAAAAGAAAGCCTGTTTCTCCAACTTTGGTCAGTTACAAGGCAGGATTAGCTGGGAGACTTCTAAATGAGGGCACACATGTAAGTAGTTCTTTTGTAGATTATGGTGAACTTGTGTGTGTTGTAGCAGTGCTTTGCTATTGAGAACGACGTAGCATGCTAGCGTTAGCATTAGCGTTAGCATGCTAATGCTAACGGTTAGCATGCTAACGAGCTAACGGTTGTGGTTAGCCAGCTCATTTCGGACTGTGACGTCACAGCCGATTTTGAACAGCTCACTAGGAGACTGAAAGCAGGACACATTCAGAAACCGTATCTCACTCAAAACAGCATGGATGGATTTTTTTCAAAGTTTGTATGTGTGTGGAAGCACCAGAGACACAAAAGAACACCCCAAATCCCAGAAAAAGTGATTTTTTCATAATATGGGCACTTTAAGTTACTGATTTTAAAATATGACATGAACAGTGGTATGAAAGACTTTACACATTTTTTTCCTTTTTTCTGTATTGCTTCTTGCACTCAGGTTGAGAAAATTGAAATGACAAAGTACACACATTCCATACAGTATGTTATTCACAGACATTCCATGTTTTGATGGAGTCTTCTGACCTTTTGTTACTGATGTCAACATGGTGTGTTTGTGTGTATAAATTCAACATCACACTATCAAATTACAGGGCCAACTTTGAGGGCTAAGGGGATCATGTTTGTGTGTGTCCTGCTCTTTGCCAACTGCCTATAAAATTATAGGGGCTGTCTGTGGGTTTTATAGAAACTAGTGCAGTGCCCGTTGAAAATGTGCCTGTTTGGAACGGGCTGATTGCTTGGCCTGTGGTATTGCTGCTTGTAGAATTCATCAAAACCAAATTGTACCCCAAAATGACTTACAGAAGGACCCCAAACCACTTCAAATGCAACTCCCCTGTATAGCCTACTACTGACTTATTGATTTACCTGACAGAGAATGTTGCAGATTCAGAATGTAATCACAAAATATCACAATGAAAACATGTAGTAATCAGATATTAGCCTCATGGACTCATGGCAGTGCGCTACCCACCCGGCCCGTAATGAGAGCTAATCAGCACATATCTGCGTTAATCAACCACCAGAACCGGACTCTGTGTGTGTGTGTGTGTGTGCACAGAGAGAGAGAGAGAGAGAGAGAGAGACAGTGTGTGAGAGAGAGAGAGAGAGAGAGAGAGACAGTGTTGTCTCGTGTCAGATCGTTAACAAATTTAACATTTCAGCAGAGGTGTTAATTTCCATACAGGTTTAGTGGCTTGACAGTTAACGGTGAAGTAGGGGATTTGTTTCGCGGGGTATTTTGGCGACGGTAATGTTATTATTTAGCAGTTTACTTAATTAACCCGGGGTGAGTCTGAGTCTGCCCGGTTCAGCTCTGAGATTTTCTCGCATTGCACAGCGCTGTGAAGGAATAATCTCCGAGATTACTTTATATTCTGCCTCAGGTTAGAAGTGGTGAATGTAGGCTACAGCTCACAGCAACTTAATACTATATAGTGTCTGGCTTTTGTTTGATAATTAATATTGGCAAATGGCTTTTTGTTGAATTTCCTCTTAGCAAAAAAATAGACACAGAAAAGCGTAGCGCCTTTTTTTCGCCAACCTTATTCCACACAACAGTCACAATGTTCTTTTCAGCTATCCGCCCGTATAAAAGTATTGGTATATCCAGCAATCATGTAGCTAACGTTGGAAGCAGGAAAAGAGTCAAAGGCATTTCTAATCCAAACAACGTCAAACTTGGCACTGCACTTACTCGTGCCCGTAGCAAGACACTTGTTAAGTTTGAAATCCATCGGACTAACGGTTCGAGAGATATGCGCATAACACACAGACAGACAGACAGACAGACATTCCTGCAATTTAAAGATAGTTTATAGATAGATGTAGTGTGTGTGTGTGTTGTGTGTGTGTGTGTGTGTGAATGTTTTTTTAACAGCCTGTAAAGTTACAGGGCTAACAAAGGACCCTGTGGGCAGCATTAGCGATAGTCAGACAACCAAAGAGTGCAGCCAAAACTAAACAAATAATCAAATACAGGTAGTTTGTCCGAATATAAAAATATATTCACTGTGCTCCTCTGTAATTTTGAGTTAAGTGACTTAAATTACCAAGACGAAATTTTTACCAATGGGAAATTACAGGATATGGCCTGTAAAGCCCCTTTCCTACATGGCCAAGAAAAACACTAACATCTGGCTTTTGTTTTTAGTGGGATAGGTTACAATCGGCATTCATTCCCAGAACAAATGCCTGTGCAGTAATCACAGGTATTTATCGGCTCCAGCTTTGATCTGCAGTGATGGAAACATGACACCAGGGTGGACACGCTGATTTTTGCCCCTTTTTTCAGCACGATGCTGTGACGCGCGTCAGTAACTCCTGTCACTCCTTTTGTCCACCTCCCCCCTAGCGGAGATAGGACATTGTTCCAAATTATTCTGCATCAAGTTTGACAGAGAGTGAGTAGGTAGGTGATTGGCGTAGGGAGAGACCTGAGGCAAAGATACAGTGTGAGGTGGAGCAAATAAAACCTCCCCGGAGTTAGAGTCTATATCCACAACGTTTCATTTCTGGGACTGATCAGGTTCCGCCAGAAATTCTGCCGGATGTCCCTCATTTCGGCCGGATGTCCGTCACCTTCAGATTGCTTTGTGTTGGCATTGTTAACATAATAAAAGGATTCATGAGGACTTGTTGACTGCTCCTCAGATCTCTGCAGGGTAAATCCAGACAGCTAGCTAGACTATCTGACCAATCTGAGTTTTCTTTCGCACGACTAAAACAACTTTCCACCAAAAAAAGTTCCTTCCAGAGGCAGCGGCACCGTTGCTCCGTCACACACACCCACATGTGAGCTGAATTTGAATAACAGAAAGTGAGAGCTAATGTGAGGCAAATACCCACATTAGGTGGGTATTTATAGGAATACCTGAAGAGGCGTGTCTGAGGTTTGGCCCTGCTCCCAAAATTATCCCAGATAGCATCGTCGAGATTATGGATAAAATGATTATCGGAGTGAAATCCTGATTTATAGTATTATAAACCTCTGTACAGTGTTCTGATGTGGGTTTCAAACTTATAGATCGATTCCCCAAACTGGCTTCTTTAGGGCCGGTTTCATCAAATTTGCAACATGGGAACAGTTGTTCTTGCTCAATTTGTCGGGTTTCACTAAACAAGCAAATACATGAGTCCCACGGGAACCCTTTAGGATTTGCACATTTATATTAAATTTGCTGCAATCAATCATTATAAGCAGTAGGGCCTACTCACAACTCACCTTTTCCCTATTTTCTTGCTACACAGTGCTGTTTGTAGTCTGAATGGGATTGCAGAAACGCAGACTCTGATTCTGAAATATAGTATTCCAAATAATGTTTTAAAATACCAAAACACGTCTGATGTTTGAAAAAAAAACTAAATACACTGACATAGTATGCTCTACACATAGATGATTTTCATAAAACCTCTATCTGTTTTAATGGGCCACACAGATGCCACGCTGACCCCACTTTAGCGTAAACAAGCTGCCTTGGTTTCCTCAAAGAAAAAACTCCAACTCCGAGCTCTTTCCAAGAAGAAGCCATACATTCCTTGTATGGGCCCCACTCCTCGAACCCCCAAACTCATAACCACAATCTGCTGCAGGATGGCGTTTCCAATGTGTTTTTGGGGAAGGTATAGAGAGAGGGGGCGGGCTTTAAATCCATAGCCTTTATAATCTGCAGGGGCCCAAACTTCTCAGAATTCCCTCTCTGTTCTGCTTTGTTGAGTTTGTTTTGAGGTCGGACCTTGAAAGCATCCTGACTGGTAATCAGCAGTTTTTAAGATGATCAAACAGCCTCTATTATGATGGAGGACAATAGGGCTGACAGGAGAGGTGGGGGGTGGGGGGGTTATGGGGCGGGCAGAGCAAGAAAAGATAACAATAGATTTCCTCTTTCTTTCCCTCTTCACGTATTCTTTGCTTCTCTGTTTTTCACCTTTTTAAGATTTTTTTTTCTTTTTTTTGTCCCTCATTCCGTCCGCTGCTGAGCTGTTTACCGGTTTAACAAATCCACGTGTGTTGAGTGAATGAACACATTATTACTCATATACTGTTGGAACTCCTCCAGAAAATATAGTTTTGAAGATGTTAAAGATTAAGGATTAATAATAATATGTTTACATGCACTGTAGTCAGCTGACTACTGAACATCTGTGTGCAGCATGTCACATTTCTCCCCTACTACCACCTTATGTTGCAACCATGGGAGCTGCAACTGTATTAGTGATGGAGGAGGCAACGTTTCCTTCATTTTGTCTTTACTTTTTAACAAATAGTCAAATGTCTAGCGGTGAAGTCAAACTTATTGAGATTTCTAGAGGCTACATTGTGTTAGTGTAAATAAGAGAATGCAAAACCAAAAACCTGGCTCAACTTTGGCTGCAACACGACACCATCCATCAAGGCGCCACATTGGTCAATCAAATACATGCAGGTGCACCATTCCTGGTCAATTACTTTGTAGTCTGGATCAACAATTTCCAGGATAATTGCTCCACAGCTCTGCGGAGAAAGACCTAGCAATGCGGGGCTAATTCCTTTGCAACGTGAACACCGCATTCCTACTGTTTACCTCGCGATCGTTAACCTGACGCGCCAGAAGCGCCAGATGATTTGTCTACGGGGCTGTACTCGATATTCTGAAAAAAAGGGGGTCTGGGATTATTGCCCTCACACGGCTCTCACAGTTGTTTCCCAACTCTTGAAATACCGGCGCTTTGTCACGGCCCTTTGCGTCTGATACCGACGCACAAGGCACTCAGGCGCACTGACATGCACGCACGGCCGGACCGGCTATCAAAACGGAGAAGCTCGAATTACAACACACACAGAAGGAGTGCGACTTCATTATCTGCTCAGAACGCCATTAATCTGCCTACATATGTCAGTATCAGTGATAAAACCGCTCTGCATTGGCTGTGCCATTGTTTTCCTATACCCAAAGCGGTGCACTTTTTCCTCTGTGTTCTACCTCGCGGTTTGTAGCACGTGTAGGCGGCTTAACTCCACTGGAACTTTACTTAGCAAATATGCGAGAATACAGCTGCTGTGCAAGGTAACACCAGCTATGCAACCAAAGGTGAAATATAGTTGCCACCGGGAACTTTCCAGAGTTGTAAAATCTTTAACTGTTACAAACTGCTGTGCAGTGTGCAGTGTTTTTGCCTTATCTCTGATACGCATTCAACTGTCACTCCAACTGGACTTCCTGGTTGGTAATTCATTGTCACAGCGGTATCAACACACAGCCCCCTGTGTTGTTTTAACACAGGGGGCTGTGTTCTGCATCGTGCTGCCCCATCCTGCCACCCTGTTGCTTTCCCCGTTTGAAGTGTTGCACTTGCATACTTGTAAAAAGTCAAAAAAACTCAAGTACAAATCTAGCTCGTGATACACACGTCTTATACCCTGCCCTGATTATAGAACCTAGGTTTTTTGTTTACGTGACATTTAAGAAATAAACTTTATTGAGAAGGCCTACTGTTACACGATAACTTTAAGAGCATGATAACATACAGTGGTGTGTCTAGGGGGAGTGGGGAGGGGGAAGGGTGGCCAGGCCTCTCTGTAATATTAAGCCTCAACCCCCACTCTGGTCCCCTTGACTGTGGCAAATATTTTGCTACATTTTTAACCCTGCCTTTATCCCCAAAGAGGGGATATAATTCATGCGCAGTGTGTTGAAAAAAATCAAGCACTGCTTGTAAATTGTTTGTGTTGTGTATACGTTCGCCGACGAATGACAGACATCCTGCAATTTCCAGGTCACAACAAAAAAGCTGCATACAAATGGGATATTCACATGCGTATTTTAATTCCCGATTTCCATTTATAAACACATTTGAAAGAATTAGATAACGCGTCGTTTTTAGTTTTCTACAATCAAAACAAATTACGGAACCCAACCAGATTTCGTTTTTTCAAATTTCAAAAAGGAAAATCCGTTGGCCGCCAAGTACACAGACCCAAGACGCTGCTTTTTGCACCGTGGGAAGGAAACATTGTTAAACCAGAAGACTTTTGCTAACTGGAAGAAAAGATTTTCACCCTAAACACACCCCTGGGTGAGGTGTTAACAGTAGCAATGCTCATAATGTGGTTTTAAATCTGATCATTAGAGTGAATGTAAACTGTGAGTGAAGGAGTCAGTCAGTCAGCCGGTCATTCAGACCACCTGTTGTACTCGGAGTACTCTTCCAAGAAACCCTCTCGCACTGTACACAGGGTTTTCCTCTGCATGGAAAGTGTGCTGCAGCGCGTGAGTAGAGAGCCGGGGGCCAGTTTGAGTGTGTCCCTTCCAGCCAGTAAAGCTGGGGGACCCCTCTCTCTCAGCCAATAGATTCTGAGGGGAGCTCTGCTCCCGGCCAGTAGGCTGCTGAGGAGGGAGAGCTAGTCCACGTGGAGTCGAACACAACCCAAAACAGGAAAGGACAAACGGAAAGAAAGAGAGAATAAAAGAAAGCACAGGTGGAACAGGTGGAACAGGAAGAGGTGAAACAAACACACGAGGAAAAAGAGGTCAACCGAGTAGAAATGTAGGAAAAAGGACAGAGGGAGACAGACAAAATATGAAAGAAAGAAAGCATGATAGTCTCTGAAAAGCCAGAGCAGTAAAGAAAGGAATTTGTGTGTTATAAAAAAAGCAAATCCAGTGTAAATATACAGCTGTTTCAATCTTCCTTTAATTGGTATCCTCTGACATGTCACAGTTCCTCACAGTCAGCCTCGGGCTCAAACAAGCAAATTAAACAGCAAAATATTCCCTTTTTTCTGCATTTCTTACTTACTTAGAAATATCCAACAACTGCTTGTTTCTTGTTCTGTTTCTTTCATTGAGTGAAGAAATGGAAACACGTCAAAACTTCCACTCAGGTGAATCAGCAGGACTCTCAGCTGTTGCTCTTCGCGCTGTACAGGAAGTCATTTCGCTTGTTTGTGAAAACAAACGCCTTGACGTCAGATTCCCTTCATCTAACAGCTGCACGAGTGACAAATGTTCCGACAGTAAGCGGTGAATTGGTTCAGCAGACTTTTTACACCACCAATAAACTGACTGACCGCTTTAGATGACCCTCACAGGAGTGAAAGCTATAATTTCAAGAGTATGGGCATTTATTTCCTGGGAATAAAATGAAGAGTGACTCTGATAGTTTCCTTGTCGACCGCCCTCTCGTTGTCACAATGGCATCCCATTGCCTGCAAGTTTATTATGCACCATTGGATACTGCTGGCTTTTACAGTGCTGCTTGTAGATGTGTTCTTGGATGTCTTTCCACAACTCAGCATTGTACTATGTATGAAAAACCTGCTTTACCCTCACCCTCAATAAGAAGACAGCAGCACTGGCTACAGTTCATATATATATACCAGTCCCTCCAGGATTTCGCTGCCTTTTTTTTGAGATTGTTGCTGCCCAAAATGCCTGATTTTGCGGGAGCTGTTACATACAAGTTGCGATGTCTTTTGTATTTTTGTTGCAATGAAGTTGCGGGAGACAGTGAAAGTTGCAAAAAAAGGTTGCGATTTTTGTATAGTTCTTTAAAAATGTATACCTTACCAAAAAGGCTACAAGATGCTGCAAATGTTTATAAGGTATAATATGAAAATTGCTGGTGGATTTAAGACAAAAAAATATAATGTATTGAATTAATCCAATTTGAACATATGTGTTGATCTTTACATTGTTAGTTAATTTCCTCTCCTGGCCTGGGACACACATTCACACGGTTTGATAAAGTACTTATCGGACTTTAACTTATCATTGCACTTACGATAACGAGCGTAGCTGTCCTCAATTTAGGTCATCCTGTACGTCTCATCTCCGGTTTTTCCTGCATCCACCGTGTGTGTTTGTGTGTGTGTGTCTGTGTGCGCGCGTCAGTGGCGGGTGGAACGGAGCGGCAGCCCCGCCCGCTGCAGAGAGCCGACAGGTTTGAAACAGTGAAAGAGTGAAAAAAACGTTACAGCAGTAACAACAGTTACATTGATGTTAAAATGTATACAGGTTGGCAGGACGGTCTGAAAAGTTTTGTACGGTCTTTCGCTGTAAAACCAAAAAAGGCGATTAGAGTAGAGGCGAGTCGAGCAGGTACCATGTAATGGAAAAATGGCATAACTATCACTCAAGACTCTCTATACAGCTCTGTCAATACCCGATGATAGTCGAGGGCAGATGTGAGTTGCGCATGCGTCTCTTTGCGACTTAACGCAGATCTGTTTTGCTGTTAGCCACAGAGTAATGAGATAGGTACATTACATAGCAGTAATTTATTATTTAGCGTAAGGCATCACATTTTCACGGCATGATGTCAGTTCTAGATTAGAGGCTGACGTAGCCTACAAGAACCTGCTAACGAGAGACTTCTGTAATGTCAATACAACAAAAATGGACCTACATAACGAAGTTTGTTCACTGCTTGCTGCAAGTTGGCAATCAAAGACAACAAAGGCTGTCACTTGAATGGCGTTTTGAGCTAACGTTAGCAATCAAACAATCATAGATAGCCACAACGTTTGCCCGGATCCGGATCCCTTTAACGGTTTAAATCTGAGCACGAGCAACTCACATCTGCACTCGATTCACATCGGGTAGTGACAGCTCTTTTTCCCCTTGTTCCTGCGGTATCTACCTTGACAGCTAAGGAAGCCTTTATGTTTAAAGCTCTCTCGGATTGGAATAACCTACCTGTAAACATTCATTCATCTCGCCACTCCTTTAAAAAGGCCCTGTCCTCATATTACAGAACCAACTGTACCTGTCCAAAACACCTGTACAACAACATGCTAACACTGTAACCACCACTTCCAATATTAGCACTAATATCCAGTTGAATTCTCGCTCTCCCTCAAATTTAAAATAAGCCTGATCCTGATGCTTTGATTACAATTTTTTCTCTGTCTTTGTTTGTGGCTGTTGTTTTAGTGTTGTTAACTGCTGTGTCTAATTGCGATTGTGCTGTATATTTATGTAGCCAAGGACCCACTTGAAAACGAGATGCTACATCTCAAGGGGTTAAGAATTTCCAACAACAAGAGCCCTCTTAGAAGCCAAAGCAAATGGCCAGAAATAAAACAGGATGTGTCCCTCGGTCTGACTGAAGAAGGCTGGGGGTTCAGTGCTCCCAGGGGTTATTTAGACTTGTCAAATTGAATTTCCTCATGCATAAGCAACGATAATGTATAGTGATTTAGTTCAGTACAGCGGTAGATATCCATGCCTGTCATCGTATGAAAAGAAAATCCCTCTGTCCCCCCTATTTCAGTTGTGTCCGAGAAAGAAAGCCTTTGTGAGAAAACACATCAGGCTGCTGGTGGAAAAGAAGCATAAAAAATGTGTGTTAATAGTGCTGCTGTAGCTCAAAGAACATTTAACAAAAGATACGATAGAACCTGCATCGTCACCTCAAGAAATCTGACTCTAATTAGAAAAATGTTTTGAACTAAAGTAGGAAAACACTAGAAAAGTAACTTGCTTATGAACATTTCCATTATGAAAAGCAGTATATAGCTGCTGTCTGAAGATGCATACATCAAAAGATAACTGTATAAAGGATTTTGCTGTACAGTGTTTTGTTTTTTAACCCAAAAGGTTAGCGGTGTGCTCGCAATGTAACTCAAGAAACACTATAGAAACAGACACAAATCTAGAAACGTAAATAAAAAGCAAACTTCTTACTTACTACTTATTTTTTCTTGACTGGTTTTATCAGTCCCATCTGCAGTTTACTGGTTTGTGCAAATTTCCAGCGTTTTGACACATTGGCATCTGTAGTTTTCCATCCATTCAGACATTTTCTATAGACAACCTACCATGCACAGGGGCCTGGTGGTCTGAATAATTTCCCAGCAAGCACTGGGCCCCTAGTCTATCACAGGACTAATACAAACCCATTCACAACCACAGGCTGTTAGAGTTCCCAACACAGATCAAGAAAGGTTCTGCTGAATTTTTCCTCGTAATCTTCATATAGCACACACACACCCTTGTGTCCATTCATACAGAAACTATGTAAACCGTTTCTTTTTCTTCTCACCTTCAAACCTCAAACTTCCAAACTGCAGTGCAGCGGTTTCTCAGACTACGGCTCTGGGCTCAAACTGGGTCACAGATCTGCTCCTGAACTAGGTCTGAACACTCTCAATAGCAACACCCCAACATCACAACACAAGACAGCAGGTACAACATGTTTCTACACTTCAGTGGGCTGACAAACCACAATTTACTTAAGTGATCAGATTTATAATATATATCATATATATATATATATATATATATATATATATATATATATATCATATATTACGCATTATATCTATTTGAACTTGTATTGGCATAATTAAAATGCATTTAGAGTTAATAGTCCTAAGAAAAGCTTGACAATCTCCGTCGTGACTTTTCTTACTGTGTACTTTTTTTTTACATTTCAGTTTGAGCTTCAGTCAGACTTTGCATGTAATACCTAGGTGTTTCCTTTCCACCTTCTGCTCTGTTCTGCCTCTATGCACATGTTCACTTTTGAAATCCCCAACATAAACCGTGTTAAGCTTCTACATGGGCGAGAAATTAAGATATGTCTGTCTTAAAGGGGGACTCCCACGATTTTTACACATCAAAGCCAGATTACTAGTCATGTGGAGTCAGCCTGTGAAACGACAAAATATCTTCGGTGGTTCTGGAGGAGGTATTTTTGACTTTTATGACTCAAGTGACATCGCTTGACGTTCTAGATTTGGGCGTGGAAACCACACATTTATAACAAAAAGTCCGTGTTACAAACTGAAGGTGTAGAGTTTGAAAAATGTGGGCGTTTGTCAGTCAGGGAGGGGCTGATATGAACATGTTATTACATTGCATTATTACAAAATACAAAATGAACATTTATCCGAAAAAAGTGCAACTGTAAAGTTTTGCTCAGCTGTTATGGTTTGCCTGTGGAAAAAGAAAAGAAGATGTGAAGGTGAAAAATTTCAGAATGACGTTTTTTTTTACGCTTGAACAGCCAATCAGAGAGCAGCTCTCTGTCACTGACTCAACAGGCTGAACTGACAGATGAAAATGACCAACCAGAGCCAGCAGTCATGGACAAATTGCAATTATATTTATAATTATACAACCAACTAGGTGTGTCCCCACTGCGCCATCACCACCCAGGACCCAGGACCAGCCAAAGTATGAAAAAAAGTGCGACTTATAGTCCGGAAAATACGGTAACAATTTGCATAGTTGAATCAGAACAGTCAAGTCTTGCCTATCATCGACTGATCGCCGAATCAGGTGGGTGGGGGGCAGGAACATGGAAAGTGGACCTTAAATCTGTCATGTGGCAGTTGGATTTATTTACCCACTTTAAAAAGAAGAAGTTAAAGTTTCAAACATTCCTGCTGAGACAAAACCGATTTAGAAGGTTGCAGGGATAGGTTGCAGCGGTCTGAACCAGCCCGGAGGCTCGACGGTATATGGTCGAGCGACCTAGAGAGTGACCGAAGGGAGCGAGCGTCGTTAAAACAAAGCTGTGAATCGGAGCAATAAAACGTTGCTTCTCGCCGTTTCATCACTAGAATGCGGCTGCACCAGAGCATCTCACTATCACTAACGTTATCCACATATCCACATCATATTTAGACGCGACAAATGACATCCAGCTACAAAAAAAAAAGCCTGAAAGTCGGAAGTTAGGCTGGAAGTACAAAGAGCCGTTGTGCTATGAAGATGATTTCGCGTGACCGTTCCGTGCATTCCGAAGGTTCCAGTGCGAGGTGCGTGCTCGCTGCAGGTACCGGCTGCTGAACCCAGATGCAACTTTAGGCTTGCCCTGCTCTTTAGAATCTTGTGGTCTGAACTGGGCTTTACAGACTGCAGTCTCGACCGAGTTTTTCCATCGAAGCATCGAATATTCGACTATTTGGGGTCTCCCTTACAGATGATCGTCGACCACAGACTCTTAATGTCGAGATGACTGTAGGATTAGGATTTCTCCCTGAAAATATAACTCCCCTGTATATTGTGGTCGTCTATTCATTACAATTTCTTGGCAGCCTACATTTTTTTTCCCATGGAGAGGAATTTTGTTGTTCAGCGTCTTGTTGAAGGACCCTTCCACAACAAACCACCAAGCCTACGATTAACTGCCCACTCTGCCATCTGAGCCCTGAGCGACAGCCTTTAATGCATTTTCATGTTCTGCAGTGTTCTCCTCAGTTTTGCATTCTTTCCAGTTTTTGTAGCAGTAGAAATTGGTTAGTTGGTTTCCTTACAGTCCTGTTTATTTCAAGTGAAGCTCTCTGTACACAAAGTGAACCTGCATCATGCAAGATTGCTGTAGATACAGTTTACAGAAAGCAGTACGAAAATTGCTTGTTGCTGCATTCTGGGTTTACTGTAAACATCACCTACTAAAAATATACAAACTGAAAGATCATTTATATGGAAATAAATGGAGCTGAACACCTAAAAAAACCCCACTTCAGAAACCTTAGCTGTGGGCCATCAATCTGTCTCCTGTAAACACGGAGGGGTTTGCCTCCTCTGCAGACATTGGGGAGACCACTGCTTTGTCATTTTCACCATCTTTAAGCAGAGAGGCTGCGAGCTGAAACTGAAAAAACCCGAGTTAATCCCGAACTGACAGTGTGTGGTTTTCTTCACTCGGTCTGTGAGTCACTGAATGAGCCCGACAGGCTTGAAAACACAGCAGGGGAACTTTCCCTGACTCTGAGCACTCACAGCGTACATGGACAGTCAATGTGGGTGTATATGGTAAAGTATATAGAACTAGATGAAGGATGTGTGTGTGTGTGTGTGTGTTTTGGTCCACTGGGTTTCAGTCATTCTTGGTGCCCACTAAGTTCTGTTCTGTACAGCCCCTCCAACGTCATTACCTTACCGTGAATTTTCCTCCAAAACAAACACACAACTGAAAACACAAAAACACACACACACACACACACACACACACACACACACACACACACACACACACACACACACACACACACACACACACACACACACACACGCTCGATCAATAGATCAGTTATAGATTAATATCAGCAGATTTCAGGTTTAGTCCTGGAAATGTTTCTCTGAGCCAGTGCTGCACTTGGGGCAGAAATTCTGTATTCTTGTATTCACGCTTGAGTTGCTGGTTTGATTCCTGGCACTAATAGTCAGGGGTGTCTGAGTGGCGAGTGCTGCAGATGCGTCTTAGTCCGTACGCTCAAATCAGATTTCAAACTGTCTTTTGCGTCACTCGTGTAGCCGAGGGTTATGAAATGTGCCTATTCTAATGCAGATAATAAAAGAAAAACACAGAGGCCGTGTAGTCCAAGCCAGCTTGAACCAAGAGGGCCTTTAGTTACTTCCACATTGTCCACGGCAGCGCAGCTTTTCTGGTTTTACCTTTCACAATCTGTGGACAGCAAAATCAACTCAAGTTATCAAATAAACTCATATGATCTCAAAACACACAGAAAACCTGGAGATAGCTAGTGCTGTTCCATCACAGTAGCGCGGTCGGTCTCTGGGCAAATAATAAAGCATTAAACAATGAAGCTGCTATGTGTGCACAGCATTTGATGGGAACTCGGAGGTGCAGGGGCAAATACACAATGCAGAGCAGAGGGTGGGAGATGGGAGGGTCATTAGGTGCCCAACAGTATTTTTTCTTTCCCTGGAGTCCCCTTAACAGGTTAATCTGGCCATGATGAGACAGGAGTCATTGCAGTAACAAGTCTCTTAGCAATTTTAAAGTACAGACATAATAAGTAATCAGCACTTCACGTGCTTCATTAGGAAACTCATTAAGAAACGTTAGGAAAACGTTGTGTGATGAGAACAGTTGCTGATACAGAAACGCACAGCCATTGTTATCAAATTGGATTCAGCATTTAGGCGGATTATCCTGTTTTCCCTTTTTGTAAAGTGATAATAACCCCTCATTTTCTGCTGTACGCAGGCAGATGGGCTTTTATCTGCAACAACACAAACACCCCCCCCCGCAAAAAAAAAAAAAAAAAAAAAACAAAAAGCTGAATAAATCCTTTAAATCCACTTAAACACACAAATCCTTCCTGTTTTTCTTTGTTTTTCATGGATGTTGCTTTGTCTATAAACTGCTTTTGTTACTTTTTTTGTTTGTTACAAATACAGTTTATTGATAGGTTCAGTAAAAATTCAATTCAATTACTTTACCACTGTCCTGACTGACCGCCTTTGCTTTTAAAACACCCCCCCGCCACCCCCCCCCCCCCCCCCCCCCCCCCCCCACACACACAAAAAAAAAAAAAAAAAAAAAAAAAAAAAAAAAAAAAAAAAAAAAAAAAAAAAAAAAAAAAAAAAAAAAAAAAAAAAAAAAAAAAAAAAAACACACACACAAAAACACACACACACACACACACACACACACAATCTCTCTCTGATGACTCAACACACACTTTCACTTTCTTCTCAAACACCCCCGTACCCTGGAAACACCTCTGGCCTCTACAAACCTCAATAACTAAAGTTATTTTTATCCGTTAAGTGACATTTCAGCTACTTGTAAATTGGTAGCGTCCGTCCAGAAACACACAGTCAAATGAGACAAATCTTCAGTATTACATCATCATCCCAGTAAAGCTGTTAATGGGGGAGTAAGTTAGTGAAGCAGTGTTCAACACCCTGGTGTCACAGTTAAGTGGTCAGCATGGGTTGTTCCAATGTTTCTGTGTTTCTATCAAAACATTTTAATATTTATTTTAATGAGTGATTATATAAAACATTGCATGTGAATATTCATTATTCAGCTTGTGACTATGAGCCATTTCATGAGAATTACATTGAGCAACTTGAATAAATGGGCAGTCATTTTGCAACACAGTATCTTTTTCCTCTGCAACAGCAAATTAACCTAGATCCATTTATAATGCTCATTGTCAAAGCCAAGAACTTGACCTGATAAGAAACTCTCAACTAGATCACCCTTAAGTGAAAGTTATAGGTCATGAAATGAATGAATTATTTTGTGTTGGCATCGAGCATACAAGTCATTTAGGTGTTTATGACACTTAGCTTACTGTGACAGGAAAAGTTAGATCCATTGAATACTTAACAGCGGATCAAATGATATCTGATGTAAAGCAAAAAGTCCATATCTCATTATACAGTATCAATCATATCTCACAAAAACGTATCATGCTATTTATAGAAACATTACTCTAAGTTTACTACATACCCTTCAAAGGTTGCATTTCTTGGCTGCTGATCAGATAGATTAACAGTTAACAAAAATATGTCATGCTTTGACTACACACATCTGTTCTGCAAAACACCCACTTCCTCATCTGCATGTTTTTCTTTGTTTCAAGTTTGTTTCTTTTTGAAGCAACATTTCCCCCCCTGGTAAAAGAGCATGCAAGCAAGTTTATTTATAAAGCATCTTATCATACACAAAGGTCAGTGAAAGTGCTTAGCAGGCACAATGAATGTTATACAATGAGAAAAATGAAAGTACAGACACCTTTTTATAAAGGTGCATAGAAGAAATAAATGAAAGTACCATTAAACAGGTTTAATTAAAAGCTGTGGAAAGGAGAACAGTCTTTAGTTTTAATAATTTCACCACACTTGGATTAACCACTAACCAGGTTTGTACTTACAATATATCTATATATAACATATCTGCAATATATTTTGGACCCAGACCATAGAATGACTTATAGAAAATAAGTAGAGCCTTAAAATCAATTCAAAGTTTAACCAGAAGCCAGTGCTAGGAATTGAAGAAATATGTTCTTTTTTCTGGGATTTTGTTAGTATTCTAATGGAAGGATTTTGAATAAGATAAAATTGTCTAATGGTCTTACTGGGAAGGGCAGTAAAAAGTGTATTACAGCAGTCTACCCTACAAGAAATAAAAGTGTGGCTTTGGACACAAAGTTTCTAATTTTCTATGTTTTTAATATGCCAGATTAATGATTTCATTACAGCTTTAATGTGGCCACTGACATTTAAATCTTAATTGATGATTAAATCAAGGCTCTTGATGTGGGTGTTAGTTTTCAGTCCTTTAGGATCAAGTGAAGTACTTCCTTTTTTATTGCAGAAGACAATTATTTTTGTCTTATCTTTGTTTAATTGAAGACATTGTTTTTGCATCCAATTCTTTACTTTTTGAAGGCAGAGACATTGCGAGTCTATAGGACCATAATCATTTGGTGAAAGTGCCAGATAGATCTGGGTGTCATCTGCATAGCTTTGATAAGCAACCGAATACAAAGGTTGAACAGGAGGGGACCAAGAACCGCTCCTTGTGGGACTCCATACGTCATGGTGGTACTTTCAGATTTCAGATTCACTAAGCAGGAAGTATTTTCTAGTAGTTTTGATTTTATTATTCATTTCCAAGACACTGATCAAGATCGAAGCTTTTTAACTGTACACTGGATTGTAGTTGATGCCCATCAGTGGGAAACCCTCCAAGAATGCCTGCAATAAATATAATGTGTAAAAACTATTCTGTAAATTATTTTGTATTTAGTCAAATTCTCAAAACAATTTACCATAACATCTACATTAGTCAAAATGTACCTTCCTAACAATGCAAAGTGCCTGTATTTGAGAAAGAAACCACAGAAAGGAAAACAAAATACCCCTGTTTCCCATGTCATATTTAGAAAATATTGCCCTGCCTCAAGAGATATTTACATGAAGGGAGGAGGAGGTGAGAAAATGAGCACAGGAAACCACAAACTATATCACACCTGTGTTAGTAAGAGGGCATAAGGTGTCATGAAAAAAACATATAATAGATATAGATATATAGATATTTGACACTATATTCTTCTACTTTTTGTGCCTTTGCTTTTTAATTTCGTTTAAATTTACATTCGAACACAACACAAAGTAATTGTAAATTTGACTGTTGTGTGATACATTCTGCTATATCTTATTCTAAAAATGCACTGACTTGCAAAACTGAGTGCCAATTTTCATTCTTATTAACATATTGCAGCATTTCTGATTCAATTCTGTGACATATTTAAGGTAGCACGTTGCCTAGTGAAGAAGGTAGAACTTCACTATGCAATGAAGTTCCTTTTGTTGTAACTGAATCTTGGTTTATGTTAAAAAACTGTACATTGTGATCAGCAGCACTGTGGTTTTCTTTTTTCTAATGTCTTGTGGTTTTCTTTTGCACAATGCTGCATGTTCAGCCACAGGACTAAAATGCACAGCAGATATTATCTGTGATATGCACAGCTATGATTGTGTTCTGCATGGTTTGGATTCATATCTGGATTTTTTCATGGCAAAACAGGAAGTTGGCACTGTATATATTTTTAAGAGTGTCTGGTAATGTGGGGAAAGAAATGGGGAGGATATGTCATTATATTTTTATCAATCTTGGAACCTCGGCTATTTAGCCTCTAAGAGGGGATTAATGGCCACACTTTTAACTGGTAACTAAAGCATTTTATAAATGTTTCTTTAGTGTCTCATTTGAATTTAACATCTGGCCAATGATACATTTTTCATCTTGTTGTAATAAGTAGCAGCACACAATTTAAGGTGTGTGTATGTGTGTGTGTGTTTGTGTGTGTGTGCCACTGCATTTGTGTGTGTTCATGTCTTCAACTTACCTTTTTATCAGTCTCTCTCTGACAAATATGGACAGAACATTTCCTGTTGTAGCCTGGTTTACAATTCAGTGACTCATACCTATACAGCGGAAACGCTTTGTCTAACCGACACTGATACCGCTATCTTGACAAGTGTGAAGGCTCAGTCATTCAGAAAGTAAATGTTAAATGCCCTTGACTCGTGGTTGCTATTAAAACCGGGACCTGAAAGTACTCAAAGGCTGAGCATAAAGGTTTCACAGAGCCTGGATGTCAGGAAATGCACTTTCACTTTTATTCCTCTGACCTCTGCTGGCTCAGATACAATTATGATATTATCTAATACCGATTTCCCTGACCTTTTTGTTTTGTACTTCTTATGGCATTTTACCCACAATCAACCAATGTCTCATCTCATTTCCACTCCGTGACAGCAGGCAAAACTAAAGATATTCCTTCAAAAAGCAGGTGTTTCACACCCCAACATCAGCACTTATTCTTGCATTTGTGTTCTTTGAAAAACCATTCAAAAAGGAATACAAGCAAAGCATAATGAATACAGTTCAGACTTGTTTTTAGTGAGCAGGTTTTCAGACAAAAAAAAAGAAAGAAAGGAAAAAATTTGCTGATGGAAAACGTAAAATAGGATAATGAAAAAAGAATAGGTCATTGTGATGGAATATGAAAGTACTGGCCAAATGCTTCGGTACTATCCTGAAATAAATGAAGTGCAGTAAAGTTGGACTCGAGTTACTGTAAATGTAATTGTATTTGGGTTGTCATTGTTTCCACTATTATGTTTTATGCAGGAGATATTTTCTTGTTGTCAACAGATCCCAAGAAAAGACCAAAAGCAACAATGGATGATTCCATCCCTCAGTACTTCTACATCAGTCTGTAGCGCTCAGTCCCAAGCCCATAGTTTCCTGCTGAAGATCTTTAAAAAGCATTTATAAATAAAAAGGCTCATTAATTTACTAAAAGAGCTGGGCACTGTGGTTTTTAATGTATGGAAACACTGCTGCCCATGTTTCAGATGGGTCATTTGAGTCCGACTGCCGGCAGTGCCCGCCCCACCGATTATACATGTGAAATTGGCCAAAATGAAGGCCGACGGCCCCTCGGACGGATGATGGCACGGAACACACCGAACAGACTCGAGTCGCTGACCTCGCCAGACTGTTCAACGGCCGATTATCGGCTCTATGTGTCCGGGCCTTTATCCTCTCCAACAAGGCCCCAGACCCCCCACTGACATTGCCCTCTGTCTGAATTTACCCTGCAGAGATCTGAGGAGCAGTTATCCATAGTCCTCATAAATCCACCGAATTTAAAATTCCAACACAAAGAAAGTGTTGGAATACACACGGTAAATACATGCATTCGGCGGAATTTCCTGCACCCCCGGAGCAATCCCGGAAGTGGAACGTCAAGGATATAGACTAGTAGTACACTGACTATGGATAAGTACCTCATACAGCCCCACTTACAAATATCCAAACTATTGCCTTAAAATGATTGCCGAATTGGACCAAGGAAAGTCGATGACCTGGATTCAGTTGTATGAAACAAAAACAGAAAACAAAAAGGTGTCTTTCTACAAAGTACTTGCTCTTTATTTGGTGTACTACCATAAATACCCCTGTGAATGAGAAGCAGAGGTTAATGGTGATTCTCTTTAGTTTCTTTTTACTGCAGGCTGGAAGCAGCTGCTGCAGCTCTTTGTGTGTTTGAGTCATTAAGTGTCTAAGAATGAGCAGAGAGTCGATGGGCAGAGTCAGAAAGTGACTGCGTGTCGGCGGACTGAGTTTAATCATTGGCAGCGTTTGTCTGAGTTAGAACTGGAGAACATTTTATTCTGAAAGTCATGTGGTCTCTGTCGAAACTTTTACACAGCCTGCATGTCCCACTTCATCTGTCAACTAATCAGATTCCTCTCAGAGTGTGGGCGTGGTGACTGATTGGTCGGTCAATATTTTAAATTCAAACAATGCTGGTTGACACAGTTAAACCCTTTTCAAAGAACAATTAAGAGCAATTTTAAATGTTAAATGCTACAATACAAGAGAGCAATAAAGAGGGTTTTATTCATTTTCATTTTAGAAAATGAGATGTTAGCATCACTTACAATCTTGGTTTATGGCAGTGAAAAAGCAATACAATACAATACAAAGACAATAAAACAATACAAAAGTGCATCCAATTAATGTCCTGGCTAGCTATGTGTGAACAAATTGGACATATTTATCTCCTAAAATAACAGGAAACATTGCGCAAAACTCCCCAGTGCTTTAAAAGGTTTGTGAATTATTTAAACAATTGTAATTGTTTTTTGCTGAACTGCAATGTTTTAACTTGAATGCAATTTGTACCAAAATAAAACAGAAAAGAGAGAGAAACGCAGTCCAAAAAATTCAGTCATTTTGGGTTGTAATCACTGAGGCGCTGCAAGATCCTGGATTTACAGTATTCATTCATCTCATGCACATTAAAGGCAGGGTTGGTAATGTTGAAAAGCTAGCAAGATTTGAAAGTAGCATCCCCTCGGGGCTCCGTCTCACCAATCCCCCTGCCCTCGGGGCACTAGCACAGCTGGATCGCTGCTTCAGAGCAGAGCGCAGAAAGTGCCGCAATTTCAATCATCAAAACTACTTTATGTCATATATCTGCGGCCGCTTTTGCTGAGTTTTCTCCTCTACTCTCCAGTAGACTTGCAGTAACTCTGGCGGCGAAGATGTGTACTGATCTCAGGCTCGTACACGGCAGGGGTAGAATACGCGCAAAGGGGCAAGGAGGCATTTCATTGGTTCTTTCCAAGCGGGCTGATAGAGATAGGTTTTACAGGATTACAGCAGCTACAGATGATATTTTTTGCTCCTTTTTCAGAGCCCATAAGTTATTTATTGCTGTTGGAGTGTAAAGACTATTTTAAACAATATATAAAAAAGTGTATATTGGACAGAGTTACCAACCCTGCCTTTAACTTCAGTTCATACAGATTATTTCCAGTAAGACTGGTGGTTAAAGGTAGCTTCTGTCACTCAAAAGGCCTTTTTCACGGCAGACATTTTGACTTGTCGTAGCAGGAAAAGCCATTAAGGGTCCCAGCCAACATGCACATTATAATGACTCTGAAACTAGCTCACCCAAATGTGATGCAGTTGTATTTCATTGTATCAATTACACCTCTGCTTTTCCTGAAATGACAAGCCAAAATGTTCGCTGTGAAAAAGGTCTATTGGTGAACAGGGCCTTATAGGACAGCTCTGTCACTATTGGTGTGTGTGTATGTGTGTCTGGCTGAATGAGAGGTATATTGCAATGTGTCCATGAAAGCACTATATAAGTGCAGTACATTTACTTCTTTCATTCGCCAAACGCTTTCTTCTAATGTCATCTTTCCAACTTTAGAGCTGTAGTCTCTGCTGTCTGAAAGAAACCCTTTGTACCCTACTCATACCTCGTCATGTCTGTCACGCTGATGACATTTAAAAACTGCAACAGCTTTAGGCTTATGGGAAATGGTGTTTGTTTAACTAAAAACAAACGAAAAAATATCAGAAAAAAATGAATACATTTTAAATGTATGATCCTATCTTGACAAATTATTGTAATATATTTTCTTTCCCAAGTGTCAATTTAAACTTTTAAATGAGGTTTTCTTACTTCTAAAACAGTACCTATAATATACATTATCCCTTCAGCTCCATTATTTCAGGTCGGGGCCAAAATCATGATGGGAAATGTAGCACATCAATACATGAGACAGGTTGAGACAAAGTGGACACACCCAATAATACATTACTGCTCTTGCATGGTTCAGGATTAACAGACCTACAAACAGTTGGCTCCACAGGGGAAATATAATCATTCATTCAAGCAAACCAGTTTACACATATTGTATCTGTAAGGTTTTACAAAGACTTTTAAAATTGAGGAAACTTTCTATTGTTGAAGTACACTGTGATTTGTCTGTATGCTTTTAAAGCAGGTATGCAAAACAGTAGTGATGACAATGAGTTCTGATCTGATTGTTAACTGGCTTAAGTGAACAGAGGACTGTGTAAATAGTAGAGCCCTCCCCCCCCACACTTTCCGGGCAGCCCACGCCTTCTGTCAACGCCGTCGGTAGATAGGCGATACCAGAGATAAGCATTGCCCTGACAGGAATGCTCTCTAACGTCTCGGTTGCCTCACAGCTTAGTTGAAAAAAAGAAAAGAAAAAACATGTTGGAGGCCCCAGGTTGATCTCCACTCACATGCAAATTCCATTCAAATATTGATCCTGCGGCGACAGGGAATTTGAATACCAACCTTCTTGCGTAACTCCCAGAAATTCTAGTGTAAGCTTTTTTCTGGCAGCCACTGGAAGAGTTTTGACATCACTGAGAGATGACCAGATTAGGTTTCATGCAGGGTTTTCACTGAGAGCTTCAAAATAGTTTCTGGGCAACAACCTGACAAACCTCAAAGCATTGTTAACCATTAAAGCCACTACATTGTTGTATTATAACAATGTATCAAATGACATTGTGAACCGCTGATTGTGATGAACTGACAGAGAATCATCACCTTTATTTGCAATTTATACTGAACACTTTACTGATTTTGCTCTAACTGCTCTAATGGTCTCATTTCCAGCCGCAGCAGGCAGCTGTTTTCAATAAAAACAAAAAAAGCTTTAAAATCCCAATGTACAGTGCTCAGCAGCAAACAGCAGACAGACACAGTTCGAGACTAACTGGTGTACATTGCGGCGCATTTAGCTGCTAAGAAGTCAGATATTTCCCTCAGCAGTTGGTGGAGACCAAAAACAGAGCTAAAAGAGAGAGTATTGGACTTACATCAGGTTGCTCTCAAGGTAAGAGGGTGATTATATGTCAATGTTATTAAGTATAAGTACAAAGTATGAATGTGATGCATACTTTTAGTAAATTCTTCAAATTGAAGACACCATGTTTCTCATGGTGCCAACTTAATACTGAATGGACACAATGGACACAGGACACAAAATAATGTGTAAAAAACACATTATTTTGTGTCCTGTCCTTTAGGATATTAAGTTTTTCATATATTTCTTAGCAGCATATCGTATTTTATTACATTGTATTTTGCAAATGAAATCTGTATCTGCAAAGTCACTTAAGCGGCTATTGAGTGAGTGATTTCTTTGAAATGTAGTGAAGTTCTACAAAATGCAAGTGCCAGTTACTCAAAATTGATGAATTACATTGTTTGAACAACTTTATTTTGTTGTTTGCTCCTGAACAATCGCATGAAAGAATATTAAAAAGTCATATTTGAAAAAGTAGAAATTAAATAAAACTTTTCAGTTAAAAAGGGACATTTTCAGGATGCTATCCAGGTGTGAATGCAGGAGGATCTTTGAGAAAATTAGAAGATCTTTGTGGAATTCACGTCAATCTTTCAAGTTTCCCCAGAAACATTAAACACAGGGAAGTTGTGCTATAAAGTCTTGATTAATGTTTTTACTGCGGTGCTGTTTTTCAGCTCGATCAGAATCTCTCAAGCTGAACCTCTAGTTTTCAGAGTGTGCTGTCTTCTGCTGGGTCACACCCTGAAGGAAGTTTACAGGAATGCAAATCTTATTCAAATGTTCCTGTCAAGAATGTGAGATTAGTTATCTCCAGGCTGTCTGTCATTAACTGTAATCAACAATAACTGAAAAAAAAGAATAGAAAACATCTAGAGGCGAAAAGGTCACTTTAGTGGAAAGTTTTACACTTTGGTCCATTTGTTTTTCACTTTGATCACTAACCTTCTCAGAAAACCCCATCAGTTGAGCAGCTGAGTTGGGATTGCCAGACATTTAAAGTGTCGACAGGAAGGTTTCACTCAGAGGATAAAGTGGGTGTGAGGTGACGGTCGGTGTGGAGGTTTAAAAGGTAGTTTCACCACTTGATGATGCACTCCTAACTCAAATAGAGAGAACACAAACTCATTCAGCCTTTTATTTTATGAATTTTGAAAGCAACTACTCAGCATCAACGTATTTCTGCAGTATTTATCAGCTACACTCTTAAGTTGCAAGCCATCTTGGTTCCTGACACTCAAAGCTGTAAATACTTCTTAATTTGTCTTACTGATCAGAAACTGTGATCGCATGTGTTGTTTTGACAACCATATGTTAAAACATGGTTTGGGGTTTTAAACTCTCAAAAATCAGGTTCTCTGAAATTTATAAAAAGTTGCATGTATGCACTATGAAACAGCAATCCCTTAAAAAAAAGCTTTAATTAATCTTTAATTTACCCCTGCAAATATAACATGTTTGGTATGGTAGCCACAGATCCCAATTAACAAATTGGGTAAGGGGTAGCTTGCACATTCATTTAAACAATATTGACAAATCCTTTAATCATAAATTTAAGGTGTTATTAATGGTAGGACTTTGTTTTGCTTTGGGGTTTAGAAATATTTTGAAATGAATCATATTTTAGGGTATTCTTCTTGAGGATTCTGGTATTTAATAGGTTTATCCCAGATTTAGGCTAAATTAATTGTCACATTAATGGATTATTATATATTGAGCTGTTTTAATGGGTTTTCTGTTGGAGTTCTGGAGGTAAAACCCCTTAAAAAGTACATATAATATTGCAGGTACAACTTAATTTGCACTCTTTTTACAAGGCACCAACTGTCACTTCAATTTAATTAGAAATGAATTTACCTTGATTGATGAAAAAAACATGAGATGATTTTCCCAATTCAGAGATTCACTGTTATTTACTCACATTCACTCTCAACCGTGCATCCTTTACAAAAATGTGATGGATGAGCCAAACAGAGACCAAAATGGTGCTTTCTGGTGCTCATTGGCAAAAAAAAAAAAAAAAAAAACAGTTGGCAAATTGCAGCTGGTTCCTGGAGTTAAAAGGATGACATTTACCTCAACACAAGATCGACAAACAAACAAAATGAATGGGAAATATTATTTTATATAACATTAATATTTTCCATCTAATAACTGTACCCATGAATTTCCCCTAACCACACATAGTTGCCATGCTCAAATATTGTGGAAAGAAAGATTATTTTTTTTAAAGTTGGCACTGGATGTAAACAAATGTTGTCATTGAACATCTGGGTTTTTAGAGAATCATCCAATATCAGCGTTCTTGCCTACAGCCATGCTCGTGTTCATAAACCAAAGTATTGAACAGTTTGGCCTGCTCCTGGCAATAGATAAAATGTCAGGGGATCACCAAAGTCAGGAGGATTCATGGCGACCATAAATGGACCAAGTGGTAGACCAACAAGAACATTACCATCCCTGGAGCCACGCTGCTGCCGTGGCATGAAACCTGATTCACAGACTTCTACTTCCAAATGTACGAAGTGTTAAGTTGTGGCTGCAGACCAGCTGCCTGTTGTCCAGACAGAAACGGAGTGTACGAACACACAGCCAGGCGGAGGTTATATAAGACCACACACTCCTTCTAGGAATACATACCACACATTTGTCTGTGTCCTGACCACTGAGTGCTTACTGCTTTAATAGCTTTCCAGGGAACGTGGTTATGAATGTGTGTGTATTTTGGGCAGGCTCTGATTTCACTGTTAAAAGAAATAATTGGTGATGACGAAGGTGAAGCTCTGTCGGTCCTGCTACCTTTTCTAAGACCTAGCCTAATCCAATTCAAGACCAAGAAAGTGGATCACATCACTCTTGTTCTGATGTCTTTACACTAGCTTCCTGTCCCTCGAAATAATTGATTTCACAACACTACTGTTGGTTTATAAAACACTGAACAGTAAATTTATGATCTGCTGATACATTATGAACCCATCCAGACCTCTCAGGCGGTCGGGGGCAGGTCTGTTTTCTGTCCCCAGAGTCAGAACTAAACATGGAGAAGCAGCGTTCAGTTTCTATGTTCCACATATCTGGAACAAACTCCCAGAAACCTGCAGGTCCGCTGCAATACCAGTTCTTTGAAATCAAGGCTAAAGACTTTTCTGTTTGCTGCTGCCTTTTAATAAATCAAGTATTTGTTCTTTTCTTACACTGCACTCTAACTTTTATTCCTATATTTCATGCCTGTCTTATTCTATTTGAGCTGTCTCTCGCCAAACTGTTGCCTGTCGAGTTGCATTTTGGGTAATGTAGAAACCAGGTTTTGACAAAGATGAGTGTGCAGAATAAAAAAAAAAACACGCACCTGAAATATCCCTGGTTCTGCTGCATCAATTTAGATCTGTTCATTATTTTTAAGTGTCCATCATCAGTCGATGTAATAAAAGTGTGATGCTAAATCATCTTTAAACACCTGACTCAGAAGCACAAATTCCCTTAAACTGGCATTAAAAAGTCAAGCATCAATACGATAACATCTGTTTTTCTCTGACAGAACAACCTGCAATGCAAGACATCCATCTGGTGTTGCAGTTTCAACATGTTGAATCCTACCGGTTTTTTTTTGTTTTGTTTTGGCCTTTTTGCCTGGGGAACTGATCTGGTGTCTGATCAGCAGCTGCTTCAGGCAACAGAGCAAAGAGCTGCTCTGTGATACCTGCGCGTGATAAACTGTCTGGGACATACCTAACGGTTATTGATGTCAAACGACTGCAGGAGTAATAAATACTGATCTAATCATAAATGTACTAAAAGCATTATCTACCAATCACAATCGTCTCGCTAAGCTCCGGACGCAGCGACGGCGGCTCTGCAAAATCTGTCTCGGGAAGGAACTTGTTTTGGTGGAACAATTGCACCGCAAAAGAAAAAAACGCCAAATACAATATTAAAGGAAGTTAACTGTTCACACAATACGGTAACTAAGTGAGCTATTTAAATCAGCTGGATACATGGTTAAACCTAATTTGCTCTTACCAGTGTATCGTCCACAGCAATCTCACCGATCGGTCCCAAAACGTCCCAGTTAGAGAGGAAATGCCGTAAACATATTCTTTGTAAATCTTTACAATCTTTACCCGAAAGAACAAAGCAGGCCTGCCTCGCTGCAGGATCCAAATGTTCTTCAAAACTTGCCATTTTCAGTGTTTAGCTTGCTAGCTCGAAGTTTGTTGCTGTTTCCCGAAGTGAACAAAGTTTGAGAACGGCAACACACAGAGAGCGGAAGGCAAGGGACATCCGGCGATGTCAGGCAATTATCCTGGAAATGTATTTTCTGGCCGTAGACTCTTGGTTGTGTTTGGTAATGTAAAACAAAAACACCAGCTGAGTGTGAATGAGGACACTAAAAGGTCGGTGTCAGGAAATAAATCAGGACCTAAAAGTCAATTTTGTTCATTCCTTGGGGATTCCTTGTGTGTGTGTGTGTGCGTGCATGCGTGCGTGTGTGTGGTTCAGTTCCTCGATGACCAAACATTGCGACCCAGCCTGTTCAACGCGCGAATGTTACGTAGTTATTCCGCCTTGCTGTCTGTATAAAAGCTACGGAAATGGAATGGGGGAACAGAGTTGTTCCACCACCCATGTTTAAGCTTTACTCCACTACCTGCATCTCTGTGAGAGATTATCTTTATATAGGCCTACGCTTTTAGGAAATCCTTTGGGTCACCAAAGTCTTTATCTTTTGCTAACCTCCATAAATGCTGTTACAACTGATCCCTCATTACATTTTGTTTAGGCAAAGTTCAGGCAATATTTAACATTTGCCATGGTCAAACCCTTACCTTCCCTCGCGCTGTCATTCAAGACTCTTCTCTGTTCTGGTCCCATAGTGTTGAACTGAAGTCAGGCAGGCTGCTGTCACGAACCATTCGTACATCTAGCCACGGAAAGTAATGCACTGTAATTTGTATCTATACTAAGTATGTATTACTGTTAGGGCCAGGGCGATAGGGAGAAAATCAGATTTCACAATATTCTTGACCAAATACCTTGATATCGATATTGCGGCGATATTCTAGGGTTGACAATTGGTGCTTTAACAAAATATCTTCACACTTAGATTTTAGATAAATAATCACCTGTAATGTGGATATAATGTCTAATGGGTAAAGGCAAATAATGGAACAGCTAGAACAGTCTGGTAAGTTCAGAAAAGTACATCACTTTACTGTAATGCTGCCTTTAAAACCAGGAAAAGACACCACTTATGTCATATTGCTATATTACGATATCCAAAATCTAAGAGGAAATCTAGTCTCATATCACGATATTAATATAATATTGATATATTGCCCAGCCCTAATTAATGTATGCACCACAATGAATGCCGCTGTACAAGAGCATGAAGAACTGGGTAGGGAGGAGGGGGAGGAGGATGGGTGGGTCATAAAACACAGGAATTTCACCCAGGAACAGATGTTCATGTCCCGGGAGTACAACTTAAGGGGATCTGTGTTTTAACTAGTCCTTTTGGTGCCTAAAAGTAACTGTTGTCGCCTTTTGTTGGCTAAACTCAATTGCAACTCCTCACTGTGCCCTTTGCCCGGCTCACAGTCACCTTTTTTCTTCTTCTCAAATATCTTTTTAGCGCTATATTTCACAGACATTACATTTTTGCATCAAAGCTCTTTTTTCATGACATTTACAATTGCGCCGGAATTATTAGACAAACAAATAAATCACAGTCACCTTTTGTTGGCTGAACTCAACTGCAGCATCCGCTAAAAAGACCGTAACCTCGCGGTGCTCTCTGCCCGGCTCACAGTAAACTCTTCTCGTCTAAATTTAACTGTATGGACCACTAAACTTAACTGTCATGTGACCGGTCACCAGGTCGTTACGTGTCCGGTCAGCGTTCTGCATCGTTTCTTCGGATATATATGAATTGTTGTGCATAAGTTTTCGTACGATATCATACGAATCAGTTGATGAGAATGTGTTGAGTCAGGACAGTCACAGGCTGAAAACACGAGAGGCACAAAATATAAAATGATTACTGAGGTGTTATTGAGGACAAACCAGATCGTATTTTAGGTCTACTGTGATGGATTATCTTGATCTGTGCACGTTCTTGTGTATACACGATTACTCCTGTCTCCATCAGGAGTAAAATGGGAGAGAGAAAGCTGCGCTGTTGACACTGACTTGAGAAGCACAGCTGTTATCCACGCGGACCGTACAGAGTGACGTCCACCGTGGTCAGAACAGGCTTCAGCTCCTTGATGTAGAAAACAAACAAACCCAAAGTGAAGACCGAGACTTTTAACCTGAGCACTGTTCACCGGAGCAGACCACGTAATCTGCTGTGTGTTCCTGGAACAGCTCAGACCTCATCCCTGGATGTATACACACACACACACACACACACACGCACACACACACACACACACACACACACACACACACACACACACACACACACACACACACACACACACACACACACACACACACCTGCAAGCATTTTCCCTCAGAGTCCTGAGAGGTTTCCGTGTGATCAGCAGTCTTTCCATAGTGTGTGTATGTGTGTGTAACCATCCATTTAACAGGCCATTTCCACAGAGCGGATGTATTTACATACATGGCCTCTGTAAAGCAAACACACACACTCTCTCACACAGCAGTTAGTCTGCAGGCTGACAGGGATGATGTAGTGCTGAAATCATTTACATGATAATCATCTAGCTCCATGTTTGAGCTTCACACACTCTCTTGTGGAGCTCCTTTTTCGTTAACATTCACTTTGCTTAAGCGTCATAATGACAAATTATGTCAGTTTATTTCCGCAGTATGAACTTGACCTTTTACCACTTCAGGCAAAACTGGGAGCGTTTGAATTGTTGTGCAAACACTTTCATCAGTCTTCATCAGAGTAGCGGCCTCCCAGTCTTTATTGTGGATGTGAAACGCCTCAATTAACCCAAACTGTGCAGGTCAAAGGTCATCAAACACGGGCAAGGAATTTTCAAATGTTTGGAAAGTGATCCATAAATGTTAGTGCAGACACAAAAGCAGCATTTTTAAATGTATAGAGGTAATATTTACGTTTGAAAATAGTTTGGCCCCCAAAAGAAGAAGAATTACATTTACAGTAAAAAAGAAATAACAACAACTTCCATTTAGTCGACGTCCTCACAGTGTTACATGACAGGGGATAATAACAATAATAATAATAATCTTTATTGTCCATGAATGTAGAAATTTGCCTTTGGCTTCACAGTTGGGTTAAAACACAGAATAGATATATAAAAATATAAACATTAAATAGCACAACAGGCACAGTACAGACAACACTAGCAGACATGGTTCCAGTGTGAATGATTTTGTATTTGTTTTCCAGTCCAAAAAAAACATAAGAGACCCTTAATTATGATTGAACCAAAACACTGCAATTGGCTCTAAATATTGAGTTAGTCTGTTTTTCTTTGGGCCCTCTGCAGTCTGCTCAGTGGTCAGATTGAAATGAGTTTTACAATTTTTTTCCCCCGATTGCTTAAGCACTATTTTGAAAACATGGACCGTTTTTTACGAACACTACACGCAATTAGCACAACCACACGCCCAATCAGCAGAACACCTCAGACCCTTTGCAAAATGAAACACTCTTGCAAAAACCATATACTAATTTATAAAAAATAACCCATATTTTGTTACCATATGAAACACACACATTTCATGTGACTTAATCCTGTTTGAACCAGTTACACACTGCTGTTGCTAACCTAAAACACTTTTAGCAATTCTACTTCTCAGTGATTAGAGTACTGTAAATGAAGTACACAGAGACAGTGCAAATATACAATACTTTCTAAGTTATTTCTCTCCTTCTACCCAAATCAGTCAACATGTCAACATGGAGAATCCCAACAACATGTCCCAGTTTTCATGCTACTACAGTAGTGTGCATAACACTGTTAGCTCAGCAAACAACAGACAAACACAATATACTGTATCCGGTACAGGTTACAATTACAGCAAAAATAAATAAAAATACTATAATAAGTAAAATACTAGACTTACCTGCTGCGATTTTATAGTGCTTAAACCTGATTGGTGTGTCTACAATTAAACAATCATGTGTTTGCGCACCTGATGGCTGTGTTTCACAGATTGGCAGTCAGTGCTTCGGAATTGCAAGGAAGTGACATCGTGATATACTTCTGTGTCTAATGTATACAAGTGTGTTTAGTGTTTTGCAAATCACTGTGTGTGGTGTATTGCCAAAAGTGTGAGGCTGACATTGTGCTTATGGTGGTGAACATCTGGGTCGATCTTTTGCTCCTTGAGTGTAAGGTTTTGATAATTGTGTAATACTTTTGATTTCAGAAACTGTAAACTGTGATTTGTCAGTTCACACAGTTCAGCTGATTTCCCCTGATCCAGGTCTAACAGTGCTAACCCTAGACTATCCTTCTATTTCTAATGTGAAGTTTGAAGAAGAGCTTTGCTAAAGCAACACGTTGCCTGTACTCCCAGCTTGTTTTAGGCCGCATTATTACAATAGCCACTGAAACAGGAACCTGTTCCCATTTATTTTACCAATACCTGCTGGTTTCTTCTCTTCTTATTCAACTGTTGCTCAGTCTGGGTGAAACAATGTACAGTGTTTTCAATGTACAAAAAACAAACCCTTCATACAAAATAGCATCTATTTGCAAAGAGGACTTTCTACAATTTCAAAGAATCAAAGAACTTTCAAAGGTATGGAGCTCAGCGTAAGTTTTTTCAGGGAGACTTCAATAACCTTTTCGCATCACTCATAGTTGATCGGCTGTTTCCAGGCGTTCACTTTTCAGTTAAACCAATCAGATTCAGCCATGTATTTCACAAGCCAATCACAGCATGACATCCCTGTTTCAAATCTGGTCTCTCCTCTGCGGTTGTCAGTTGTCATTTCAGGACTAGAAGTGCAACCCGCCTCCTCCCCTTCAACCACCGGTCGTCTCACCAATGATACCCTGGGTCGTCGTCAGCTGACTGCCCCCCCCCCCCCTTGGAACTTTCGATTTGGTCTCCTGTGCTCCTTCATCACGACCACCAGTGTCTAGACTCCATCGGCCATCGGATATGTCTGGGTTTCGCTACCCCTTTAAAACATATTGTTACGATGGAGTCTAATCTCCAAAGACTTTGTACATTTCATATTTCGGTTATGTCATTTACAATAAATATTTTCATATTTGCAAGGAAGTCTCTCCTGATTGAAATAAAGCAGTCCTCTCAGACATCTGACTGGAACCAATCAAGCTTTTATGGCAGGCGATTCCAAACCTTTGAACGGTGGTGTATCTTGTAATGCGTATTTATAACATGTGATCTTAGGGCAAAGGAAACTATTTAACATCATAAAACTATAAATCGGTTTTGGCTTTGGCTTTTTGTGGCATTCATAAAAAACAAGGTTAGTGTTGTAAAGATCTCTTGATGTCTCTTTAGTTTCCTTTTGACAGCGTCATTCAACACATTCTTCAGCCGTTCTGAGAAAACAGATACAAACATGCAGAGCCGTCGCAGGCCCTGCTCATTACACCGTGATGCACACAACTTAATTTCCTCCATTCTGACACACTTTTATGCACCAATTTACGGTGGAGATACCTTTATTTAGCCTATATGTGAAGAAAAAAAACACAGATGACAATTCAAAATATATCAAAAATATAATGGAAAGTATGTTGTTGTGGGTCATTGGGCATTTTTAAGTGGGTATATGGAAATCCTGGAGCTTTCTCAGTGGGTAAACTGCATATACCTGCGTATCACATAGACCAGTGTTTCTCAAATCGGGGTATGTGGAGGACTGCAAGGGGTACATGACATTTTTTGCAAAATGTTTTTCAGTTATTAAGCTGTAATTACTTCTACTGTCTTTTTTCCGCTTTTTTCCAAGTTTTTGTCGCTGTTTTTGAAGTATGTCACCTTTTTTTCAAAGTTGTGTCGTTTGTTTTGACCTATTCTTGCCTTACTTCCTTCTTTCTACCGTCTTTTTCCAAGTTTTTGTCGTTTAAAAAAAAAGTTTTGTCGCCTTTTTTCATTAGCATTTAAATGTTTTCAAGGTACAAGGCTGTTGTTTAGTAAATCTATCGCCGACATCGCTGTATTGTTCCTCTTTATGTAGACTAGGCAAAAATTATTCGCGCTGGTTAGGGGGTACATGGCTTAAAAAAACTGTTGAAAGGGGTACATTATTGAAAAGAACTTGAGAACCACTGACATAGACTACACCACTGCATATCCTTGTGTGTGTGTGTGTGTGTGTGTGTGTGTGTGTTCTCGTGTGCCCTGCTGTGTATGCATGTGTTAAATGTGGATGCCCGCTGTCCATGTTGCTGAAATACTTGCCAAAATAGATAGGATGAAAGGCTGCAAACATGGAATACATGGAGACATTCAGGTGACAGTTCAAGTCCACCTCTCTCTCTGTCACACTATATAACTAGAATTATGTGGACAGGAATGTCCTCATAGTACTTACTAAGTTTTTCCGCCTGGCGCGTTGTCGGTGGTGGAATATCAAACATTGACCTGAATGTTGCCGATTGCTTGCGGGGGTCGTGGCGCCTCCATGCGAATGCTCCCTATAGAAAACTCGGGGTGATTCTGGGGATGTTTCTCATGGTTTGAACTCAGCTCTTTAGTTCCAATGACAAGAAACCTTTTTGTTACAGCTAACAGTGATATTTTAAACAATAGTGTTCTTCCAACTTAGTGGCAACTGTTTGGGAAATAACATTTCCTGTTTGAACATGACAGTGCCCCCGTGCACAGAGCCAGATCCATTAAGAAATGTGTTTCCCAGTTTGGTGTGGAAGAACTTAACTGGCCTGCACAGAGCCTTGGCCTCAACTCTTTCCAACAGATTTGGGTACTGCTAGACCTGATCACCCAACATCAGTGTTGGACCTCACTAATGCTCAAATAGCTGAACGGGAACATCTGGTGGAAAACCTGAAACCAGAAGAGTGGAGGCTGATACAGCAGCATATTGATGTCCATGGTTTTGGAACAACATGTACAACCATCACATATGGCTGGAATGTTCGGGTGTCCACTTACTTTTGGCCATATGTTGCATCTCATTCCCGTCTGTCCTTCTCATTTCAACTACTCTACACACCAGGCCTGTAGTCAAGACCACCTTTGTCTAGTCCAAGACAAGTCCAAGACCAGGACTAGTCGAGACTAAGTCAAAACTGAGTCCAAAGAGGTTTGAGTCCAGACAGAAAAAAAAAGTCTTACGCATGACAGTATCAAGACAATCATTTTGGGTTATTATTTGTTGATCTAAAAGCAAAAACAGTGTCACAACACCCAGGATTATTAAGTATAGCCATTCACCTTGATATCACATAATCTAATCTAAGGAAAACAGAATAACATATGGTGATACCTCATAATAGCAGTGTTAGAACTGATACAAACACCAATCCACTACTATTACCACTGTTAGGTACTAGTACTGAGCATTTAAGCAACTAAATGGCAATTTAGCTTCACTCCAGATGTAGTGTAGGAAAGAAGTGACCAGTATTACAGAGTGTACCCCTATGGTTGGTTTATGCCTTAAAATAATGGCCAGGATCTCCGGGAAAAGGCACGATATGTGTGTCTCCATTTCAAACATCACTGCAGGTTGACTGCTTTTAGCAGCAGAGGTTGATTGTGGGCAACAATACTTTCGTGGTTAGCTCGCCGAAACGCTACTGCCGAAGTTACTGGCTGGCTCAGCACGTTAGCTGATGTCTGCTAGCCTACGTACAGGCTTACTATAGCCAGTTAGCTTTGTGTGTAACGTAACAAAAACACACCCATCTCGTAGGAGCGAAGCTTAATATTTAATTCAAAAAAATGATGGTACAAAAGGAGCATTAACACCACAGGTCTTATGCCTTATGACCGAAGGCAGTCGTAATATTTACCTAGCAGGCTAGGCTAACGCTGTTTTGCTAACGTTAGCAAACGTTGGCGTAGCGTTAGCTAGCTGTCTAAACTTGTGAAAAGCCAAACAACATCCCCGTCCAAGCTGTGTTTCACTTTCCCTCCAATATTATTATGAACATATTATTATGCCACTGGTCTTGTCATATTTGGCAAGACCGAGACCGAGACAAGTCCAAGTCCAAATACCAGTGAGTCCGAGACCATAGAAAAACCGTCTAGAGTCCAAGACCGGACTAGAGTACTACAGCCATGCTACACACACACACACACACACACACACACACACACACACACACACACACACACACACACACACACACACACACACACACACACACACACACACACACACACACACACACACACACACACACACACACACAGTGAAATCCCACAGGGATGTACTTAACAACTAAAAACAGGAAGTTGCTCACATCCCTCCACACATTCCACATCATTCACACACACACACACACACACACACACACACACACACACACACACACACACACACACACACACACACACACACACACACACACACACACACACACACACACACACCAGAAAGAACAAGGGTGGGATGGACAGTTTAGAGAGAGAAAAAAAGGAAACACCAAACCACCCGTGTAACGCTCAGCGCTCAGGAATGAATGGAATACCATTTGTGTCACTCAATGCTTGCTCTTTATTGGCTGAGAGGAATCCCGTAGGCAGCGAGGAATGCCCTGATTGGTTGGAAGAGAACTCCCTGGCCGTTCGAATTGGACAAGGTTCAAGTTGCTGTGTAATTTAATATCAGAGTGACTAACAGGCTTCTCTTCTTCTCTTGGCAGTTATAAAAAAAAAAAAAAAGATTTACTTACGGGAAGGAGGGTACACCGGATCTGGATTATTGTTTTTTTTTTTGTTATTCATTCATTCGAGGCAAAATGGGATGACAGCAAACTGAGTCATTGGATATTGTCAAGATGAATCACATTTTTCAAACCACAATACAAGGAAAGTTAAAGTTTACATTGTGTTCAAGTTCAGGTCGAACAGGGCAACAAAAGGACTCAAGGAAAGACAAATACAAGCATAGGAAAAGTTTTCAAACATTCTTTGGCTCGATCAATCATGGTTTTTGAAAACATTGATAGAGAGGTCAAGGAATGAATGAATTCACTTTTCTTCATGAACTTTCTAACATATATGATGATATGATTGAAAGCAGAAGAAAAGTGACAAAAAGAGAAATATAACGAGATGAAGTAAGAAGCGGGGAAGAGTAATAACAAAAACAGGAGAGACAGAGGGATAAACGAAGACGGGAAACAGGAGGGGATAAAGGACATATAAAGAAACTAGGAAATGAAAAAAAAAAAATCCTAAAAAGGATAAGGAAAGAGTTAGAAAGGCTGAAGAAAAAGAACAAGTAAAAGTGTAGGTAAAAAGTGTGTAAGTAGGAAAAGAAAGGAATAAAGGAAGTAAGGGATGAGAAAAGCATCTAATAACAATTAATGGAGGTAAAGGAGAAAGGAAGACAAAGAGGAAATGGCAAAGGAAACAAGGTTACAAGAGAAAATAGTTGAGGCAAGATAATAGACAGTGAGGAGAAGAAAGGAAGAGGACAGCAAGATAGAAGAAAAATGATAAAAAAAGGGTTTTGTGCGCTGTTGAGCGATAGTTAAAGCTCAAAGAAGGATTGATCCTTAGTCAGCTACTACTTATTAACGAATGATTACCTAACCATTATTTACCATTACTGAAGCATTTTTCGTACCTGCAAATAAAGTGATGCATCATACTGAGTGATTAATCATTAATGAATGATAAGTTAAGCATTCACCACCATTAGTTAAGCATTGTGCGTACCTGGAGATAAAGTGATATGCCATACTGAGTGGTTAATCATTAACAAATGATTAGTTAAGCATTCACTACCATTGGTACTGAGTGGTGGTTAATCATTAACGAATGATTAGTTAAGCATTCACTACCATTGGTACTGAGTGGTGGTTAATCATTAACGAATGATTAGTTAAGCATTCACTACCATTGGTACTGAGTGGTGGTTAATCATTAAAGAATGATTAGTTAAGCATTCACTACCATTAGTTAAGCATTGTTCATACCTGGAGATAAAGTGATATATCATACTGAGTGGTTAATCATTAACGAATGATTAGTTAAGCAATGGTAGTATCATTCGTTAATGATTAGTTGGCCTTGACCAACTGCCACTTTGCTCGTTTGAAAGCCATGATGTCTCTCTCTCATGGGCGGGCCCATACACAGTAAGAATGGACCAACAGATCCCGTTGCTCTGGAAAGAGACCAGTGAAGTCTATTAGAAGCACTTTTCCGGTGAGCGCTGAGCGTTACTGCGCAACCTCGAACTGAGCTTGACAACGTAGATGTGACGTGAGCAACCTGTCTGAAAGTTGTAAGTCTTCTGGTAGCTGTGCCAAGAGAAATCTCAATCACTCCCAATCTTACAGAGACGGAGAGCGTAGGTATGTAAGGAGATAACATGGGCACAGGCTAATTATTGCTAACTAAAATGATAGTTAACATTAGTAATTAAACCTAAACAGCTAACATAAGTCGAAACTGCCTGCAAGCTTCTCCTGTACTATACGGTAATTCCTCTACTATGTGACAGTAAGTCGCTTGGTTATGACACAATCGTTAGCCTATTTTTACAAAAACGTCTGCTACGGAGCCATAACGTGAGGTACAAGGTAATGGAGCCTTTTATACATTGTCGTGTTTCTTTAGAAATAAACAATGGACAAATAGTCTTTAAACGCTTCAGATGTAAAGTTATTCGCTGTCAAAGTGACGTCAAAATGAATGGCAGTTAATGGAATGCTAACGGGAGGTGATTGTTTTGTAGCATCAAAATGGCGCCATAGGAGGTTCGAGTTCTGAAGCGAAGCTTACCCCCTTGGGCGGGCCAAATTTCTCTGGGCGGGCAAAGCAGAGAAAGGGGAGGTAACGTTGCTCCTTAAGACCTCATAAGGAGAAGATTCCAGATCAGCCCATCTGAACTTTCATTTTCTCAAATGCAGTGCAGGATACCCAGGGCTCGGTTTACATCTATCACCATTTCTAGCCACTGGGGGACCATAGGCAGGCTGGGGGAATGCATATTAATGTTTAAAAACCTCATAAAGTGAAATTTTCATGACATGGGACCTTTAAAATATATTATGAGAATCATCCTGTATCGTGTCTATTCTTATTATTACTATAAATCCCATGAACAGATTTCCTAATGATTCATTAATACAGTAACAGAAACACAGTCTGTTTATCAGTAATTAATCATTAGTGCTTGAGTCCGTCATTCAGTAACTAATCATTAACTAACCAGTAGTCCCTCATTCGTTACTCATTCATTTAACAGTAACTACCAGTCTATTTAACAGTAACTAATCGTTAGTGCTTGAATCACAGTCAATCAGTAACTACTCATTAACTAACCATTCGTTACTCATTCAGTCCTCATTCGTTAATCATTAACTACCTACTTTTTTTGTGTACCTTATTGTAAAGTGTTACCCATATGTCTACAGAATACAGATTTTAGGTATTTTAACTAGTAAAATTGTGAAAAAACAAAAACAGAAGTAAAAAGTATGATGATGTAAAATAATACATTACTCTGACTTGGAGTAAGTTAACACAAAATGATATTGAACTTATTTGCCTGGACATATTAAGTGATTTCAACCTTCGTGGGCCCTATTTTAACGATCTAAGCGCACGGCATGAAGCGCCTGGCGCAGGTGCGTTTAGGGCGTGTGCCAAATCCACTTTTGCTAGTTTGACAGCGGAAAAAAGGGTCTGTGCGCCGGGCGCATGGTTCAAAAGGGTTGTACATAGTGTCTTCATTAATTCATAGGTGTGTTTTGGGCGTAACATGCAATAAACCAATCAGAGTGTCATCTCCCATTCCCTTGAAAAGCCAGGCACGTTTGTACCTTGGGACGTTGCTATCAGAGATGGCAAAAGTACTCACTTCCTGTACTTAAGTAGAAGTACAGATACTTGTGTTAAAAAATACTCAGGTAAAAGTAGAAGTACTGATTTAACTTCTTTACTTAAGTAAAAGTAACAAAGTACAGGCTTTGAAATGTACTTAAAGTATAAAAGTAAAAGTAGCCTTGCGAATGACAACCACTTTTTATGCAAAGCCTGGACCACACACGTTACTAGAGTGCAAGATGAGAAACTTCAGTGGACATAAAAACCAGGCTCTTTATATGCCATTGTCTACATTTTAAATGGATGTCTGCCAAACATCACATATATGATTATTGTGAGTAGCAAGATATGAATTCAATTGTGATTCTGTGAGAATTCACAGATCCAGTTTCTCTTTTTTAATCGTCCCCTTAACATTTAAAGGAATCTACATGCATGTGTGTGTGCTCAAATATAGAAAGAAAATAAAGGATACAATATGAATTACTAAACATAGATTAATTAAGAAGTTCCCCATACTTTTAGAGTTACACAGCACATTGGCCAGGAGTCATACTTGATGCCTCCTAGCCTATCTATCGATTTGAGTCCATGAAAAGCTATATAAATTCAATTTATTATTATTATTATTATCTCAAACATCTCTCTCAGATAAGGCCAGGGATGATTGGGAATGTCTTGCTGCTTGTCTGCCTAATCTCTGGGATCTCTGTTTTCTTCATTTTCAATCATGTCGCCGTCCATACTACTAGTGCTAACGTTACCACCATCAAGCTGCAATTATTTGCCGCAAATGAATGCAGAATGCGGCCGAATCTGTCGAGTCGTCTTGTAGTGGTGCGTTACATGCAACGTAGCCTACAGTATATTTCCATCCAATAAGATTGAATTCGGTATTGATCACGTGAAAAATAATAACGGTAACTCCAGTGAAATTATTTGAAACTTGCTAGTGAGGACTAGATTAGGACCGTATTTAAAGCTGATGCTGGTTTCAAACTTCGCCCCCCCCCCCCATCCCCCCAGGTGTGTCTGTACAACACGGACAACTTCTCTCTTTTGATGCTTTACAAGCAACGTGAAACCTAGCTAACAGGTGAAGAACACAAACAACTAAATCACTAGCTAACCTACTTTAACTGTGCAGGAACTCTAGACCAATACAACAACAGGCTTAAATGAACTGACAACATAAGTTATACTACTTACAGTTCTCAAGGACGCACACACACCATCCCAACTGATTATCCTCCGGACAGCAGTCTCTCTTTCTTTTTTTCTCACTTTTTTTCTGTGGTACGAGCGCCACCCCCATGTGTGAGGGCGCTGTCCGCGCTTATTCTCGACATTACGACCTCTTGTACAAAACTATAGTAACGAGCCAATTTTTAAAATGTAAGGAGTAGAAAGTACCGATATTCGTGTTAAAATGTAAGGAGTAAAAGTAAAAAGTCGCCACAAAAAAAAATAGTAAAGTAAAGTGGAAATATCCGAAAAATCTACTTAAGTACAGTAACGAAGTATTTGTACTTCGTTACTTCCCATCTCTGGTTGCTATTATGATGGCGGATTTGCACTGTAATATTTTTATTTGTAATCTTTTGCATGTTTGTGTGCTGCTGCGCTTCCCTGTGTGTGTGTAACAAGCATAGTGTGCTCGCGATGTGCACCAGCCTAGGCGCATTTCACTAATTTGCTGTTAAAATAACAAGGAAATGCTGCGCTATTGACTTTAGACCAGGTTTTTGTTGGTCACTGACGCGATCACTTCCCGCTGCCTCAAGATAGCAATACGCCAAGATGGGCGCAGATGCATTTGCTATTTAAACGATCCGGGCGCTGGACGGGAAATTGACAACTGCGTCAGGCTTTGCACTGCGCTGCGCCGGGTGCAAGATAGGGCCCCGTGTATTACGGTGCTGCAGGACATCATTGGCTTCATTACCATGCTTGCATGTTCCCTTTTTCTTTTTTTTTTTATCTAATGTGAAGCCCAGTTCAGACCAAAGATTCACGACGAGAGGAAACGGTTTTAGAACGGGAAAGTGGTCTGAACTCGCCCTTCTCCAGATCCACTCCAACCAGCCGATGGCGTCGCCTGCGACAGGAAAATGCAAACTACTAGAAATGCAACTGTAGCAAGCACCTCACTATCACTGTCCTCAAATGACATCCTAAAAATGACATGCAGCTACAGAAAAGCCTGTAAGTCGGAAGTTAGACGAAAGTACAGAGAGTCGTTGCTATGGAGATGAAACACCGTCTCGTCGCATTGCAAGTTTTGACTTGTCTAGTCCCGAAATCTTTGGTCTGAACTGAGCTTTATTGCTTTGTGGTACTTGCACAGTTCGGAGCTGCATCATTAGTGCTGCTGCACCTTCTGTCCTCATGTGTTAACTCCCAAAACACACGCACGCACGCACGCACACACGCACGCACGCAGCAGGTCATGACCCCATCTCACCAGAGTCAGCGAGGATCAGAAGGGAATGAGATTTTTAAACAAAGGCATTCACACTCGGAGCAATTTGGGAGCGAAAAGAGAGAGAGAGGAAGTGAAGGAGTGAGAGAGAGAAAAACTAATACGATTTAAGATTTAAGGAGAGAGAAGTAATCAATGTGACAAATAAAAATGCAGTTTACGCAATGTAAACGCCGATCAGACTTTTCGGTGTGAGAGTCCCGTACAGGAAACAGGAAACATCACTGGCTGTATCGCTGCCAAGAGAAAGTTTGAAAACACGCAACACGAGCCCTGAACAGCCCAGGAGTTTGTGTAACAGCTGAATGTTTGCCAAACAACAGAGCACAGTCGATCTGTCCCGCTGGTCCCTTTTCTTTCTCTCTTTCGCCGTGAAATGAAGCTGCCTTTTGCGGCCGGAAACGACGGGATCTATAAACGATCGGACAGAAAAGCCGCCGAACAACCCTGCGGAAAAATTGCTGGATCGCTGTTGTCCTGCGTCGTCCTGCGTTTCCACTACGTCTTCACAGCAGGGGATACTTGCGCAGGGCCACACTGTTGTAGTGCTGTCGACTGCTGGTGTATTGCTACGTAGGCAATGTGCGAGCAGAGCGGGACAGACAAATATCCACACACACACACACACACACACGCATTAACAGATTTCTCTAAGCATGCACAAATCTGTGTACCCATTTACAGATTTGTCTACACATTTATAAATCTCAATAGATTTGCAAATATATAGGTTTGGAGATTCTTTTATACATTAACGAATCTGATTACGCACACACACACACACACACACACACACACACACACACACACGAAACGCTACTGCCGAAGTTACTGGCTGGCTCAGCAACGTTAGCTAATGTCTGCTAGCCTACGTACAGGCTTACTATAGCCAGTTAGCTTTGTGTGTAACGTAACAAAAACCCACCCATCTCGTAGGAGCGAAGCTTAATATTTCATTCAAAAAAATGATGGTACAAAAGGAGCATAAACACCACAGGTCTTATGCCTTTTGACCGAAGGCAGTCGTAATATTTACCTAGCAGGCTAGGCTAACGCTGTTTTGTTAACGTTAGCAAACGTTGGCGTAGCGTTAGCTAGCTGTCCAAACTTGTGAAAAGCCGAACAACATCCCCGTCCAAGCTGTGTTTCACTTTCCCTCCAATATTATTATGAACATATTATTATGCCATATTATTATTATGTGGCAGAGACCGAGACAAGTCCAAGTCCAAATACCAGTGAGTCCGAGACCATAGAAAAACCGTCTAGAGTCCAAGACCGGACTAGAGTACTACAGCCATGCTACACACACACACACACACACACACAGGGATTGAGCTACAGTTGCAAAACTCTTCACACGCATTTACAAATAGTTTGGCTAAAAAGAATGGCCCCATAAAGAAGCAGCTTTTTTTCTTGTTAATGTGTAACTGTAATTGTGCTAAAAAAAATGTAAGTGACAGGTAGGGCTGGTTGTAAGCACTAAATAAAAAAAATTAAAAAAAAGAAGTAAAGTAAAGTAAATAATAAAGAAAGACATAAAGAAATAAAGAAAATAAATTATTAATCTTCAGCAGTAGTGTTTCCATCTTAAATCCAGTACTCACATTTACTCTGATGCTCTGCTTTGCTGTGTCCATCCTCTAAAGTGACTGTGTGTGTGCACGTGCATGCGTGAGTGCGTGCGAGTGTGTGTGTTCACTCGTGCTTGTGTGAGCAGATCTTTAACTCTCTGTTGACCTTTGACCTGTGTGTATGACTGCAGTCTGTGAGCAGATCTTCCTTATCAGCGTATCGATGGTTACGTCCCCGAGCATACAATCTTTAGCTTTGATTGGTTTGGTCCCGACGACACAAACAACAGCGTTTGTCTCCCAAAACGAAACAGGAAGTCTAGAACACTGGACGCCCGAAATAACTCCGCCGACTCCACTGTTTTTTTTTTAGCCCCTCCCACCGCTTTCTCCACCTCATTCATTGTCTCACTCTCGCCCTCTCTCTCTTTCTCACACTCATCCATTCATCCTCTCTGTCTCCGTCAGACCAAACACTGGAACAACAAATGGGGGAAGTCTCATTCATCTGGCATGACTAATGTTTACACAGCATGTTCTCTCTATCTCTCTCTCTCTGTGTGTGGCTCTACTTGCGCAATCTCTCTCTTTCTCTCTCTCTCCCTCTGTTTTTCTTGCACTGCTGTTTTTGCTGTTTTTCCACACAGGGTGTAATAGTACTGTATGGGGGGTTAATGGGGTGTGCATGTGTGTGTTGAGGAAGAGGGGGGAGGGCATCATAAAGCAACTAAAACAACACACGCAGACACATGCAGACACACAGACACACACACACACACACACACTGATGATAAGCCTCTAACTAGCGTCTCTGAAACAGTTAAACATCACTCAAGATCCATCTTTAACAAACAAAGTACTTAGACGAGTTAATGGCTTTATGGATTTTATTGTTCTGGGCACACCTGCTGAGTCATTTTGGGGGTTTAAAGATCTGCCATCATGTCTACACAGGCAGAAAGCAGCACATCAGCAGCAGCAGCAGCTTCAGTCCTCCATGAGCGTCTACTCAGGATGCGTTCAGGCACAGCGTTCAGTATTCAGGCACTAAGAGCCCAGTCACTGAGCTTATGCACGTAAAATGGCAAAATTCTGCAGTTTACTCTCCGGCAAATTATTTAGAAAAACATTAAACTCCAAAAAAAAGGGTTACGGTTAAGTTTAGAGAATTGAGAAATTGAGAGAGGGTTAGTAAAAAGGCATCCAGCCAGCAAAAAATAAAATCAGACACACAACAATATGGGATACAATCTTAAAGGTCTAACCATTGCAGGGACAAAAAATAGTCAATGATGGAAGAAACCAGGTGATCCAACTCCTGTTGGATCAGTTTATTCTATTTGAGTGAAGTATAACATTTAAGCGTCTTTTTACGGAGCTGTGTTTAGAATGTGGGAACCTCCAGAATCAGGCAGTCCTGAGATCTAGTACATATTGTAGAATAGAGCCATATACTGTATTCAGTAACCCTCTGCCTACTTCCGTGGCATGGATCCACCAATTCTCCCCTGACTTCACTCACTCCTAATCAATGGTCTACTCTATAAGTCACGCCCATATTCTTTGTTCCGGCTGGCAGCCACATGAAGCAGCTCGTAAAGGCCCTCTGTCCTTGCGATTTAGATACAAACCTATTGTTGTGCATTGTAAAAAAAAAAACATAACTCATCAGTCAAGCCTCATCATCTCCTATAGCTGTAAATGTGCGCACAATAAATGGCTTACACGGAACATTAGTTGTCCCTCCTACAATCTTATTGATGGGCCATGGTGCTGCTCAAGCTCCTGGGAACCAATCCTAGAAATAGATTGTATTGACAGGCTGTTTATGTAAAGAGGAGTGCTTGAATAGACACTTCAGGTTGTATTGATTTAAATTAGAGTGGCTGTAGCTCAGTGGGTACAGCCAGTCGTCCATTAATCTCAGGGTTCCATCTGTCCTCGCTCCTTGCATGGTAGTTTGCTGCCATCAGTGTGTGAATGGGTGAATCTATTTATTTAAAGTGCTCATGTTATGCTTTTTCCCTTTCCTTTATTGTGTCATATATCTTTTTTTGTGCATGTTATGGGTTTACAAAGTGAAAAAGCCACCTCTGTTCAGGAGAAGACTGCAACTAGTGTCGCGACCCCCACACGCGAGTACTAACAGTTACGGCGCTCCCATGACGTCACACTGGCGCTCGACAGCTCGGCTGCGGCGAGTATACCCCACGTTTAATAGTTCAGAGTCGGATTTGACCGCTAATTGGCAGAGTTATCGCTGTATGCTCTTATTTAAGTGTAGTCATCATTATGATGTATGCCTTCTTCTTTCCACATCTTCTATGTGGTTAAAATGTGTAATGTTATGTACTTTGGTATATAAAAAAAATGCACAACACAATTTTTACTGATTTCCTGTTTTTGAGGACGCTCCACCCTCATACCAAAACCACACATCCTTCTTTCTTTTCTTTGTTCTTTCTTTCTTTCTTTCTTTCTTTCTTTCTTTCTTTCTTTCTTTCTTTCTTTCTTTCTTTCTTTCTTTCTTTCTTTCTTTCTTTCTATTCCACCCTCTGCCCTCCCTTTGTGTTATTTTGTCAACACTCTGACACCTGAACAGGGAGCCAGTTTGTTGTGCAGTTAAAAGGGTAGGCTAATAGCTCATTTTTCACAGTGTGGATATCATATTTGAAATATCTTCCTCTCACCCTGAGAGCCTCTGCTCATTAAATCAAGCTTTTGTGACGGGTGCTGGGGGCCCGTTCTGGGTTGGAGGGGCCACCTGTGAGCCATGTGTGACCCTCTCATTTTGAGAACCCCCCTGCAGTAATGCAACACCTCTGGGAAAAAGATGAGTTGAGCAGTACTTTGAATGTTGGAGGTCTTCAGTAGCTGACATATCATATCCGTCAGATGATGATGTGACCAGTTAAAATGAGATGAAACTGTTTTTTAAAGGGGATGCAAGAGTGAGAACAAATCGTCTTCTTAATGTTTAAACAAAAGCTACACATATTTCAGAATAAAGTATCATACTATCTGGTTCTTAAGCTAAAAAGGACCTTCAGAAAAGGTTTTCCTTAAAGTTAAAGTTTTTGAAAATGATGTGATATGATAGAAAGCTCCAGAACAGGTACTAAATGGACTCTGTAGTGAGATTGTTTTTTTACAAGGTCAAGAATAAACTTTCAATCTCACGTGCCAAACCAACAGAAGATGAAAAGTCCTTAAAGTGCTCGGAATAATTGAAGTTCCAAAATTTTATGACAACTGGGCAAACTGAAGAATATAATGTGAATTGATAGAAAGCTCCAGAACAGAGCTAGATTGAATGGTGCGATTGAACATAGTTACTGTATGTGTTTGTCCTTGATGCCTAACAAAACGTTTCTATATATCTCTATATCTCCTGCCTCGTACAATATTCACAGATTCATCCTTGTTTGTTAGCTAGATTCTTCTTCTTCTCTGCCTTTCACACGTGCATGTGTGTCCTCTTGGGCATAAATGAGATGCAAAACAGGACTCTCTCATAAAAAGCTTCTAATGGCAAAGAAAACTCCACAGGGTACCATAGGCTCAGCTGGGGCTCATTCATTATTCACATCCTGAGGCAGATTTGGAAAAGTGCACATATTTTCTGTGACTAATGAAATAAAGAGCTTTGTATGGTCCTAAGAGACGGATTTAAATTCATCTTAAAATAATGCAGTTTTTACATTTTCTTTCTCAAATCTCAAGTTGTTCATTGTTGAAAATAGTTCCCAAAAAACTGCCAACAATTTGACGATCACAACCACTGTCTCTGAAAAGATGTGTTGCTGTTGAGTTTTATGAATGTGTTTCTCTCAATGTTCATTTTAGATCCCAGGGTTGAGTATCTTTAAACTACAGCATGGATCTAAAACTGAACAGACACCACTCGGGGTAAGTGGGAGAATTCTTCATGTTACGGGTGAAATGACCCTCAAAGCATTCCTTCTCTGGGGTTCTCCTCTCCCACTGCTGCATCCAGAGGAGGATTTCACAAGAAATTCCTATGGCTTCTCAGAAGTAGCTGAATGGAATTCCTCAAGCAGCTTTTCTTCCTCTCCTTCTCGTTTACTCATATTTTTTTTTTCTGACTGTAAAATGAGACTGCAGGCCTCTATTCATTCATCACACCTCTGTTTCATCTCCCTCTTACTCTCCCCCACTTTCTCTTTGTCATTTTTCTTTGTCCCTTTCTCCCACTCACTCATCCCCATCCACAATTTTTCTTTCTTTCTTTCTTTCTTTCTTTCTTTCTTTCTTTCTTTCTTTCTTTCTTACTTTCATTGGATGATGCTGACTGCAAAAAGACTGAACCACTTATAGCCATGCGCTCTTTCTGTAAGAGGTTTTTGTATTGTTGCCTGACTTTGACAGGAAGTTGTAGCAACCATGGCAACGAAGCAGCCTTCACCTGTTTTTGCGGTCTGAGGTCCCACACAAACACACGCACACACACACACACGCACACACACACACACACACACACATACACACACACACACACACACACACACACTCATACTTCTAGGAAAACAAAAAAAGAAATCTGACACTCTAATCACAAGAAAGAGGCAGCAGGATGTTGATGGTTTCCTGTCTCATGCATGCAAAAAAATTGACACGCATTATATTTTCAAGCAGTAGATCTATTTGAAACATTTGTAAGACCCACTGTCGTTGATCTCCACCTAAAAAAAGAGTCTATGGTCATGTTAGGAGCTCTGTGAGGCTGTTCTTTGGCACAGCTTAGGCAAGCTAAATGCTAACATACTCATAATGATATCATACGAAAACGTATGCACAACAATTAATAGTTAAGTTTAGCTTTACAGCTGTAAGCTGTCTTTACAGTTAAATTTAGCTGAAAAAAAGCTTACTGTCTGGTACTTGACCGTGAGGCAGCTGCAGTTGAGATTAGCCGAAACAAACACATGTTTTCTGGGTCAAAGTCTTGTGTTTTCTTGAGGACATGAACTCTGCTCCCCCGCTTGAAAGCCCTGTGTTTTATGAACCAACCCGAACTCCTCCTTATGCGGTGCGTGCAGCAATAAATAAATTGAATATACGAATTGCAGTGCATTATTATTTTTTGTTACAGTATATGTATAAATGGTTCATGAGAACAGCTTGCACAATGACAATGCTAACATTCTGATGTTAAGTAATGCTAGTAATAGTAACTGTACGTACACACCGCCGCCGACTTGAGCTGCAAAGAAGCTCTGGCCGCTCTGGCCGCCCTGTCAAGGACGCTTGTCAGAAAGTACGGGGAAGCTGTTTGACGCTTTGGCCGCTCTGACGTGGCAGCCCAGACAGCATTTACATCTGTGCCAGATCCGTTTTCGAATCAGCAGATTCGCGCAGCAGTCACACTCAGTATGCAGATCTGCACCAACTTTGTGCCAGACTTGTCTGTAGCTTCTGAGTATGACAGTCCGCCCGGCGAGTGCGGGTCGGTTCCACGGGAGCTGCGCAGACCGGACGCGCCACAACTGAAATGAGTCCGCCCAGCGGGTGTGGGCCAGACCAGACGCGCCACAACTGAATTGAGTCCTCCCAGCGGGTGTGGGCCAGATCCGCAGGAGCTGCGCAGACCAGACGCGCCACAACTAACGGAACGCTTTTTTCCTGCATAAACCCGCAACTCTATTTGAAATGCAGAGAGGAAGACTGCAGGCTGCACCGTCCTTGTGATTATTGGTAAGTGCATTATACAAGTAAAATTGTAAAAGTAAACTGCTGTTGATGTTATGTTAATCTGTTAAATATGTGTAGGCTAAACATAGATATAAGGTTCTTTTAAACATCCACAACTAATGTGAACATAAGCTTTAAGGCTGAATCGGTGATCTTTGCTTATTATTCACCAAAATTACTGAATATCGTGTCCATTGTGTGTTAGCTGCAAAATCGTTTGTTGTTCTATACCCACTAGGCTAACCAGTCTTTTGTTAGTTACCCTAACAATAACAACAAATTCAGTGAGATGGCAACCAAGGCCATTATGGCTCGTAAGCATAGCCTATATAGATGTCTTTCACTCAGTCTTTACTTAATCACCACTCTCTCACTCATTCACTCACTAATACCACTTAAGTCACATTTAGCCTATTAATATTTATTTGTGCAAGCATTTTACTATAATGTCATGTAATAAATAATCTTTGAATATTTAATCTAACATACTGTTTGTTTCTTTGCTTTGTGTGCTTTTTGTAGGCTACGTCTTACAGGAGCAGTGAGGAAGAATCGCATGCCTGACAAAGCCACGAATACGGAGATAAATCAATAGCCATCAGATGGTTTAGCTGCCTTGCGACTGCGGGGGTGGCCGCCGCCATGCCTGGTCTCACCCAACTAATGAGCAGTAAATATACAGTAGGCGCAGTGTTCACATTAGGTTTTACTTGGTTTTGTATTTTTTTTGTAATTTGAATAATTAACATTGATCTTTAATCATATGCTCTTTGTCTTTTTTCTTGTCTTTGATTTTTGATTGTATTGGTTTGTATTGTCTTTTTGTGCATCTGGATCCACGTCATATGGTTGTTCATGCTGTAGTTTTCTCTTTTGCCTTTTTAATATAAAAAATAAAAACTATTTTGAAAATTACAAATTGTGTGGGTATTTGTTTTGGCCTTAATTGTCTGATAGCCTAAATATGAATCACAGATCAGGGCCACATGAGCCCCAGATGTAAAATATGAGTCTGGGCCAGATCCGCACCACACGTCATGGCATTAATAACTGTACTGGGCCAATTCTGGCCCAGATCTGTCTCTGATCCGTAATTCCAACCTGTTCCGGTATTGGGCCGTTGGAAAGGATGAGCCCGGCCCAGATCCGTTTAGCGGATCTGCGCCAAATGCTAATTAAGACCTGGTCCAAATCTGGCCCAAATACATTTTGCTGTCTGGGAGCATTCATGTTAAACGCGCGATTGAAGAAAAAGCACAACCAGCCACTACAAGGCCAGTACGCTGACACTAGAAACCTTTCATAAATTACATATATAATGACAGAATTTGTATTGTTTGTTGGTCGCAGCGGTGTCTGTTAGCAGTTAGCTCGCTCGTTAGCCGATAACCCGCAGCAGAATGCAGGCAGAGCGAGCAGCCGCCAGCTGTTGATCCGTGCAGGACTTCACCGTGAGCGGCCTGTTTAGAGACGATGTGACCGGCAGGTAACGTTAACGACCAGTTAACGTTACCTGCCAATACGCAAACAACGTCATATCATAAATGATAGGGGACCCAGCAACAGCGATTATGAGCTTTTCCTCCATTTTCACGGAGCTAAAGTTTTTGTAGGAACGAAAGTTTACATCGTATGTTTCTCCGGGAATCAGCCAGCGCGAAGGACATCTATATTCCGATTGGTTGCTGCCGTTTGTCGCTGCTTGCCGCTGAACCGCATCATAGCTCACTACCATAAAGTTGACTTACTTTCAAGTTTCGGATTGACGCTCAAAACGCCCAAAACGCGACGCCGACAGCTGAGAGAAGCCGGCTTCCATTGAAAATGAATGACTTCCGGTATCTTTAGAAGCTCAAGTCGGCGGTGGTGTGTACGTACAGTAATAGTCTAGTAGCCAGCCCATAGAGCCCCATTGTAAACCCGGAAATGTTGAGTACACCAAAGTTTTATTGCAGAAATGTTAAGTATGGGTCCCCAGCATACAGAAACTGCCGGATGCTAATTTGCATATGTTGAGCAATTTGCATAATTAGCATAATTAGCTTAATCGTCCAGTTTGACCACATATTTTGCACTGTATGGCCAATTTCTACAATATGTGAGTGGTTTTATAGGTTTTAGAAGATGCTGAATTAAATTATGGCACTTTCAGACTTAAACGTGGTAACTATATAACAAATTTGGATAAATTTAGAATTTGTTTTATTAATTTCGGACAACATTTTAAGTTTTTTTCATGGTAAATGCAATAATCTCACATTTCACAATCACAAGAGCTCTTGCTCTTTGATGTGAATGTTGATAACCTAAATTTGTTTACATTTCTTGAGGTCCGGTCATGTTTTTATGCAAATAAGCTGTTGCAGCTAGCTGTTGTAGTTGTAATAAGTATATTATAAAGCAAGGGCGCATAGTCTAGTTTTAAAGTACTTGAAACATTTAAAAATGTATGGAAAACTTAATCATAAAGGGAATAGTTTCACCAACTAGCATGTTCAAGCATGTCTATTGAACTCATAGCCCTATCGAACAAGTTAATCACAAACAACTGAAACGTTAAGGAGCGAGAATTTTTGGTACAACATAATTTAAGTTGTGCACTCGGCAGTAAAGCTAACCTAACATTACACTAGCCAGTATCCTAAAGGCCTGGATTGCTAGTCAAGGACAGCTACTTTACCAACGCCTCTCTAAACAAGTTTTGACATTGTCATGCCAAGTCAACATGATGCCATACTTTAGTCTCTAAATTTATATTTTAAACTCAACATGTTGAAATAAATTCCGCCATGTCGAGATTTAAGTTGGAATGATATTTCAATTTCAGTGTCGAAGTGTTGACTTTCAAGTCGAAATTCACCCTGCAAATATTTGTTTCTTATATTGCCTTAATATTCGTACAAAAGTCAGTCAAGGGATTTAATGTTGATATTACTTATGTAATTGTTGTTCAATACATTGTGAATTTCTAGTCTGATCCATTTTGTGGGTGAATCTTGTGTTCTAAAATTAGTTACCATTATTGTAAAATTATTTTTCTTTAAATCATACTTCTTGTGGTTTGATAAGGAAAGGATTAAAAACAGTCGATATTTAGTGTTACTGCTGCTTTCTCAAGTTGTTGTGGAGGATTATTTAACCATTCAACTCTAGAGTTAAGTACTTTCAAAACAAAGAGAGATGGTTTGATCAGGTCGAAATGTCGGGAAAGAAGTGTCTGTTTGCACCATGCAGTGGCAAAGATGACGACTTTAAAATATCTGGGTCCAAAGGAATCGCTACTCTGCTAATTAAGAGCGAGGAGCTCGGAGACACAGCCATACATGAGACTTTGTCAAACATTATTGCTACTGATGGTGCTTCATCAGCTTCTGTGCTATTTCACAAATCTTGCTACAGCTCATATACTTCTTGCTCTAGAAACGTGAGCAAACGCAAGTCAGACTCATGTCAGAGTCAGCCCGGAAAGCGAATAATTCACTCTCAACTCTCTGCCTTTGAGTATTCAAAACAGTGCTTGTTCTGTGGTCTTATTTGTGAAGAAAAATACTCTAAAAATCCTAACAGGTGGAATCCAGTTAAAAATGTCAGACTTTAGATAGGCCAGACCTTCCATCCTTCAAAGATGTGATTTTGTCTAAATGTGATGAACGGCAGGATGATTGGGCAGAAGTTGTGAAGCTACGGGTGAATGGCATCATGGACCTACCTGCAGCTGATGCTTAGTATCACTCCAAGTATTACAATGCTTTCAGGAAGGTACCTATTGACTCAAGTGCAACTGCTAGTAAACAAATTGACAGCTGCCTAGCTTCGGTCATAGACCAAATGACCAAATAAGTGCAAACAAGTCAGTGACTTGGACTGTCTCTGAATTACATGATGTTTTTGTAGCTAATTCTGGGAGTTTGTGCTGGAAGCAAATGCTAGCCAACCTGCGTGATTATTATGGTGATGCCGTTATTGTACTGAGAGTTGAAGGATGCCAGACGATTGTTGGCTTTAGGCAGTACATTGGTAAATCACTCAAATTAGTAGGACAAACTGGCCTCTCCAATGACGACGATGATGATGTCAACAAGGTTGTCAGAAAAGTGCGGGCAGAGGTCCAGAATATTCCCTTGCCTCGTGAATACAACCTTGGCAGCTTTAGGCATGAAAGGGTCATTCAAGATGCAAGTCCAACTCTTCTTAGACTTGTCTCCAGTCTTGTGTCCAGGTAGGAAACAGTGACCAAGTCAGCACTCACAATTGCTCAATGCATCCAGCAGCACATCAGTAAAAGCTGGAATCAGACAACTTTGGGGCTAGCTGTAAAACTTCATCATAAGCATGGTAGTTCAGAACTGGTTCAGAACCTAAATGAGCATGGTCTTGTTGTAACATATGATGAGGTCCTCCGGTTCCGGAAGTCAGCTGCCAAATATGCCTCAGACGATGCAGATAAGTACCTTTGGGTATTAGGACTGGAGAGGTGCATTGGCCCTATTCACAGTTGGGGTGATAATTTTGATCTTGTAGTCTTCACACCCAATAATTGCCGCACAACACATGCCATGGCCACTCAGTTTGTGCAAAATCCTGCAGGGATCCTGTTCCCTGGAGTGGCGACTCCAGACGGTGGGATTACATCGCTAAAAGTACCCCGTCTGTCAAAGCTCCAACCTGAAAAATTCTGTCCGGTAGCTAACTGCAATCTTGCCATTGAACATTATACAGGCCCTAAGAAGCTGACTCCACCCGCTCTGAAAGAAGTGCCAAGAACAGCTACTGTCCAAGAGCGCATCCAAGAGAGGATTTCTAAAGCACAGAGGAGGGATGCTGCTTGGCTCTGTCAGCTCAATTCTACTCCTCTTCCCCTGGACTGGTCGGCCTACAATGTTGTGCAAGATCGTAACAGTGATGATGGTGTGTCTAAAATGAAGACTATAATTGTCTTTGGATCATTGCTCGACTCACCTCCTGCTCATCCTGATACAGTGCTCCGTACCATTACATACCTGGACACATCACTCAAGCGGCTTGGCATGAGCTACAGTCATATAACATTTGACATGCAGCTGTACAAGATTGCTTGCATCAGAGAATAAGGTGTCCAACAGACACAAAGAGGAGGGTGAAGCACGACGGGAGTTGGATGCTGAGGACCGCTCTAAAATTGTGAGGATGCTGTGGGAAAACACAAATCCACTCATGACAGAAAGCACTTTGCTCTACCACATCATAAATGGACAGGTGGCTGATGAAAAAGTAAATGTGCAGGATGCGCTGAAGATTGGCCAGGCTATGTGTGAAAAGTTTTCTTCATCACTTCCGGAGGCATTTCATGCACCTATCTCTAACAAAGTAGTGACTATGAAGTTCCAGAAAAAGGGAATGAAGGTCAGTGGGAAGGTTGTTTGTGACCTTGAGTCATTATTTGCTTAACTATTGGTGGTGGGAGGCCAGAGAAAAATGGAGCTCTCTTCTCTCTTCAAATATGAGCTTAGCCCAGTCCCCTTGTCTATCATTGATGACAATGGATGCCTCCGAAAGGGCAATAAGTCAGTGCTTGTCCAGCAGCTCGGAATTCCAGTGTGCAATCCCCAGCCACCAGATGTTGTCCTTGTGGATGCATCCCAGCTCATTTATCACGTGGTTTGGCCATCGTCTGGGAGAGTGGCAGATCTTGCAGCCAGCATGGGACGTCGGCTTAATTGTTACGACACCCAAACATTTGTCATCTTCGACAGATATTTGCAGGTGTCTGCCAAGGACCATGAGAGACATAGAAGAGCAGGAGAGAGCTCCACAGAGTACAAGCTCTCAGTACCTACACCTCTACCTAGTCGAGACAAAGTCTTGAAGAACAAACACAACAAACAAAGGCTGAGCGAACTCCTGTGTACTTTCAATGTAGGAAGAAATATCATGATGGTCAGTAAAGCTGACAGCATTGACACTCATGATGAGGCGGATATATCACTTGTAACTTACATGTTAGATGCTGTCAGACATGGGGCTTCAACTGTTCACATTCTCAGTGATGACACAGATGTCTTTGTGCTTATGGTTTATTGGTGTTGGAAGGCTGGTATCACAACTAACCTACAGATGGAAAAATGGAATGGCACTGTTCTCAGCATAAATGCAACTGCAGAGAATCTGGGTGACCAAGGTGGTTCCATTCTGGCCATGCATGCTCTTTCGGGATGTGATACCACCTCATATCCTGTCGTGAAGGGGAAGGTGTCTGCACTCAAGGCTATGAGAGTCGTACCTGGTAAGCTTCTCCACTGTATTGGCAGAAGCCACAGATTTACAGATCAAAAAAGCAACGAGGGCTTTCTTTCTGGCTCTGTACAATCAGAGGAACTCTTTAACCTTGGATGCAGCCCGGTATGAAATTTACCGAAAGTGAAAAAGGGCCGCAGCACTGAAAACACTACCTCCTATAGAGCGTAATATGCGCCTTCATGGAAGACGTGCCCACTTACAAGTGCTGCTATGGAAAGCAGCAGACCAGCCTGAACCACCGGCTGTGGATATCACCTTGTTTGGGTGGGACAAGAAGATGGGCCTAAAGGATAGAGAAGAACTGATTATGCCCACCCAGGATTCAAGTCCAGTTGCTCCTCCTGCTTTGTTAGATGTTGTCAGCTGTGGTTGCAAAGCCGGGTTGAAACCTTGCACATCAGCAAAGTGCAGCTGTGCGGCTACAGGTCTGGCCTGTACCAGTTATTGTTCCTGCAAAGCCAATGATGGTATATGCTGCAAAATACTTTACACAACACCAAGAACACAAAGAGAGGGATGAAGGGTCTGGAGAAGATGATGACAGAACAGACGAGGATAGTGAAGATGATGAGGCTGCCTTTTTGTTAATTAATTGTGAGGCATAGCAGTTTGCCTGAAGGTGGTGTGTGCTTTTTGTGGTGCAGAGGTGAGGCCCTCTTGGTTAGCCTTGCGTCTGGCGGGCTGACCTGGGTTGCCCAGACTCAGTTTTAACTCTTGCGTCTGGCGGAGTTTTAACTGGATCCACTTTGGACCTTGCAACTTGTGGACCAACCTGGACAGTCCTTCTGCCATTTGGGCATGGCCCTAGCGACTTATGGGGCCTGTCTTGTATGGCATGTATATATTGTATATGTACATGTTTGGCGTGGTGCGGAGGTGAGGCCCTCTTGGTTAGCCTTGCGTCTGGCGGGCTGACCCGGGTTGCCCAGACTCAGTTTTAACTCTTGCGTCTGGCGGAGTTTTAACTGGATCCACGTTGGATCTTGCAACTTGCGGACCAACCTGGACAGTCCTTCTGCCATTCGGGCAGTGCCCTAGCGACTTGCGGGGTCTGTCTTTTATGGCATGTATATAGTGTATATTTGTACATAGTTCGTTGATCACACAAGGTGATAGGCTTAGATGATGTCATGTCATTAATATGTATCGTACAGTTGCAGGATCCAAGTTATGTCAAATACCCGCATTGCTTTTATCCAAAAAGCAATTTTGAATATTCAAAAGTGTCAGGAGGGGATTCAGCTTCACTACACCCTGAAAACAATGCATCAACATTCACAAGAGCACTCATGATTCTGAAATGTAAGATTATTGTGTTTACCATTAAAATAACCTAAAATGATGCCTGAAAGTAATCAGAATTTGCCTAAATAAATCAAAATATGTAATCAAATTAGCTCTTTCAAATCTGAAAATGCCAGAAATGAAATCAGCATCCTCTAAAACCTATACAACCACTCACATATTGTAGAAATTGGCCATACAGTGCAAAATATGTGGTCAAAATGGAAAATTAAGCTAATAATGCTAATTATCCTAATTATGCAAATTGCTCAACATGCAAATTAGCATCCAGCAGTTTTAGTATACTGGGGACCCATACTTCACATTTCTGCAATAAAACTTTGGTGTACTCAACATTTCACCTAGTTGGCTACTAACCATTTTAGTTTAGCATGTTAGCGTGTTAACAGTTGCGTAATAGAAAAAAAAACACAAAATACAGCTTAGCCTGATGGAAATGTCACAATAACAAAACTGGATACAGTTAATTAGTCGTTTGGTGTAACGTCGGCATAATGTGTCAAAAAGTGAGGAAGGGTTACCCCTACTTGGGTGTCTGATGCTAAGTTGTGCACAAAGCCTACTGTTGTTGTCTATACAGTTAAAATATGAAATGTAAAGCAGGGAGGAGCAGGAGAAAAGAACACGCTTTATCAGCAAACCTTCCCTGTGTAAATAAAGATTAACTAAAGCCAGCGAGATGTATTTCTTTAATCCACCTCTCTTTACTGTGTTCAGTCATCCGTCAACGCAAGTGAACGGGAATGAAAGCGCTCCCATTGTTCCTATGGGTAGATATTATCTGCCTGTCATTTACCCATAGGGCCCTTCAGCTGTACAGTATATTTACTGACTGAGGTAATACTGTGTATGTACTTGTGCTGTCAATTGACTTAGATGGGAAGATTTACAGTAGAATTCATTACCCAACTGTCAGAGTTTGGACAGTTTTAAACAGCATTTATTTATAACTTTATTCAAATAGAATGACCACACTGGTGAATAAACACACTTAGAGATAAAACAATATGTAAATTAAATATTATACAGGTCTTATTCTTTCCCATATGCAGTATTTACTGTATACATTGGTATGTCTTTCTAATAAGGCAATGCTTACGCACGGTTAAAGAGTTAATGGATTTATAGAAAATCAAGAATCCATTAATATGAACAATATAAACGTTTAAGTTGCTTTTTGATGGTGTTATTTATTGCGTAATATTGCAGTTATATGTTGTTATGTTATGTTTTCATCAATAATGATTTTTTAAAATTTAGAATATTCCATCAAGGCTGCAGTGATAACGTGTATTAATAAGTCATCATTAAAGAGCTATCTGTCTCCAGTTGCTTATTTAAAATCCAGCCGTTGTGTAGCAACAGTAGCATTCATTCGGAGTCGTGTTTGTCTTCATCTGATGAATGTGAATTTTAGCTCTGGTTTTGTTCTCCACCAAATGCACCAACATATCTGACTCTTTAGCTGCTAAATGCTCCTCTTTCTTCATCAGCTAGTCATTAACTTTGTATGTCTGGTTTAACAGGTAGTGTTCAGTGAGTTTATTAGTGAGGTTTCTTTTCTGAAAACAGCTGTCTGGAAACAACTCTGATGAAAACGGTTATACTGAACCAAAACTGAAGTTGCGAGATGTTAAATCAAAAACACTGAGCTGAAAGTGGCTAAATCTCCATAGAGCTGAGGGGAACTGCAGAGTTGGCTGATTATTGTCTCTGGGTTCATTAATACATATGACCCTTTCACGTACAAGTAGACATGTAATCAATTTTTAATATAAACATATTGATTAGCTGCTTCAATAAATTGATTATGGTTTGGACATTCTGAAGCTCTTTTCCAGAAGGTCTAACGCTCCATTGGAGAGTTAGTCCCTGGTGCGGACTAAACATCATACAAAGTAACAACCTGGCAACTCAAAAGATTATCAAATTAATGGCTTGTTGAATATCTCTGAAAGCATCAGCACATTAATTTTTAACCATCGATAAAGCCATAAGTTACAACATATAAAGGGTTTTTAAAAATGTTGATCACTTTTTTTTTCTTTTTTTTAACACCTACACAACTCTACAGGAACACGCCCAAACCACAATTCTAACCTGCAAACACACAAACACACACACACACACACACACACACACACACACACACACACACACACACACACACACACACACACACACACACACACACACACACACACACACAAACACACACGCCTGATCCGTGTGTGTAAGAAAACTTTTAAACATGAAAACGTGCCAAACCAAATACACCCACGGACTGATTCCCATGGGATTCTTTGTTTGAACATGTGTGTAATATATTTCAATCTGTCTCTACTGAAGATATGTCAAAACGATCAGAATTGTACGTCAGCCTCTCAGGCACACCCTCCTTTAAGTCTACATAAACTTTCTTTCCTCTTTTTGTCAGAATTGGCACTTTGATTGGAAGCCCAGTGTTAATCAAAATGTCATTACCTTGTGCTGTTTAGATGAGGCACCACTGTCAATTTTTATTTGGGTTGTAGATTTTGAATGCACTTGAAATGTTAAGTTTTCACAACTTTTTTTGTTTTTAAAGTGCAGATAGTTTGGTGACCAATTAATAATCTATGGTGAGCTGTATAGTTATTAAAATATAATGCATGAAGCAGAATGCGTAATTTTTCATAACCGTACAGATAAGAGTGGATATATACAGTGTACTATGGCCACATTATTAAACATTATACAAACACGCACACATATTTTTATATATATATATATATATATATATATATACATATATACACACACACACACCCCCACACACGGATTCATGTATAGAAAGCATAATGATGCGGTTTTCCAGAGCTGTGAGGTCCAATAATTTACAACCAGATCAAATTATCTTGACAGCCGGCTTCTGAGAAATGTTGTCGATACGACTGAGCTTCAAAGAGTTGCTGACTAATGAACTTAGAAGCTGTTGTTGTCAAAGATGTACTTTTAGGGAAAAATAAGACCAAACTTAGATGCATTTTTCAACCCAGTTGTTGCAACTGTTGTCTCTCTCTCTCTCTCTCTCTCTCTCTCTCTCTCACACACACACACACACACACACACACACACACACACACAAAACTACACACACACACACACACACACACACAACTATTTAACAGATTTTGTTTAGTGAATTGATTCTTTTTTCTACATGAGCAACATGAAACATATTCTAACTTCATCATAATTATGATTGTGACCTCTTTGTCTTTCCTTCTTTTAGGTCAGTGTGTGTGTGTGTGTGTGTGTGTGTGTGTGTGTGTGTGTGTGTGTGTGTGTGTGTGTGTGTGTGTGTGTGTGTGTGTGTGTAAACAGCGTCCTGCCCTCTTTCATTGTTCACCATGGGAAAGTATTTTAGCGGAGGAGTGAATCACACTGTCAGCTCCTCTGGTATTCAAACAGTGAGAGTGTGTGTGTTTGAGAGAGAGAGAGAGAGAGAGAGAGAGAGAGAGAGAGAGAGAGAGAGAGAGAGAGAGTGCCTTTATAACTTGATGTTTAAATTGCTATAGTTTATGTTGCGCCAGTCATTGTCAATTTCCTTTTATATATATGTTATCTGCTTTGGCAATATGAGCAATGCCTTGTCATGCCAATGAAGCTCTTTCAATTGAAAACAAAAATCGGAAATTGAGAGAGAGAGAAATGGTCAAAGCAGAAAAAATGCTTATAAATTTCAGCAATTACTGACCTTTTTGCTGAAGATGTATCCTATGCCTGCATACCTCTATGGTTAGTCTCTGCAGTATTATTCAACTATTATCTAACTAGTCTAATGGACATTTGACTCGTCTCTAATACCTTCGACTCTCAGTCCCTCAGTCGTTTTAGTATGTCCTTACTACTAATAATTCCCTCACATATTTGACTAGTCCCTCCATCTATCAACATTGGACTAGTCCTTCCAGTGGTGGAATGTACTGTAACTAGTACTGTAGTTAAGTACAAATTTAAGGTACTTGTACTTTACTTGAGTCTTTTCTTTTCTTTTCTTTACTTTTTAATCAAGTACATTAATCTGAAAGCTTTAGTTTCTACTTACTTTACAAATTTAGATTTTTGCGCACAAAACACATGTAGTTTATAAAATATGACGTTGTATTATAAATATATTAAATTATTAAATTATAAAACTGCCCAACAATCCTAAAATATGAGGATTTATCTGCATTGAGAATGGTGTGCACATATCCCTAATGATACTTTTACTTAAACAACATTTTTAATGCAGGACTTTTACTTGTAACCAAGTATTTTTACACTGTGATATTAGCCCTTACAACTTAAGTTAAGGATCTGAATACTTCTTCCACCACTGACTGCATAGTTACACGTAAGTGCACATTATATGGCAGATGTAGTTGTTGAAAGTAAAAATAAACCCTTTTTAGGATTTTAGAATTTGGTACAAGATGTACCGATTGGTATGTGAATTAATTTGGTTTCTTTTAAACCGCGCCGTGTCGTTGATTCCCACCCTGGTAATTTTTAGCTTAGCTTAACTAACTCCACATGGAGTTTCTAGGCAGAACATGAAGTGATGGACATGTGGTGTGGATGCGAGGAGCCTTTTGAAATTCGGCATGGGGTCGGGGATGTTCCACAGATGCTCGCCCAGCAGGGATGTCCATATTGATCTGCCCGCTCCCTTCGCTGACAACGGGAGCCGGAGGTTTCTCAGCTGGGTGAGACAGTTGGAGGTTGCCGTCAGAGGCAGTGGTGAGCTCTGTCTTTCTGCTATAGGACTATCCTTCTGGTGCAGTCCAATCAGATTACGCTGCTGTTAAAGAGAGACTTAAAGTGACGTTGGGCAGAGCCAGTTCACGAACTGCTTCTGGGCCAGCGTTTCTGCTCGTGTGCGTAGGCTACTCCTGGTGAGAGGTGGGAGGTGTTGACGTGAGCCAGCTTGTCATGGAGGCATTCCCAAGCTATGGAGACATTGCACAGAGGGAGGGGAGGTATCTGCGCTTTATGGTCCACCTGTGTCTCAAACAGGGAGCCACTGATTTGGAGGAGCTTTTGGCTATAGCATATGGTGGAAAAAAAGCCAGGGAGGCTACTGCAAGCAGACTGTTTTGTACATGTAGCAAATGCAGAAAAGTATCTTACATAGAATGAGATATTCAATTAAGTAACAGGCACTGTTAAAGCCCAAACTAAAAATTACCAAAATAACAGAAAACCTGGCTGCTGAGGAATGCTTTAAGATTTACTTTGAAACAGAGCCACAGTGCAGCCTGAATGCAATGTAGCCTCATCCAGAGGACATCACACTGGATGCATTGCAGCTGTGAGTTACATTCGTCTGTCTAATGCAACTCAGGCCGAACAGATACACTTCAATGTTAATCAATACAGTAATCGACTTCCAAACGGCTCACATGGTGAACTGTGTGACCCAAAGCAAACCTTTTAAGTTCCAAGTCATAAGTAGCTCTGGTTTCTCAGCTGTCAAAATAAATACCAAAATGATGTCTTCTGCTTTTCTCGGTGTCACAGAAAATGCACCAAACCAAGACCACAAAATCTAATACGTCATTGATTTCATGTTATATTCCGTCCCTACTTCGATAACCTTTGTTAAAATGTAAAAACAAATACTGTCTAGAGCACAAGTAGATACCCCAGCATCATGTTTCAGCTGTTTTAGAAAGAACAATGAAAGAAACCTGCTATTACAGTAAATAAAGACACAAATATGATACAAATGTTGATTTTGTGAAAGATGATGATGGATTATGAGTCAACAAGTTTTAAATCCTGGAGAAACAGTGTCTCATTTATACTTACTGATCTTTAAATGAAAAGACCTGCAGTAGCTGCTACACACACACACACACACACACACACACACACACACACACACACACACACACACACTCAGACACACACACATGCCGTATCGGATGCCCGCTCTTCCTTCTGCCTTATATGGCGGTTCCTGTGACACACTGCACTGATACACGTGAGTGCTTTTAAAACCGTTTATCCCGCAAGATCATGTTACAGTTAACACACACACACACACACACAGACACACACACACACATTGACAAGCAGGGCGCGCACATGACAGCTGCTGCAGGCCAAGTCACTTCTCTGGAAAAGAGAGGCAGTGAAGAGAGAAGGGAAGAGGGAGGGAACTAAGGAAGTACAGAAGTAACAGAGGACAAGAGAGGGAGGGAGGAAGGAAAGATGGGAGGTATAGAAAAGGAAGGAAAAAAAAGAGATAAAGAAACGGAAGGAAGAATGAAAGTTGGTAAGAAAAAGACAAAAGAGGAAACTATAGGCGTGAAAGGAAGGATATATAAAGGATGACATGTCAGAAGGTATAAGTGACTTATGGATGGAGGGATGAGGAATATGACGGAGTGATTCAGACAGGTCAGGAGGTCATGGGCTTTACACAGCACCACTGACAATTACAAGAAGAGCATGCGGCAGCAGGAAGTCATAAACACTTTGTCGCATCGGCTGCAGACTCCCACGAGACACCACCTCACAGACAGCAGCTAGAGCCAAAGCAGCACAGAGCGTGGCGGCAACCAAATATGGGCACCATCAGTTTTAATAAAGATAAACACACTGACAGTGAGAGTGTGAGGGAAAAGCTGCTTTCGGTTAAAAAAATAAATAAATGGTTGCAGGGTTGTGTTGCTCTTTTGCTTGTTTTAAAGGAAAGGTTTACCCCAAAACAATTATTACACTCCAAACTAGCATTTTCTGATTTTCCTACAGTGAAGGAATTTCTTTTGCGCATTTTCCGTCACCAGAATCGCTTTGTTGGGCAAAGGTTTAGCGAAAAGAGTTGTTTGGATTTCCATGCTCACGAATGCACACAAGACACTTGGATGACGCTGCACAGGAAGTTTCTGAAGTTTTATAACCTTTTTTTTCTGTCTTTTTGTTCAGCCTCCATCAAAGTCTGTTTTCTTTTATGTGCTATAATTTTTCGGATTATCTGCTCTAGTTTGAAAACTTTTTCTAGGACAGCCTAGGGATGTGAGTACTATACAGTGCATTATCTAAACTATCCCTTTAACCGTGCTTCTTTTCCTAACCCCAACCGTGCCGTTGTTGTGGCGCATCACCGTCCGAAAGAAATTTCTTAAGTTTACCGCATAAAACACATTCATTCTAATTGTAGGTATTGGTAGGTCATGCATCTAAGGGTTAAAACCCTCTGAGGTCTAAGCCATTTTTTCCCGTATTTGGTTCGCCTGGTCTCCTTGTGTAATAATGCTTGTATAATTTCAACCCTGTGATGCACCATCCAGTTCTAGACATTTCTTTCAGGAGAACATGGGCTATCAGGATATGTCTGCTGCATGAATGTATAAATTGTATGAATATATAAATTGTTATATGACTATAAAGACAAAAGAAAAGACTAAACGGAAATGGACTCTTACAGAAATGTATTGAAATCACACAGAGAACAATAATGACCATTCCTTTTGGCTTTTGAAAAGTGTTCTTCTAGGTGTTGACAATCAGGGGAAACACAAATAAACTCTGTAACTAACAAAAATATAAAACTATTTAGGTTTTTTACCAGAAAAGTCCATACGCTTTTATCCAAAAATGTTAGTTGTGTCATATCTAATTCATTTTCTGCCTGCTATTAGACATCAGTAAGCCAAATCACACTGGTTTCTATTGGCTGACTAAACACCACATTCGGCTGACAAACTGCATGTAATTGGTTCATTGACCCGTCAGTCAGTGCCATTTTGGATCTTGGGCGATTGGAGCGCAGTATTATTATTATTTTCATACAGAACGATGACTAAACTAAATAGCCGTTCAGATGGATTTATCGCTTTGGAATTACTCGTCAAGTCAAGTCTCCGAAAGCTGGAGCTAACGGCTACACAGTTCAAAACAAGACGTGATGCTGGGTTGAAAGGTTGCGGAGTTAAACTGAGATTTGTGAGTTGATTTTTGGCTTTATAATGATTTATTTATGTTACAAAGACACTGTAATTCCATGATGATTTAAAAAAAGCTTCTGGATGGCCTACAATTGTTAGACGATCTTGTTAAAACGGCGCATTTCTCTGCTTAAAAAAAAAAAAGTAAGTCTCTACACTGTATTGATCTGGAGATATTCAATATTACATTATACCATCTACTTTTGACTTTAGAGGGTTAAGATCCTGATATACTCCAATGGCCATGCACACGATTCTGTTAACATGGGTTAGCTAGCATGAAATTAGTCGGCGTATTGCCTCTCACTGGTGTTAAAGCTTCACTCATCAATGTTTTCATATAAAAAATGGATCAAATGACTCAAGAAAGGGGTCACTCAGAGCACACAGAGCATGACCAACTGTAGATAGATAGATCTTTATTATCATTGTGCTTAGAGTATAATAAAAATCTGTTAAACCGCTAAACACGCATGTAGCTGCGCCGCCATCTTGGAAATGTTGTGAATTTGTGTGTGAAACTGTAGTAGTAGTAGTATAGCTTGTTTTATTTCATAGTTTTGGCTTTTCTTGCCTGCAAATTCTTCTCTCATCAACCTGTTTCCAGAAGCAGCAGCAGCTGTTTTCAGCAACCAACTAGTGATAAACCCACTGTACACTACCTGGCCAGCACCAGGCAGACAGACAGAGTTGGGTAATACATTATGTAAAGAATACAGTTGATTTCATGGTGGCTCCTCTATTTGCTTTAGTTGTTAAGTGCTCAAATTGTTGTTTTATCATGGTTAAAATAACTGGGTGCTCAAACTTCACAAACTGTAATTACAAGCCGCTACATTTGGAAACATCATTCCTGCCGCCTCCTAATGATAATTACAAGTTAGAGATATAATCAGGCATTTCTAACAGCTACTACTGTATATCCCTGAGAAGAAAACTGCAAAAGTCTCAACAAACCAGGGATGAAACGGTCGCAAAGCCTCCATTTCAGGCAGATACATCTAAAAAAAAATTTAATATTAACACTGATGAAATTAATTCATGTCAGACGTCACTGAAAAAGAAGCTTTACACTGAATTACTACAAATATGTAGTTTTGTTTGCTATGTGTACACTCGAGCTTCTGCGCTTGAATGTTGCCAGACTACACCATTTAGTAAACATAGCCATTTTGTGGAGCTGATAGGCTTAATTAGCTTTGTATTAGTCTGGCACAGCGCTGCGGAGGAGGGTCTGGCTAGTCCACACAGCATTCTGGGATGGGAGAAAAACATGCTCTGGTTTATTGGCATTTCTTTAAACCAATCACAATTGTCTTGGGCGGTGCTAAGCGCCGGACGGAGCCACGGCGCTTCTGCAAAATAGCCTCGGGAAGGAACTTGTTTTGGTGGAACGTGCATGTTCACAAGTTGTTTTAGTCGTGCAATAGAAAACTCAGATTGGACAGATAGTCTAGCTAGCTGTCTGGATTTACCCTGCAGAGATCTGAGGAGCAGTTAACCGGAGTTTAGAATGCCAACACAAAGAAAGAGGAAGGTGACGGACATCCTGCCTGAGCAATCCTGGAAGTGGAAGGTCGTGGATATAGACTAGCTTTGTATCAACTCATTTCATTAATGAAATAGCTGCGCACTAAGTACAATTCTGAGGTACTTAGTACGTACTAGTTACTTTGCAGATTCACATTATTAATTCAAAATATAAATCAACTAATAAATGATGATGCATTATTCTAGATTAAAGCTACCCAGCAGTACTATATAATGAGCTCTACCTTTACCAGCTAAAATAATAAAGTGCTGAACACATTAATGCATCACTATTATAATCCAATAATATTATTCAGAATTATTCTGCATAATGAGTACTTTTGGTGTATGCTAATACTAAGTTCTTTGACAGATAAGATTTTGAATTCAGGACTTTTACTTGTAACAGAGTATTTTTACACTGGTTATCGCTGCACTGGTACTGGATTTTTATGCATATTTTTTAATTTCTTAATGATTAATGCTAACCTATCCATCTAATACACTGAGAATCCTGTGTGTGTGTGTTTGGTCTGTCTCATAATATCTCATGAACCGTTCATTCAATCTACTTCACACCTGGTTGGGTACCCAATAAACATGGGGTTTTGGAATTTGGAGCAGTTTGGACAGCGTTGGATATTAAACTGTGAATAAAACGAAAAGGCCGCGGAATAAAGGTTGAGGAAAAAAAAGAGCTGCCATAACGCTGGCTCTTCCGTGACTACCCTTCATTCATCATTTCGCTGAGAGGAAACTCATAAAAAAATTATTTCTACCCGTCACAATAAAAGCCCAGCTTAAATTGACTCGGATCATTTGCTTAGAGGAAACTAAAATAAAAAGGCATTTTTTGCTTACACTAAATTGTAAAGTATTGTATTAAGTTGCTGTGAGCTGTAAATTCACCACTTCTTCCTTCTCACTCAGACTCACTCTCTATGCTCACCCTGGGTCTGGTTGTTCAAGTGTGCTGCAAACTTATAGCACTAATAACATTACTGTCGGCAAAATTGTCTGTGATTACTCCACATTTTAATTGTGATATTTTGTGAGTAAATTCTGAATCTGCCATGTCTTTCAGGTAAATGTGGTAGTACAATGTTTTTCTCTAAAGTAGGAGTACACGGCAAGTCAGTAGTAGGCTATAGGGCCTACAGTGTGGTTTGGGGTACTTCTGTAGGTCATTTTGGGGTACAATCTGGAGAAAGCTTCAAGCAGCAATACCACAAGCCAAGCAATCAAGCCTGTTTGGAACGGGCCCTGTACTAGTGCCCCAAATTAATGAAGACTAGGAGTCATCTGTACTAATATTAATCCTCTATTAACTATTAACATCCTGTAATAATTCACCACAGTGTCAGTTTGGAGCTTGTGGCTCGGTTTCCTTATTTATATCTGGATAATTTTTTGAATCAGACTGACTTCAAGCTCAGTTGTAAAAATCCCATGTCTTTTCCATGACCTTCCCAAACAATTTGATGACACACTGTAGAACTTTACTTCCTTCCTAGCTTGTTAATGTCGTTTTTCAGCTTGAAAACAGTTCAGTATAGTTCAAAGAATGTGTGAGACAAGTTGTAACACACATTCAGCTCGATTCAGGGATGTGTTAAGGATGTTTTGAATGGGGCCTGGGGGACATATGGGGGTGGTACGAGTATCAGGGCGGCACCCTTATAACAGTTACTGTATAATGTCCTGGAATAAAAAGGTATGTATTTCATGAACCGTGTGTTCTTTCTCATTTTCAACAGTGACTGTTTCTATCAGTACCATCCACTGCTTTATTATTAAGCTTGAGAGGCCACTAGCATTAGTAGTAACTGGAGAATGTGGCTGGTTAGTCATTGGATATGTCTGCGTCAGATAAGGGCTTTTATTGTTGGAGTAACCCTTAGCCTATTGTCCTTCCTTGATTTTCACTGTTACCTGCTGGGGGGAATCTGTACTGTGTATGTATATATTACTGATTCATCTGTTGTTAATCTTGCAATAAAGTGTGTTTTCTTTTTCCACTTTCACACTCTAAAGATCAGTGGGCTTATATACTTAGCGTAAATGATATATATACTGTATATATTCATATCAAGTTAATTCAGTTTAATGTCCTTCACCTGGCAACCCTTGTCTTACGTACATTATATATACTGTAATGTGCTTTTCCTTGGAACAAGACCATGATTTTCTGAAGAAAGTAGGATATGACATAATATGGTACTATACATCATCTGACAACTCAATATAGAATATACATTATGTAGGAAGAGCACATGACATCTGTCCAAACTATGTTCAAGTCTTTATCATACACCATGACATTTTAAACACCAGTAGTCTACTGTTAACAGAGGAGCCGAGTGGGCATTGTATCACTAATCAAAACTTGAATAAATGATAAAACAATGTTTTGTGCACGTTGTGACGTAAACTTGCACAAAACATTGTTTTATCATTGATTCTTTTTGTAATTTTACATTTGTTATTTCTGTCTGTTCTGTTCAGAAGACTTGTATTGCATGTCCGTCCATCCTGGAAGAGGGAGCCCTCCTCCTTCGCTCTTCCAGAGGTTTCTTCCTTTATTCCCACTTGTTCATGGCTTTTGGGGAGTTCTTACTGACCTGAACCTAATTTACTGAATTAACCTGACTTGGTGCAACCCCCCCATCCCCCCGCCAGCACACACCCTTCGTTGGATTCCTAAAAAGTTTGGAAAATGCTCTCATTTTCCCAAATGACTGGGAAGTCCGTACAGAGCCTAACAGATGGGAGGGCAGTGAAGTGAATGAAACAGGACAATGAGTGTGGCAGAGGAGCAAGCAGCACTCCCTGCACATCAATTATTGTATAAATGTCAAAAACAGCTAAGCTTGCAACACACACACAAGCACACACACACACACACACACACACACACACACACACACACACACACACACACACACACACACTCCCAACTGGCCTACACATGTGATATCTCAGCTGCTTTCAGCTCCTGTGTGGCAGCTCTGCAGAATGTCAGCGTCAGCAGCAGCCAGCAGCCCTGAAACAGCAACACGTTCAACCGACGGTTGTAAATTTGAATGTGCTGTATATCAATTGAGAAAGCCATAATCACAGTCACATTACTGTAAAAGTTGCTATTAAAATAATCATAGTAATGGCATGTATTACTATGCCATTTTTCTAAAAGTCTGTATCAGGTCTGTCCTAGTCTCGCTTGCCAGACCTTCCTCCACAGCCCTGTGAAGGAGGGTCTGGCTAGTGCACACAGCATTCCAGGATGGGAGAAAAACGTGCTCTGGTTTATTGGCATTTCTTTACACCAATCACAATCGTCTTGGGCGGTGCTAAGTTTTTACGCTTGCTTGATGTGGTGGTTTTGAAAAAGAGTTAATGCGCAAAATGGGAGATGGAAACAGCATGGCCGAATAAATCATGACTTAGCGAACATGTAACTCACATGACTATAGTCCCGGTATCCATCGGTTATATCCGATATATCTATACGCTCTAAATCAGTTAATGGAAACACTTCTAATTCGCATTTTCCTTTTTTTTGTTCTTTTTTGCGACACTTTAAAAGTTCTCTTAAAGTGCCCATATTATGAAAAAAACACTTTTTCTGGTATTGGTGGGGTGTTCTTTTGTGTCTCTGGTGCTTCCACACACATACAAACTTTGGAAAAAATCCATCCATACTGTTTTGAGTGAGATACAGGTTTCTGAATGTGTCCTGCCTTCAGTCTACTGGTGAGCTGTTTAAAATCGTCTCGGACTGTGACGTCACAATCCGAAATGAGCTGGCTAACCACAACCGTTAGCTCGTAGCGTTAGCATTAGCATGCTAACGCTAACACTAGCATGGTACCTCGTTCTCAATAGCAAAGCACTGCTACAACACACACAAGTTCACCATAATCTACAAAAGAACTACTTACATGTGCGCCCTCGTTTAGAAGTCTCCCAGCTAATCCTGCCTTGTAACTGACCAAAGTTGGAGAAACAGCCTGTCTTTTACTTCTATGGAGCTAGCTAGCTGACATGATCTACATCTGAGCTACTGAGCATGTGCGAGTGCAATCAAAGATAGTACAGAAGAAGAAGAAGAAAAGAGGTCTCACTTTGTAGCTAAAACAGAAACCAGGTGAAAAGAGGATCTACAGTAGTGAGAGAGAGCTGTGCAGTACAACAAAAATATGGTGTTTTTTGAAAATTAAACCATGTAAACCTATTCTGGTACAACCTTAAAATACAGTTATGAACCTGAAAATGAGTATAATATGGGCGCTTTAAATTTCGCTTGACAATTAGATGGAAACATGACTACTGAAAGGAATCATGCATACCAAATCTGTTCTATATCTTCTCACAGCATGGGGGGGGGGGTTGGAGTCTACAGACCACCGATGGACATGCCAGGACATGCCCAATGTCTCCCAAAAGACAGATAGAGAGAGAGAGAAAGACTCGTGTTAATTCATTTGATATTGAATGGAACTGAGGTGGGAGAGCAAGAGGTCCCAGAGGCATTTGCTGATGATTTTCAAATATCACACCAAACTTTGTGCTACACTTTATTTTAATCAAATTTTCTTGTCTTCAAATTTCTACTTTAATAATGTAGCTCCAATGGAATCGCATCAGACTTCACAATGTGAATTTCAAACACAGCAGATTTTTGAAAATTGCAGCACGTAAAGTAAAGCTTGGGGATTCAAGGATTACAAAAGGCCGAGAGAGTCAAATGTCCTGTACAGCTCCAAGAGAACGTGCTGCTCTTCACATCAGACTGAACAAAAGTGCTCGACGAAACAATCGTCACTCATGGTTCATTAATTCACGTGTTAGAGGTCAGTGCTACACGGATGGGGCTGAAAACACTGACAATATTTCAAAACCAAAGTTGAGAATAAAAACTGTAAAAGCGCATTTGTATTTCAAGCAAGTTTCTTTCCTCTAAACATTTATTCTGTTGCAGCACATTTTTGCACCTTTGTTATTTTGAAATTTGCAGCACTTTCTTTTACATTTCTACCTTTGCTCTTGAAGTGTTATTTTTTCTCCACGGATGAATTTCAATACGTTACATTTTTGTGTCTAAGCCGTCATTAGATGTTCATTGCTCTTCTGTTTTTTGTTTTTTTTTACACTTTACAACATTTCGGCAGGTCTGAATACAACCTGAGTCACAAACCGTCTGTGAACTCTGAAGATGTGTTTATAAAGACGGGCTTCTTATCACGTTTCCATGTTGTATTCCGGTTTTGTCTCGTGATGTCATTTACTGTATAACTGAACTGTGTTTTTAACAGTTTTATGACTTTAAAGTACTTGCAAAAATATGCTTTTTTCTGTCTCTTGTCTGTTAGTCAGACAAAACAAGACATTTGGTGATGACGTCACCTTTGGCTCTGGGAAATTGTGATGTGCATTTTTCCCTGTTTTCTGAAATTTTGTGTGCACCAAACGAGGAGTAATAAATGGAGAAAATAAATAAATGGGCAATTGCATTAATCGATAATGAAACGGTGTAACATGGGTAACAATTATTCTTGATGATAGCAGAGGGGATACAGACATGGACATGAGCAGAGAGAGAGAGAGCGAGACAGAGACCCCCACTTTGTTATGACAGCGAGAGAGAAAGAGGGGGGTAATCAGAGAGCGAGACAAAAAAAACATGCAGATGAACTGTTCATTGTCTCCTCCTGACACATCCCATTAAGCTGTCTAATATGTCAACTCTTATATCTCTTTTGTAACACACACAAACACACACACACACACACACACACACACACACAGACACACACACACAAACACACGCACACAATGAAATAGAGACACAATTGAGTGTCAGGCTCAACGATCGGGAACAATAGAAGTCAGCAGTTCTGTTTCACTGACCTCCCATGGCTCTGAACTGACCCTGCTCTGTGTGTTGTAGTGTGTGTGTGTGTGTGTGTGTGTGTGTCACTACAGTTTACAGCCATGGAAACACACACACACACACACACACACACACACACACACACACACACACACACACACACACACACACACACACACACACACCACAAAAAGGAAGTTCCCTTTCAGATGGGAGGCAGGAGGAAGGGGTTCATCCGGACTGATTTCACTGATGCATGCAGCTCCATGTTGTAAAGGTCACAGGTCAGACCAGGGTCCATATTTAGGCATGTAGACATTTCGAAAGGCTGCACAGTGGTGTCTAATCTCCTGCAGGGCTTCATCTTGATCATGATGTTACTGTTTGTTTCTTCCTTTATTCCCACTTGTTCATGGCTTTTGGGGGGTTCTTACTGACCTGAACCTAATTTACTGAATTTACCTGACTTGGTGCAACCCACCCCCCCATCCCCCTGCCAGCACACACCCTTCGTTGGATTCCTACAAAAATTTGGAAAATGCTCTCATTTTCCCCAGTAACTGGGAAGTCCGTACAGACAGAGAGAGAAGGGAGAGCAGTGAAGTGAATGAAACAGGACAATGAGTGTGGCAGACGAGCAAGCAGCACTCCCTGCACATCAATTATTGTATAAATGTCAAAAACAGCTAAGCTTGCAACACACACACAAGCGCACACACACACACACGCACACACGCACACGCACACACACAGACACACACAAACACACACACATACACACACAGCTGACCGATGAGCCCATTGACTGCAGTAAATGTACACAAACAAGCACACAGGCAGAAACACGCATCATCTAACTCCTACACACACACACACACACACACACACACACACACACACACACACAAACACAGTGATTTTCACTGACTCACTTCTTGTCGAACTCACCTGTGCAGACTGATGAGACACCTGGACTAGTGTGTTTAAAAACCAGCGTTAAGGCAAAAACATAAACACGATATTCTAAAAATCTGATCATTATTGCCACAACCTCAGTTTACCTGAGTAATCGATGAAGAGACATGAACGCTTTATTTTTTTTAATTATTTTTAATAGTGACATTGTTCATATTACAGTCATACAATTAACATATCAGAATTGACACAATATATATATATATATATATATATATATATATATATATATATATATATATATATATATATATATATATCTTTTTCCCTTTTTTCCCCCTTTTCCCTTCCCCCTCCATTCCCCTCCTTCACACCCAGTGGTAAAGAAAAAAAAATAAAAATTAAATAAATAAATAGTTTACAATAAAGTAAAGAAAGAGAGAAAAAAAAAAGGAAAAACATAAAAATAAATAATTAAAGGAAGTATATGTACGTCTATGCCCACTCATACATACCTACTCACATATATATACATACATACACTCCCAAATGTACATCATATATGCACCCATATATTCATATGTACCCACGCTTATGCAAGACTACTTACATCCATGCATGTTTACATACAGACATACAAATTTCCATATGGGTGCATCATATGTCACAGAGATTACGTCCATCATCTAATTACACAAGTCCAAATCCATGCTTGGTTTTTGTTTTTCAATGCATTTGGTTAGCATATGCGAACCATCTCTTCTTGAATAAGTTCATTTTACCTCTCATCTTATGATATCATTTCATTTTCATACAAGTTTTCAGACCACCTCAATCCATTTATCTAACCTGGGTGGATCAGTTTTTTTCCAACTTCGAGTTATTTGTTTAATGGCAGTAATTCTCAACACCCAGAAGATATAATAATTTTCTTTATTTAAACCTTTTGGCTGTATACCAAGCATGACATGTAATTGATGAACGCTTTAGCGCTCCTTGTCATAGATTGTCTGAAACTCTACTAAACTAAACTACTAAAATATTCTCCTTATATCACGTCTCTTCGGGAGGGTGACCCAGAAATCATCATTAACAATTATGTCTAAATTAACTTTTTTTTTCCCCAGAGTCAGATCTTTGTTATGGTTGCCTGTCTACGTTCAGTAATAAACATGCATTTTAATTTCCACTCAGTCACTGTGACTTAAGTTAAATCTACATTTTGCAGTGAGCTGTTATTACATAATTTCAACTTTCCCCAAAACATTAATCTGCTAAATTATTTTTACCTGAGACATTCTAATAAATGATGAGTACATTTGCAAAATGCAGACATAAATAATGTATATAAATGAAAGTCATGGCTCATGGTCATTCAGTTAATTTAAAGTGCATTTAATCCAAAGAGCCTATGAACACTTTACAGGTTAAAACATAAATATAACACACACTTAAACTTGTATATTGCGGTTTAACTGATCTGTCCACGTCAATAAAAAGTGCTGCCGGTGGTAGCCGTGCTCGTAATGCCGGCTACGCGCTGGTTGCGTGGCGTAAGCGTTTCTGTTGCGTGTCAGCTGCGTGGATTTTTCTATGTCTTTACACACCAGAAACGTGTCTGACGCAGCGCTGCTGCTGCTGCTGCTGCTGCTAGCCTTGTCTGGACACATGTATGTTTCCCATTGATAAAATGAAATACCATGTTAAACATAAATATATACAGATTTGATTACAGCAAAGACAACGTCGGCAGTATTGACGGCAAAATAGGCCACAGAATATTTAGTTCTGTATTGACAGGTGCAATACTAGATTTTTTTTATTATTACATTTATATCTGCATTTATATCAAAACCTAGAGACTTTCAAACATCAACATGTCGTTTATTAATATGAATTGTGTCAAAATGACATAAAAACATTTTTTCCTATTCTATTTTGCCTGGAAATGCTTCCAACACGCTTGCGAAACGCCTATTGCGAAAAATAGGCGTCGGTTTTATTTCTAGCATGCACGCATTTTTGCCGCGCCTGAGACGTGCTTGTCACGCAGGCAGTGTGTAACCTGCTCTAACCTGTTAACATGGGAGCCGAAATATGAACGGACACGCCACGCAGCTGACACTCTCACGCGATGCAGCCAGTGCGTAGCCGCCCTAACCATCTGAGGTCTGAGCAATTTATTTCAATCTTCGGTTCGCCTGGTTTCCTTGTGTATGACTGAATGAATGAATGCGTGTTCTTATCTTCGTGTCCGGCTGCTTACAAGCCCCATCGATTATAGGATTATTCAGACACATTTTAAATAAACACTTTCCTAGTGCTGACACAAAACAAAATAAGTACATAAAGGGTACAAATATAAAGTTTAGAATTTAACACAAAAAAAACACGTAAAGTTAACATTTCAACATAAAACCCTTTCAGACAAGAATAAATTATGGTACTAGTAGAAAATAGACAGATTAGGCAAATACTATGCTATACTATACTATACTATAATACTAGGTATTCCAAATAAGTAGTAAGGGAGGACAAACTGGTGAGAGAGAGAGAGAGAGAGAGAGAGAGAATGTAGTGTGTAATAACACTTGTATAACCTCAATCCTGTTGTGGCCTAAGGACTGTCTGTCAGAATTTAATATATGGTAGATGACTTATGCACTTATGCACCTTTTTAGTGTTTTTAACAAACCATAATTGTTTTGTTTGCATGTCCATTTACTGTAAGTGCAGATAAAAGCTCCAAAACACAGTCACCTAAAATGCTCCTTGGGGTGAATGGATAAAGACTGTCACTTGTTAGTGTGTCATCAGAACCCATCAATCTCTCTGAGCGGATCTGTCAGTGTTAATCTTCTCGTCACCAAACTGCTGTTTATCAAAACTATCAAAACTGCCCGGGCTTTAATCTGCAGCCAAAGAAAGACCTGGTAATAAAACCTGGTTATTGTAAATAGTTAACAGACAGCCAGGCAGTGAAAGCCATACACGAGATGCCTACGGTATGTGTCACTCATTCGCAAATAACACAGTCATACCGAAACCAGTTCGACGTGCTGACAGTCATTGTGAAAGCAGTTCTTCAGTGCTGATAGTCCCAGTTCCCTGGCCACATCCCTTCCTGAATCAGAGGAGAAGAACCACAGACCACTGCTGACATGTTACTGCACAGCGGTATCCAGAGTGCTGATGGTCAACCACAAGGAGAAAGTGAGACGGTTATAGAGATTAAGGCTGCAAGTGAGTCATATTAGCGCTCTTTTACATGGATTAATCACAAGGGATTCTGACACCCTGTTGTCTCATAAAAAACAAATAAAAACGTGTGAAATGTAGATTTTATCTGACTTTTAAAGCAGATCCTGGGAGGGAATAAGAGCTCAACTGAGCTGTCAGGAAGAAATCTACACACTATATGTGAAGGAAACGACACAACATATCCTACGTTAAAATACACCATGGCCAAAAGTATATGGACACCCCTTTACACTTAATTTTGTGTACTTTTTTTTTTACCTGGCTCTGTTTTTAATGGCTTTTGCTCCAATGAAAGGAAATCTTAAAACCCTATCATACTCCTTTTCAGCGACATATTTGTACTCATGGGGTCTACTGGAATAGGGTTGCATGCTTTGATTGCGAAAAGAAAAAAAACGTATAATGTTTCTCATACTGCAGCTCCTCTGCCTGAAACAGTCTGCTGTGATTGGTCAGCTGGCCCACTCTGTTGTGATTGGTCAACCAACTTCAAACAAGCCAATGGGCTGTGCTTGCTCAGGCAGCACCTATGGGCAGCACATATGAAAAACTGGGCTGGCATCGTCAATCAGTGACATCACTAATTGAGGAATTTGAAACAGGAATGTGGGCGAGGCGTTTCAGGCAGTTGAGAAAAAGTGCCGTTTGTGCGAGAGAAAGCTCCATTTGGAGTGAAATGTGTTTTTTGTACTTCATACATCTACTACACACACACACAAAAACTATACAACACACTAAAAGATGGGATAACAAATCCAATAAAGCATAATAGGGGCTCTTTATTGCTGCAGCATATGTTCTTTAGATGCTTAATGCTTTTGCAACTTTGTTGCAACAGTTTCCTGTTTCCTTTTCTGTTTCAATATCACAGGCACAAAGCCATCTCCATAAAGAAATGTGTTTCCCAGTTTGGTGTGGAAGAACTTGACTGGTCTGCACAGAGCCCTGACCTCAGCTGCATCCAGAAATGAATGGTCATGGGGTCGCCCGGATAGCTCAGTTGGTGGAGCGGGCGCCCATATATAGAGGTTTGCTCCTTGACACAGTGGGCCAGTGTTCGACTCCGACCTGCGGCCCTTTGCTGCATGTCAATTCCCCTCTCTCTCCACTTTCATGTCTTCAGCTGTCCTGTCAATAAAGGCCTAAAAATGGCCAAAATATAATCTTAAAAAAAAAAAAGGATAAAAAAATCGAAAATCGAATGAAAACCGAAGAGTGGAGGCTGTCATAGCTAACACATTCTCACCCCCAACTCTGGGTACCACTTTGGCGTCTTTTTTCCACGTGCAGGGTAGGTATAGACAACAAAACTACTTGGTTAGATTTCGAAAAAGTAAAAATAAGTATGTTTGTTATGTACCATACATAAGTGAAGTTAGTTAAGTAGCCTTAGTTGCGTACGTAACTTGCGTAGATTACATAAGGTTAAAATATATCAACGTTGACTTTTGGTTTCACACGGAACACAAACAGCAGTCTCCTGGGTAAAAGTCCATGGGGTTGCCTTTCTCCAAAAGTTGAGTTGGTCTCAACTGGCACGCTGCATTCTTTTTTTATGTCCCCCCTGCGGTAGTCTCACATTAACAGACATTCCTCCACAGCGCTGCGGGGGAGGGTCTGGCTAGTCCACACAGCATTCCGGGATAGGAGAAAAACCTGCTCTGGTTTATTGGCGTTTCTTTAAACCAATCACAACCGTTTTGGGCGCTAAGCCCCGGACACAATGACGGCGCCTCTGCAAAATAGCCTCGGGAAGGAACTTGTTTTGGTGGAACATGTGTACCTTCAAAGGTTGTTTTAGTCGTCCAACCATAGTCCTCATAAATCCACCGGAGTTTAGAATGCCAACACAAAGGAAGCGGAAAAGAGGGACATGCAGCGGAATTTCCGGCGGCACCTGAACTATCCCGGAACTGAAACGTGGTCGATAAAGACCACCCCTGGGGCACTCCCCGCCACGGCCTTAATGTACTACCCCCATTCAACATGAATGGAAGGACCTGCGTTTTTCACAGGCAGCCTGAACGTGGCCTAAAAAAGCTCTTGAGCACGGTGTTTAACATCACAACGCCTCCTGTGGAGTTGCCATTGTAAATGCTACTAGATAAATAGAGGGGGTGGCTGAGAAACAGCACTTTGTTCAGTTAACTCTCCTTAAAGATAAATAAAAGATTAGTCACTAGACCAAGAACACCAGCACCATAACCTTCCAGCTACCTCTGGCTGACAATAGCACCGCTGTTAATGTTTGCCTCCGTTACATAATGAAACCAACAGTTTGCCCCGTGTGCTTGATCAGTTCCCGGAAAAGGTAAACTGATATTAAAACATTTGCATGTTGCTGCAGGCTATCTTATATCATCTAAAGCATTAATTTAAACATGAAATGTTACAAAGTCATTTTGTATGAATGTTTTTACCATGATGTAACGTCAGACTCTATTATCTCTTTTAACAGCAGTATATTTCGTAAAAAAAAGAAATAAAGTTTTGTAGTATGACATATGTAATACATACATGTGTATGGGCTGCAGTTGTATTTTGCTGCTATTTGTATAATCATTAAAGAGATGACTGCAGCGTGCTCTGTTTGACTTATGAAATATGTATTAAGTAATGTTTGACAGAGTGATTGGATCATCACCGCATTCATTTGTAAAATGCAACAACGATTAAAACCAATTGAACATACGCAACGATGTGTTGCTCTGACAAACGTTATGCATGATTCAATACCAGACCCAGATTTTACAGTTTTCAGCGGTGATCCCGACTAAAAATCAGTTTGTTGTTCTGCTTGGCGTGGAGGAGATGTGTAAAATTTTTGAGTTCTGTTTTTTTTTGTTTAAATTCTGCATTATTCTGCGGCCCTTCATTAACTTTCATTTACAGCAACAGTTTCAACGCAATAATCAGGGTTACAAGCATATGAAATGTTAATGACAAGGGAAACAGTAATAATACAGTAGAAACACATATATTTCTACTTTATTTAAATAAAGTAGCAACAGTGGCATCTTTTGCAAGGTGAGTTTTATTTGTCACCTGCTTTTAAAATGAACAGGATATCCGCTTCGTGTTTGATCAGTTATTTAAATATGGAGAGCCCTTAGGTTGTAAACACCGCAGAGATAACTTTACAATAAGTCAGTTATTTTTTTTAGTGCTTCCTAGTTGATCCACTCCCGCCTTAACAAATATTGGCAGTAAAACGTTTTACAACCGTGATCATGTTCCCGCCTGAAGAGGAGGAAATGGAAGTACTTATTTGGTCAAAATACAGTGCAGAATGCCTCTGTGCAGACCAACACACTGGGAGGGAAGTTATCGGGTCGTCCTTTAATCACAGGGTTGGTGGTTCGAACCCTGGCGCAAAACTGCTCTGAAATCGAGTGACATCAGCTGAGACAACTGACTAAATCTTTTATTTATTTGATGAAAAATGATGTCCTAAAGGCTGAATGTGAGAATAAATGTTGTTTTTGCATCAGTGCGGTGAAGCCTCTTTTCAGTTGGCAATATTAAAATATGGCCGATCGCAATCTGAGCATCACTTAGTTTAATGTAAATAAAATGGTAATATTTAAGATAGAGAATACAATGGATTCTATTCAGGAAACAACACGTTTAACCCTCTAACTGTCATACAACAGTACCTGTAAATGGTTTACCGACTCATACTGTAGGTGAAGCCGCATGTGCGTGTGGCGTGTGTGTGTGTGTGTGTGTGTGTGTGTGTGTGTGTGTGTGTGTGTGCATGTACGTGCGATACATGAGGGGCAGACTGCAGTAATCTCACACTTATCCAAGAGTCTGTAGTGTGTTCGTGCTGTAAAAGTGACTTCATGAAATATGCTCTAAGATCTCAGAATACAGAGCAGTGGTGGAATGTAACTAAGCACATTTACTCAAGTACTGTACTCAAGTACAAATTTGAGATACTTTACTTGAGTCTTTTCCTTTCATGCCACTTTCTACTTCTACTCCGCTACATTTCAGAGAGAAATATTGTACGTTTTACTCCTCTACATTCATCTGACAGCTTTAGTTACTAGTTACTTTACAAAAATGAGATTTTTGAACTAAAAACACAGGTAGTTTATCAAATATGACGTTGTATTACAAATATATTAAATTATTAAATTATAAAACTGCCCATCAATATAAAGGCCTACAAGTCCAGCTTAAATCATTAGACCATTAATCACTTAGTTGATTGACGGAACAGTTTGGATCGTTTCCAGTTTCTAAAACGTAAGGATTTTTCTGCATTGAGTACTTTATGTACATTTCCCTAATGATACTTACATACTTTAACTTAAATAACATTTTCAATGCAGGAATTTTACTTAGTAGTATTTTCACAGCCTTTTACTTTTATTTATACACAATACAGTTGCCCCTTTCATGAAACCCCAGGACACTAAACGGAATTACAGAAGGGGAAACAGAGCTAGTAAGTAAGTAAGTAAGTAAGTAAAGTTTATTTGTATAGCACCTTTCACAGATAAAAATCACAAAGTGCTTCACAATAAAATGCAATACAACACAAGAAGTCACAATACAAGCAAATTGAAATACAAATAGAAAACATAACAAACAACCGTAAAAAAAAACCTTGACTAAGTAAAAGCCTGCTTGAACAGCTGAGTCTTAGCCACTGCTTAGGAGCCACTGCTTGGAATGACCGATCCCCTCTAGGTTAGGGGAGCTAGGGGAGGTTGTAGCCTGTGGTAAACAGGTGGTGTTTGAGGAGTTTTTTTGAACATGTCCAGGGATGTAGCATTGCAGACATCTGCAGGGAGGGTGTTCCAGAGGGACGGGGGGGCTGCAACACTGAAGGCTCTGTCTCCGAAGGTACACAGAGTCTGGCGTGGGGAATGGAGCGCAGGCCTGCGTCTGGTGGACAAAACTACAATGCAATACACAAATTGCAGATATTGGAGATCCCTCTCCAGAAAGATATCACTTGGGATTCATCTTGAGGAAAAAACATGTTGTTTTGGTTGATATAGCTACTCTGGATGGTGTTGCCCTGGCCTCCAGCACCACTGTTAGAAATTTAGGAGTTATCTTTGATCAGGATATATCCTTTAATGCCAATCTAAAACAAACCTCAAGAACAGCCTTTTTTCATCTTCGTAACATTGCCAAAATTAGGAATATCCTGTCTCAAAACGACGCTGAAAAACTAGTCCATGCATTTGTTACTTCCAGGCTGGACTATTGTAATTCCCTACTGTCAGGTTGCTCAAATAAGTCTCTTAAGACTCTCCAGCTGATCCAGAATGCTGCAGCGCGTGTTCTCACAAGAACTAAGAAAAGAGATCATATTTCTCCTGTATTAGCTTCTCTGCATTGGCTTCCTGTTGAATCCAGGATTGAGTTTAAAGTCCTTCTCTTGACCTACAAAGCTCTAAATGGTCTAGCACCATCATATCTAGAAGAGCTCCTAATACCCTATTGTCCTACTAGAGCACTGCGCTCCCAGAATGCAGAGTTACTGGTGGTACCTAGAGTCTCTAAAAGTAGAATGGGAGCTAGAGCCTTCAGTTATCAGGCTCCTCTCCTATGGAACCAGCTCCCGATCTGGGTTCGGGGGCAGAAACTGTCACCTCATTCAAGAATGAACTTAAAACTCTCCTATTTGATAAAGCTTATAGTTAGGGAGTGAGGAGTTGCAGTGTTCACCTAACTGGCCCAACTGCTTCTCTTCATAATTGTTAGATTAATAATACATAACAAAGTAGAGGGAGGCAGGCCAGCCAAGCCAGATCCCGCGGGGGAGAGTTCTAAGCCCGAAAAAGCTACCTCTCCTTATGACCTGTCTCTCTTAGTTACCTGTTATAGTTACGCTGTTATAGTCCTAGACTGCCGGGGGACTTCCTTCCTTTGACACACTGAGCTGCTCTCTCCTCTCCCTTTCTATTACTGTTTCTATTACTATTTGTGTGCAGCCCGTCCCAGAAATGCTTGTTACTAATCCTAGTTTACTCCCCGGAGTCCTTATGCTTTTTTTTCCCCCAGCGTATTTCCTTGGAGAACGTTGGTACCAAGACCCTGGTTGCAGCTGTCGCCGTGGTCCTGCTGCACTCCCTGCTGAGCTCAGCGATGCCCTGCAATGTCATGCTGCGTCCTGCTGAACCCTGCAGCTTCCCGCTACATCCAGTCACTGTTCCATTATTAATGTGACTACTATCGCCACTGTTCATCACACCCCCAACCGCTCGTCAGACACCGCCTACCAAGAGCCTGGGTCTGTCCGAGGTTTCTTCCCAAGAGGGAGTTTTTCCTCGCCACTGTCGCACTGCTTGCTCTTGAGGGAATTACTGGAATTGTTGGAATTGTTGGGGCTTTGTAAATTATAGAGTGTGGTCTAGACCTACTCTATCTGTAAAGTGTCTCGAGATAACTTATGTTATGATTTGATACTATAAATAAAATTGAATTGAAAATTTTCTCTGTGTGAAGTTTGTCAGTAGCTTTCCAAACGCTTATAGTTTGATTTCAGTCGGTCTGCACTGGGCATTGTATGATATTCTGTCACTGATTTCTTGTCAAGTCAAAATCACAGTTTGTCTCGTGGGCTTTACGATCTGCACGCCATGTATCTTTAGACCCCGCATTTTGAATCTTTGAAACTAACTATACCATGAAAATGTGTACATACTACTCACTGTTTAGTGTTTATACTGCAGGTATAAAGTCTCTCTCTCTCTCACACCCACACACACACACACACACACACACACACACACACACACACACACACACACACACACACATTCAACCTTCCACGCATGGGTACACAGTTACAGCATGTTCACACCTTTTCTTTGGAGAAACGTTTTTGAATGTCTTTCAGTGGAAAGATGAGTGAGAAGAGCATGGAGGCTCTGCGAGCTCAAAAAAGCCGAAAACAGTTCAAATTCTGACTAGACGCAGCCGGGATCACAACGGGTAACCAATGGCCCTTGTAATCCTGCACACTATTTTATTATGATCAGTTGTTGGTCTCTTATTTTCTTCACCTTGCCTCACTGTGTCTGAGCTGAGCCTCATTAAATACATTTACTCCACTCTTCACACTTTTTACACATTTACTCCAATTCTTTAACTAATATTTATCACTGTGACTGCTGCAACTTTCCATGCCAGAAAAACCGGACTGAAATGTCAGTGTTTGAACTGTAATTTGACACCATGCAGTGTGGAGGAAAGTTAAACTCAACTGACCCTAAAGAACTTTCTCACCACACCGTCTCTCTCTCTCTCTCTCTTACGTGTTTAAACTCGTATGAAGCTGTGAAGACTCCCAGCAGGCTTTTCTCTTTCTTAAGATTTGCTTCAGTTATTGACAAAAACAAACACACAGCAGAACAATCAATTTCAACACCGAGAGCTATTTTTTTTATTTTTTTATTATGGGACCATCGTTGTAGCAAAACTTTTTGCAAATGTTTGTTAAAAGGTTGTGCAATTCGATTTGTAAGTGTGTCAAGGAATCTTTAAATGCGTAATCAGATTTGGGAATGTGTACAGATCTTTGCACACATTTACAGATGTGTCTGCACATTTACCAATCAAAATACACTTGCTAATCTGAATACAGATTAGGAGATTTTTTTTATTACACATTTACAAATCTGATTAAGAGATAACAGGGCCGTTTTTCAACCTGCTTCATGTTGTCTTCACCTCCGACAATCTCGACCAAAACCTTAGTGGACCAAGCAGACATTGCACCCCAGCATCTAACTGCCCAGATTAAAGGAATACTTCACCCCCCAAAATGACTATATGTATATCATTTACTCGCCCCGTGTTACCCTGAATTCTTGAAGAAAACGTTGTTTTTCTCGCACACCTTCACGGTGAACGAAGAATCCAAAAATGGAGAATTTGTTTTGATGTGTTGAAGTAATAGGGGTCCGCGTTTAACAACAGCAAAACTATACTTCGGGACAGTATCACGCCTGTGCAGGGCTGCGACTTGTCAGAGGAGTACGCTGCAAGTAGCGCGCCTTTGTAAGCGCCAGACTGTTTTTGTGAAATGTATGTTTACTGTTGTTAAACGCGGACCCCTATTACTTCAGTTCATCAAGAATTTTCTCCATTTTTGGATTCTTCGTTCACCGTAAAAAGTTTACTCGGTAAGTAATATGCAAATGATCATTTTGGGGATGAAGTATTCCTTTAACCTCTTTTTTTTTTTTTTGGACAAACAAATGTCAATGGGACACTTCTGGACGGAATTTTTATGGCTGCTCTTGATCCCTAAAGGATGAATCCAGATGATTTTGAGCACCACCATGTTGTGTACCAGTGCAGCAGCTCCATGTTTCCATGACTCTAGCACCACCCTCAGGTCGCACCTGCTGGGCTGTTGGTGCTGCGTGTTGCTTCATCAGTCAGTCTGTCAGCTGCTGCGTTTCAGAGCCACGTCAGCACTCTGCCTGTTAATGTGTAACTGTGTGTGTGTGTGTGTGTGTGTGTGTGTGTGTGTGTGTGTGTGTGTGTGTGTGTGTGTGTGCGTGCGTGCGTGCGTGCGTGTGTGTGTGTCTGATGTACCTGACCAAGGTCATAGTGGCTAGTGTGTGACAGAGTCTTGTGTGTGTGTGTGTGTGTGTGAGTGTGTGTGTCCACTAGTGTCCACTACTCTATTGGCCATCATGTTTGAATCAAAATATTTTTTAGGAATATTATTTAGAAAAAGCAACATTTCAGACCAAGTCAGTTTCATGTCGGTGGATTCGCTTGTAAATCTGCCCAAAGCTGTTGTACAGAGTTCCACTCTGGTGAACTTTGACACAGAAATGTGTGCTGTTGAGAGTCAAAGACGGGGGATATTATCATATCAGATGTGTCGCACCATCTAGTTTTATGTAGGCAATAACTCTGCTCTGTCAAATGAAATGCAGCACCAATACAACTTTTGTTGTAATTTGGTATCCATTTTGGAACAATTTGATATTTTGTAGAGCTTGAGACCGATTTAGCATTGCACTGCTATAACACTATGCAGCAGAGCCAGAGATATTGTGTTTTTTAATCCATATTCCTTATCAAAACCTGGCACCCACATTACCCACAATGCAACTTCACCAACAACAGTTCCATCCAATATTCAGGTGTGTTAGTAGCGGCTAATGTAGCCGTGAGCCACTAAACTTCAAGCAGAGATGATGAGTGGGCTACTTTCTAACTCAACGCCTCCAGATATTTTTTTATTTTGTGGATCTCAGACCCAAACAGCGCTGACTCAAGTGACATTACTTCAGCCGAAAGGCAATATACAACTTTTTTCCAAATATGCAGTAGAACTCCCCAACACCTGTAAACAGACTTTATTATGTAAAATTGTTAAAGGTCCCCTTTAAAATGAAAATACCTTACTTTACGTCCTTACATTAAAGGCAGGTTTTGGTAATGTTAAAAGTGAGTAGGATTTTTATTTTCTGGCAACATTGCGAGCTCATGAAAGTCATGAAAAAAACGCTTTCCAGACAGTATGAGCAGATGGAAATGCAAATTGAGATAATCTCTTGACATCATATGACGCTTTTGCCTTGCCTCCTTTTCCTGGTCACTGTGTCCCCCTGCAGCACCCTGCACTCCTACTTTTTGTATATACTGCCTATTTCAACATCAGTCTCTGCTAAACCATGATTAAGGTGTGGTGGAAATCTAGATCCACTTGGTTAAGGTCAGGGAAGGATCAAAGTCATGGTTGTACATTTAAAAACTCAAAACTGACTGCTGTTATGAGAATGAATGTGTTTTTATTTTATGCTGTGAATTCTGAAAAAAAAAAGCTGTTTATAGATGATGCAATTCGTTACCGTTAATATGCAAATAAACTTTAGCTGCAAGATAAAATCTGTTGTACTCTTTCAACATAAGTGAATTGTACATTGCCTCCAATAATGTTCTGTTACTTTACTTTGGTATTTCCATTTCTTTCTGCTCTCTGAACGATATCAGTACCAATCGTTCCTACAGTACAATAACTATTCTGACAGCAGAATATATCGAGTAAGCGAGAAGAAAAGCTCCTCAAGCCTCAGCCCTCAGGGTATTTTCCCAAATCGTCTGCTGGGGATGGAATAACCGTTTAACTGTTTTGTGATGCAAGAGCCTGAAATATGTGGAATACTCTCAAAACCTCAAACTGTTACCCAACTTCAGTACATCCAGTCTTTTCCCAACCGCAACTTGAAAATGAGTTTCAAAACAGATGCAAAGCTGTCAACAGAGAGTCCAACTGCTCTTTGTAATGCCTTTTGTTTCCAGTGGTGGAAGAGGTATTCAGATCCTTTACTTATGTAAAAGTACTAATACAACACTGTTAACATACTCTGTTACAAGTAAAAGTCAAATGTTACTTATGTAAAAGTAAGTATCATCAGGAAAATTTACTTTAAAAAAATATATATTTACATTAAAAGTACATTTTAGAAACTGTAAATGATCCAAACAGTTCTGTCAATCAACAAAGTGATAAATGGTCTAATCATATCAGCTGGACTTGTAGGCCATTCTATTGTTGGGTAGTTTAATTTATAACACTACATCATATTTTATAAACTACAAGTGTTTTGTGTGCAACAATCTTAATGTGTAAAGTAATTGGTAACTAAAGCTGTCAGATGAATGTAGTGGAGTAAAAAGTACAATATTTCTCTCTGAAATGTAGTGGAGTAGAAGTAGAAAGTGGTATTAAAAGAAGTACATTACAAGTACTTCTTTACTTACATTCCACCACTGTGTGTTTTTTTAAAAATTTGCTCAGAGTGGGGTCTGTCTGCCTCAGTGCAGCTGCTTGGTAGTCGGTTGTTTTCAGAGGGAGGACAGCTCTAATGATCTGCTACGATACCCGCAGCTCCACTGCTGGAACAGCGCCTGGCATCCTCTGTTGGCATGGAAACAGTCCAAACCACAGGCAGTCATGTCCTTGGAATAGATATCCTGTAAGCAGTTTAGCTGATGTTCGTGTTCTTGTTTTTATTTTTGTTGAATGTGGAACCCATTCAAAAACCATAAAAATACTGCAGGCACTACGTTTACAATATATATATATATATATATATATATATATATATATATTGTGTGTGTGTGTGTGTGTGCGCACATGTGCGCACGTGTATGCGTGTGTGCATGCGTGTTTGTGTGCGAGCATAGTGTAACACCACAGCTTCAGTTATAAGACAAACAATCTGTGTGTTAAAACCTTTCTACACTAAAACCTTTCTACATTGTAGCTAGGATTCACTGTCTCATCTGAGAAAGGTTGCTGGTAAAATACGAGTTTTTTCTTCATCCAGCTCCTTTCCGATCATGGAAATGTAACGCGATATAGCAAACAATTTATGGTGGGATTATACCGGTAAAATGTGTCTGTTTCCATGAGCGGAATAAAAACATAGCTGATACTATAAAGGTTGAGACCAAGATCAAGATCCATCAGGATCAAACTGCATTTGTGAGTGTGTAAATAGGTACGTGTGTGTTAATTTGCAAATATTTGCTTCTGTGACGTAAAAGTTTCCATGCGTTGATAAGTGTGTGTGTGTGTGTGTGTGTGTGTGTGTGTGTGTGTGTGTGTGTGTGTGTGTGTGTGTGTGTGTGTGTGTGTGTGTGTGTGTGATTCGGTAACAAGCCATTCCTCTGTGTCCCTACATCTACTGAGTTATGCTCATCATTGCTGCCCTTACCTTTACATCTCTGAGCTCACAGAGAGGTTTTGGGTGATCACTCTGCAGTTCTCATCCTCTCATTTAGTCAGATCTATCAGCAAACGGGGTCTGTCCCGGGTTTAGTTCAAACTCTGGGTGGTAACTTACGCAGTGAGCCTCACTTGCTGAGTTTCTCTCTGCCGAGCCTGAAGCTGTCTGACGTGCTGTTTCCTCACGTCATATTTAACTTCACTTTGTTTTTTTTTATTCCGCTCATGGAAACAGACACATTTTATAATCCCACCATGACTTATTTGCTACATCCCAGTACATATCCATGATCGGAAAGAAGCTGGATGAACACACAACTCTTATTTTACCAGCAACCTTTCTCAGATGATACAACAAACAGAAATAGATTGACTGTCAGTCAGTTAACAATTCATTTTACAGAGAAAAGAGAGAGAGAGAGAGAGAGAGAGAGAGAAGACCAAAAAAACGAAGGGGAAAAAAAATAGTAATTATAATAATAATGAAAAAAAGAAATACATTTGCTTTGAAGTTGTTTGTGCACACTGGTGTTTATAAGAGATGAAGATCATGCATATATTTGTGAGTGAGGATTTATTTTAAGATTGTTTTTCAGGGCTTTTTTTCCACAGGACAGATGAAAACATGAAAGGGAAGAGAGAGGGGGGAATGACATGCAGCAAAAGGCAGCAGGTCGGAGTCGAACCCGCAGCCGCTGCATCAAGGAGTAAACCTCTATATATGTGCACCTGCTCTACCAACTGAACTAACCTGGCCACAGCTGCGAAGATTTTTAAACTTAATTAGTCCCTGATTTTTAACTTAACTTAACTAAATTTGAATTGATGTTTTGAATAAAGACACACACCCATGCACAAAAGCGCACACACACACACACACACACACACACACACACACACACACACACACACACACACACACACACACACACAGGTGAAAACTGCCCACATCAACAATCATTACAACACATTTATTATGACTAACAATGTTTTTTGTTGCTCCAACAAAGGTGTAATTTCCCCTGGGGTTTTCTCTTCTGTTGCTCCTCAACATGAAACCTGTTAAACATGAACTCCTGCACAGCTGATCCATCAACATGTTGACCTAAACTCTACCCTTTATTCTTTTCACTTGTGTCATACCTGGAGTTGACCTTTGACCCTGCGCTCATGACTTACATACCAGAAGCTGCTGCAGTATAGGTTCCTCTTTGTGTCTTCCACAGAAACATGAACCTCTTCTCTCTTGCTTTACGTTCCAACCAGCCGTAAACTTTCCTTTCTTCTTTTGTTCCTTAAAATGATTTTCTTCATTGTCAGCCATCTATGTCCCTGCTTCAGATTCAGACAAAAGGTGTGTCAGTTCTGTATGAACGCACCATGTGCAGTTGACATGCAGCCTCACTCTCACTGCTGTGTCCCTTTTTTATGTACAACCTATTTTTTTGTTGACTAGACTAGACTATTTAAAGTGAAGAGATGTACTATTTCCTCCATGTCATTGCAATCTAAACTTTTGTCTGAAGTGAAGTCACACAGTCACATCAGGATAGGATTGGATGAGGCAGAAAACCATATATACGTATATATGTTTATCCTACAAATTTACTATAGTTTTCATACTTAAGGAGATTACTTTACAGTTTTTTTCTGCGTATTTACTGTGTAACTCTATGTTGTCTCTTTGGGGCTTTGTCCTGGCCAGGTCGTCGTCGTTGCAAATGAGAATTTGTTCTCGATCGGTTAAATAAAATAATAGTAATAATATCAAATCCTAAAATACAAAAAAATATGAAACCTCCACATAATTAGAGTAACCCTAAAAATGAATTAATTACAAAAGAGGCAACAGTAAGAGAAGAAAAAGTGCTTCACGTGTCTCTCAGTCAACACCTCGACTTTGAGGCGATGTGTGTGTGCACCTGTGTGTGTGTGTGTGTGTGAACATGTGAGCTGAACAACATGTGTCAGTGTGCTGCTGAGAACTTTGAGGTGGTGTCATTTTACAAGGTCTGTGTGGGCTGAGTGGTCCTTTAAACATTATCCTGACATGAACTGATTGTACGTGTGTGTGTGTGTGTGTGTGTACACACAAAACCTCTCACATGTAAAGCATCTCGACCCCTCAAATTTTTTCTTGAGGGCGAAACTCAATAAGCATTTTCTCTTAAAGACAAAACACACACACACACACACACACACACACACATAAGGAGGCAGTTCCAGTGAATACCAGGAGCATGTTCACATTTGTGAATGAAAGACTTTCTGTCTCCTTCCTTCCGTGGAATGTCTCCCTTGGCAGGATTCCAGAAACTTTTCAATGGCGGGAAAACAGACAACACACACACACACACACACACACACACACACACACACACACACACACACACACACACACACACACACACACACTGTGAAAAGTGATGAGTGTGGATTGTAGCCTAATTCTGTCCTGTACACACAGTCCGTGTGTGTGTGTGTGTGTGTGTTTGTTCAGAGGAGTTGGAATTGCACTCACAGCCTTTTTTTCAAAGCTAAAACCAAAGCTGAACAACATGTAGTGCTAAAAAACAAACACTTTAAAAAGTCTTCAAATCAAATAATTGTATAATTAATAAATATTAACTAATATTAATTATAATAACTCCTTCAAAGACCTTATAGAAGCAGGTGAAGTCATCCGATGGTTCAAAGGTTACAGCTTTACGTTCTTTTAACACTATTTACAGTGGTATGGCATAGTCTTATAGGATATTAGTATTTTCAAAATAAATTGAGCGTCTTATAAATGTCATTATTTGATGTGGTTCTATACATCAGTGATTCCCAATTAGGGGTAATTCTGCAAAAAAAAAAAAAATAGAAATTATGATTTGATTAAAAGAATATGCTGTAAATAAACACCTGAACAATAGATGTCGCGGTTATGTGAGAATGCTTGAAAACTAGTTAGCAAGTGAACACAGAAGTTTAAACAGGTAGTTAGCTAAAAGTAATGAATGACCGGTGGGAATAATTAGCATAAAGTATTTCATAAGCAGCTGTAATGGTTAGCTATGGAAGTAGGCCTACTGATCAAACACTTCAAATAATTAGCTAAGAGTAACAGATAAATGGTTGAAACATTCAGCAATCTCCAACAGAATAAAAAATGAACAATATCCACGTTTATATAATGAATAGTGTTATACATTTGGAACATGATGAAGAGGTGTGTGAGGTCATCTGACAGGGCTGTGGGGGGGGACCTCAGACCAAAACGTTTTACGTTTTCAGACTTCTCTGAGAGACTTTAATTTTAAGTTTGTGATATTTTATATTACCGAAGAAAGGAACAAGACAAAATACCTACAAGCAGTTTGTTTAAAAAAAAAAAGTCAGTCAGATTAAGTCCAATTAAGTAAAACAATATTACATGTACAGTGTAAGCAACCAAAACTTTATGAAGTTTTATGTAAAAATGGACCTAAACAAAGTGAAACATTGTAGCCTGACATAGAATTTCCCAGCCACTTTTTGCAATGTGTGACCACCCACACACACACACACACACACACACACACACACACACACACACACACACACACTCTATCTCTCTTTCCCAGCGGCTGTGTTCCCCTGCTGCTCGCTGGGACCCTCCCTCCACGGCTCCTGATTGGCTGCTGAAGTTTGGCGGGCTTTGCTCCTCCTCGTGACTAATACTACTGCTGCTGCTGCAGTCATCGAGGCAACACACAGGAACAAAAGTTCAGCAGGGTGGTTGCCCCGGCGATGCATTCCCCCGTAAACAAGCAGCCGGCTCCAGGCCGAGAGGCTGAAACCAGCCGGACAGAAACAGATTCCGAGCTGGACGAGTTGTGCTGTCCAGTCAACAGAACAACCAGGAGTCTGAGAAAATGATCAAATGTTTCTATAAAATTCAGGTTTTTATTCTTGAAAACAGGTGGACAACAACGCGTGGTATATTTCACACATGTAAACATGGACGTAGGCTACAGTTCTGTCGGTATGTGTATATATGTATGTGTCATGATCTCCGGGACAACACGTGTGTCCGATGTTTTATTCCAACACTAAGATAATGTAGGCTATGCCAAAATATAATCTGATTACGGTGTAGTTGGAGTTATAATTTACTGTGTAAAAAAAACAAAAGAATTAAAATAAAATTTGATAAATTATCATTAGTAGGCTAATGTGTATGTAATGACTAAATGGTTAAAGGCCTAGTCTGGTAAGTTCAGAAAATGACATCACTTTACTGTAGTGTAGCCTTTAAAACCAGGAAATACACTTACACTTACCATATTACGAAATTACTATATCCAAAATTTAAGATGATAGCTGGTCTCATATCACGATATCGATATAATAGTGATATATTGCCCAGCCCTACTTGATAATGAGACATATTTTAGGGATTCACACCAGTGCCCCCCCAAAATAATTGCACACCAATCTCAGGGTCTTGAATCTTGAATCCTGAATCAACGTTATCTGGTTACAATTCGAATCCTGCTTTTGCCAAATTGCGATAAAAAAAACAACAACTCAGGTCTCCATATTGAAAGGGTGAGTCTGTGACTGCTTGTCAAGCTGCAGCATCATGATGTGCATGGGCCGTTTATTTTAGAAGTAGGTCAGCTACGTTTGTCGTCTATGTTACCATTACTCGGTAACAGGGTGCGCTATATATAAATACCTTGACCTTGTCAAAATAGAAATCACTTGTTCATATCAAATATCACACGCCACATAAGTCCAACTGAGAGGGAGAGGTCAGCTCATTCATTCATACTCGTATTATGTATGGGATACATTTGCACTAGAAATTAAAAGGCAATCCAAACTAATGTGTTCATGGTAATGAAGGAACATGTCAGCCAGTGCAACCGTGTGGCTCTTTGATGTGTTTTGTTAATCGTTTTTTGGACAATGATGGAGCGTTAGGGCACAGAGGAAGAAGATATTTTCAGGCTCTGGATATATCTCATAATCGGATTCATCAATACCTGTTATACAATAACTGTGAAAAGGTGTCATTATATATTCAAGAATCATTTACTGGATTTTGTTTTTCCAGCGTTTTTCTCCACAGACCTGGGTCTGTATTCAGCTGAAGTCTTATCTTATTGGTTGAGTAATCGTGGACATTTTGAGCTGGGGCCTGATTTCGTGAACTACTGCTGTTGCTGCTGCTGAGGCTTTGAGTTCTTGCAGTCTTTGGGTTTTATTGAACCAAATCTGATTATCAAAAAGGCAGCATCAAACCAAATCAGCGGATGGGCAAACATTTGTTCACCCTTTGGTCCTGAAAGATACAAAAAAAAAAGAAAATAGAAGAAGAAAGGAAAGGAATAGATGTGATCAGTGAAAACAAACAAAACTTGGCAGAAAGTTTGGAACAGAATGACTTCTGTTTACTGGACGAATCAGAGGTTTTTGTTTTCAGTCAACAGATCAGAGCGAACATAAGGAGAGAAAGAGGGAAGGGAGGGAGACAGAGAGACAGGGAGTCTGTTGTGTGTTCACCCCAAACTGAAACTATCGAGGACCTCTAGTGGTGAGAACTTCCAACTTGCTGTCTTGTTAGTTTAGATAAGGCAAGACATGATTATTTATATAGCACCTTTTAAACCGCATAAAATGATTTGCAGAAGACAAAGACATTCTTTACTTTAGCCCACTTATTTGTTCTGTGGTTCACATTGTAGCCTACGCTTGTCACACAGTCACTGTGTGTGTGTGTGTTCATCACTGGGTTGTAGAGGTGGTTGGTAATTATTATCACCTGTACACCTGCCTGACTTTATCCGTTTTGTGTAACAGAGGATGTGAGTAGAGAGTAGTGAGTCCTAATTTCCTATTGATTGCTGTCATCAGTTTGTCTGCTGTTTTACTACACACAATACAGTATATCAGCGTGCACAGCCTCCTGTAAGGTACTGACTTCTATACTGTAATTAATTCAGAACATAATTTGACTGAAGGGACATGGCTGAAGACATACAGACACAAACAACAGCAGAGATAAACACACACACACACACATATACACAGAGGAACACGTGTATACAAGTAAAGAGACACGAAATGCATTCAGACAAAAAATGTGCAAAATGTGTGTGTGTGTGTGTGTATGTGTGTGTGTGTGTGTGTGTGTGTGTATGTGTGTGTGAAACAGGGTCAGGATCAGTGGTTTGTATCAGAGTGTGTTTTGTGTTTGAAGAGCGCCGTTGCCACGTGGCACCACGGCAACATGAGACAAATCGTTTCCATGGCGAGGGCCAACTGAAGCCGGCCCAGAGGACAGGTTTGGCGGGAAGTGTGTGTTTGTGTGTGTGTGTGTTTGTTTGTCTGTGTGTAAGAGCTAGAGAGAGAGAGCTAGAGAGAGAGAGAGAGAGAGAGAGAGAGAGAGAGAAGACTAAACAGAGGCTGTGTGTTTGTATAGATAATGAATGACAGAGAATCTGTTTGTGTGTGTGTGTGTGTGTGTGTGTGTGTGTGTGTGTGTGTGTGTGTGTGTGTGTGTGTGTGTGTGTGTGTGTGTGTGTGTGTGTGTGTGTGTGTGTACATGTAATATAATCAGGGAATGATCTCATCAAAAAGGAAATCAGAGCCTTCTGTGTTCCTGTGTAATATAATGCAAACGTTTCAATGTCAAAGGTCATGGATTTATTTAAAAAAACAATTGTATCAAAGACGTCCTGGTGGAAGTACTCCCATCCTTTACTTAAGTAAAAGTATGAATACACAAGTACTATCAGCAAAGTATACTGAAAGTAGGTTATCAAAAGTAAAAGTAGTCATTCTGCAGAGAGAGAGAAGAGAGGGAGAGAGAGGTGAGAGAGGGAGAGAAGGAGAGAGAGGTGAGAGAGGGAGAGAGGGAGAGAGAGAGAGAGAGGTGAGACACACTAAACACACTAAAGGGAAATAAGTTACAGACTGATCCAGAGCATGCGTCATCTGATAACATTTTGCCACATTTGTCCAGCTTGCTGACTCCCACCTGTTATCAGCAACTGTCTTCACAGCAGTATAACCATAACATACTTAAGTCAAATTTATTTATATCACAATATCACAAATTTGCCTAAAGGGGCTTTACAATCTGTACGTACAATACTCTGTCCTTTCCTGATTCCCATCAGGAAAAACTCCCCAAAACAAAACCTTTTAACGTTGTAAAAATAGGCTAACGATTGTGTCATAACCACGCAACTTTCTGTCGTATAGAGGAATTACCGTACAGTACAGGAGAAGCTCGCAGGCAGTTTCAACATTAGCGGTTTAAGTTTAATTACTAATGTTAACTAGCATTTTATTAAGCAATAATTAGCCTGTGCCTGTGTTATCTCCTTACATATACCTACGCTCTCCGTCTCTGCAAGATTGGGAATGGTTGAGATTTCTCTTGGCACAGCTACCAGAAGATTTACAACTTTCAAACAGGTTGCTCACATCAGATCTACATCTTCAAGCTCAGTTTGCAAAAAAATTGAGTATGGACAAACAGGATTACTAAATTATAGATTGCTCCTACACACACTACAGTTCAGAAAACTTGGAAAGCTGTGACTGATTAGCTGGATGTTTTTTTTATTTTTATTTTTTAAATGAGGGAAAAGGCTGAACTCCATATGTTTTTAAATCGTTAAAAGTTGTGACAATACATGAATGATACTGTGTAGGAGCAGACTGACGCACCGTTATCTCTGGGAGTATTGAAGGCTGTGGCCTTCTGGGTTCTTTATCCTGCCGCTGTTTAGTTTGAGATAACAGGTGGGTCGGGCACACAGTGTTTGATCTCCATATTATCAGTTCACCTTTAGTGTGACTCGCTTACACTGAGTTTGTTCCCGCTGCTGCTGCTGCTGCTGCTGTGTGGGTCAGGAGTCATGATGGCTCTCAGGCTCAATATTTGTTTGCTGGAGTGTTTTACAGAGGAACTGCTGCAAGTGTGTGTGTGTGTGTGTGTGTGTGTGTGTGTGTGTGTGTGTGTGTGTGTGTGTGTGTGTGTGTGTGTGTGTGTGTGTGTGTGTTTGTGTGTCAGACACTGTAGGAACGGAAATGTCATAAATTCTCTCCATACTATTGTGTATGTAGTGTCAAATGTAAACAGTACACTTGCAGGAGATTGTTCACAAAGTCTGCGGAGATGTTGGCTCAGCAGTGTCTGTATGACTGGCTGTAAAACTGCACAGATGCCATCGATAACACATGATGCCCACAAAAACATTATTTTAAATACATTATTTTTCTACTTTTCCACATGGCATCAGTTTCGGCAAACAATTGGCAGCTAACATTTTATAGGTCTGACCTGCTGCTCTGCGTGTCTGTCTGTAGTCGGCAGAATGTTTTATGCCATTTAACCCTCGTGTTGTCCTCTGGTGAAATGTGACCCGTTTTTTGAAGTTTTTATATCAGAAATATAAGTTTCTTTCAACAAAATTTCCCCAATAATTACATGCAACACTGAAATAAATATTGATGATCACTACTTTCATGGTGTACCCGGGTCAAAATCTGTAATACATAAACATATGTTCCTTTGATCTTTACTATTAGTCAAAATAATTCAGAATTTCTGCTAATTTTACTAAAACATTTGGCATCATTTCATGTGAATGAGGTGCAGTGACTATACATTCCAAACAGAAGTGTAAAACGAGTAATGGTAATAAGCTGGAAACAAGTTGGCTAAGAAGACATAAGACAGAAATGGGGGATAATTTACAGGCTACTTTATGCTTTATGAATAGGCAAACCAAACCAGGTCAATTTTGGTCGATGGGAAGACAATACAAGGGTTGAAAAAAAAAGGAATGTGTCTGTTTAACTTGTTAACGTCCAACTTAAAAAAATCACATCACTCAGTCAATATTATTGAAAGTTTATTATTGAAATGAATATTGAAATTAGCAAAAGAATGTCTGTAGGTCTATTCTGGAAAGAAATGCTTGTTTAACCTCCTCTGAGCTAATGACTTCTTGAACAATAAGCACCACACCACACCATGAAATGACCAATCTTGACATTCACAGGTAACGATTAATGCTGTTTAATGTGCTACAGTTGACTCCCTAAATTAGCTGTATGCAAACTGACATTAAAAATGCACTTTCAGTGGATTTTTGTTTGGTCGCAAGTTGCAAAACAAGACGCGTCCATGTTTGTAGATACAAGAGAAACAGAGCTCGAGAGATAATGTGGGTTGTTGCTGTTCAAAGGCTTAACATGTGTTCTGATAGAAAGCAAAGACAAACAACATTTTGAGAAAGTGTTCTTTCTCGTGTGCCCTTAGTGAGACATGCAAAATTACTTTTAAAAATGTTTGACATCTCTTTCCAGAAACGGCATCCCTTTCTATAATAAGAAATAGCAGCAATAGAAATATCTCAAATCCTGGACATATTACATCAAAACTACCTGCGTGGCACGGCACTACGAAAGATGAGTAAATGTATATTTTGTTTTTGAAATTTGAACATTGTCTGGCAAAGGTAACAGTATAATGCAACAATGTGTGACAACTAATCTCAACTCAAGGTCCACTTATTATCTTTTTCAAAGCTTCATCAGAAAATTGATGGGATTGGATTATTTATTGATAGATGGATTATATTATAATCAATTACACACTGATTGTATATTGATACATGTTTAATATACATTTATGAGTTGAAAAAGGAGGATGTGTGGCAGGTTAACTCAGTTGGTAGAGAGGGTGCACATACTGTATGTGGAGGTTTATTCCTTGACGCAGAAGGTCCAGGGTTCGAATCTGTTTCCTGCATGTCTTACTCTCTCTGCCCTTTCATATCTCAGCTGTCCTATCAATTACAGGCGGAAATGCCCCCCAAAAATGATCTTGCGCTTCAACAATAGAGGGTCTCGGTGGAGTGCTAAACCCAAAATCCAAAAGGCAAGTTCCAGTAATTGAAGAAAAGTTAGCATATCTCAAGTTCCCAAGTTAAGGAGGACAAAGGCAAGGCAGTTTTTTTATATAGCACAGTTCATACAAAAAAGCAATTCAAAGTGCTTTACATAAGCATAAACATACAAAGCAAATATAACATAAAATCCAACAATTATAAAAACAAAAACAAAGCAAAAGCAAACAAACGGTAAATTTAAAAGACTTAAAAAGCATAGAGGCGTAGGAATGACCATCTCTAAATGACAGGAAAAACAATGTCGAACAGAAAAGTTTTAAGTCTTGATTTAGAAGAACACAGGGTTGGGCCAGATCCTAAGTGTTGGAAGTTGGAAGTTTATTCCATAACTGCAGTGCGTGAAAACTAAAAGCTGCTTCTGCATGTTTGGTACTGACCCTGCGGTGAGTAGGCCTTTCCCAGATGATCTTAGAGCTCTGCACGGCTCGTAACAGAGCCATCCAGAGCTGAAATACAGATGAAGCCACCTAGGATCTCCCCTCCAAGCCGTAAACGCACCCATTCGTTCACTTGCAGGGTTTCACCATGAGATGGCGCTTCCTTCACAAAGTGTAGTGAGAGAGCTAAGCTACCATTTGCTATCCCCCAGAGACATGTAGCCAGCTAAACTAGAGAAACATGGCAAAAGTAGTTTTATTAGCACACATTTTTTTTTGCATTGAACCAACTGAATCCAAGCCAATTCAGTCTATTATACAGTAGTTGTACTGTAGTCATAGTTCTCTAGTCTCTATAGTTTTAGCAAATTTATTTTAATTTATTTTTAATTTGAGTAGCCTAAGTCTATTTGGTTATTATAAGACAGTCTTAAATTAGGCCTATTTGTTTCTGGAAGAATGTGACTTTAAAAGCAGCGTGTTAGTGTAGGCCATATGTTAGAGTGCGTAGCAAGATATATAAAGATATAAAATGAAATGCATCTGTAGCATATAGCAAGACAATTGTGATTGGGGGGCTTGGAAACGTGAATAGGATGGTCCGAATAGGTGCAAAAAGAACATTCACTCAGATGCTAATGAAGTAAATAGCTCACTACGTACTTTAATTTCACTTATTTAAATGATAGTATGTTGTCCTTTTCTTTTCTTTTTGAAGTATTTTTTGGGGCATTTTAGGCCTTTAATTCCACAGGACAGATGAAGACATGAAAGGGGAAAGAGAGGGGGAATGACATGCAGCAAAGGGCCACAGGTCGGAGTCGAACCCTCAGCCACTGCGTCGAGGAGTAAACCTCTATATATGTGCGCCTGCTCTACCAACTGCGCTTTGTCCTCTTTAACTTGGGAGGTTGAGGTGTGCTACCTTTTATGCATTTATATTGATATGTTTTGTTGTTTTCAGGTTACATTAACATATGTAATTAGTTAATACATTCTTATTTATTTACAGATTACTTGCCACGTATACTGATCCATAATTCCAAAACCTAAGAAGGTCCGGGTAGATGAATCATCACTCATCCTGTCTGGTCACAAGGCTGTTTGGCAGGTCTGCAGTCGGAAATGGACTCATCACAAACGGCTGCTGATGTCCTGCGTACTGTCTGGGAGGCAGATCTGATAAAACACACACGCACACATGCACACACACACACACACACACACACACACACACACACACACACACACACACACACACACACACACACTGTCTCGGTCTCCTGAAAGTGATTTATCATTCTGAGGTAAGCAGACAAAAATAGCATAATGACACTTCCTACGTGTGTTCCTATAAAAAACCATCCAGGTACCATCCATTGCCTACCAATCGGGTTAACAATCTCCTGGTGACATCGCAATGATGCAGAACCAGGGAAAAACACTGGACGATGATGTAGATGAAACACACACACACACACACTCACGTCCATCATTTTTTATTTCTATCTCAAGAGGAAACATAAAATATTTTCTTTACACAACTGCAGCAAAACCTCATTGCAACATGTACAACTATACTATACTACAAACTGCTTCTTCATCACTTTTTGTATTTTCAAAGAAAACTACTTGTGTACAATGTATTGTACAAAAAAATACATATTCAAATGTTTCATAAATATACAGATTTCCTTCTTCAATTCATTATTTATTGTTTTACAAATGACCGTATTCAAAAGAAGATAAAAACAATCACAGCAGGTCACAGATTGAAAAGGGTAACAAACATCATCAGTTATGCGGGTTTTAAATGTTCATAGCAAAGAAAATTATAGTATACTCACACTGCCTCAACAATAAAGAACATTATAAACTATTAGAGACAAGTGACTCTAAATGCAGTATTGGTATTGTTATGATAAATTAACTGAAACAATTCAGTGATCTTAAAGGTGCCCTGCCACACAAAACCGTTTTTATTTGCATTTTTTGAAATATGTTAGGTCCATATGTGTTTGTGTTATGTCATGAATGTGAAAATGAACTGCTACCTCCTCTGTCAGCTCTAGCCACTGAAAAGAAATAAGCAGAGAAATCAGGCCAATTACAAAAGCTGGTCAGTCTGACATCATATTGCCTGAGCTCATTACTATTCCTGAGCTCGCCCAATTGCGCTGGGTAAAGGATGCTGATAGCCAGGCTCTCATTGGCTAGCTGTTAGCCAATCAGAGTCAAGCAGCTTAACTCGTTGAATATTAATGAGAACTGGCACAAATCGAGCTGAGTCTTCCTGCAGGCTTTTTATTCCACACTAAAATGGTTTGATACAAGGTAACCAAGGCATTTTTTCCACAAAAAATGTTACACAGTCCATGGTAGAACTTCAGACATTACCACAAAGTAATGAAATACGTGTGGCAGGGCACCTTTAAACCATTATACAACACCAATGACACTTACAGTAGAAAGCACTTGCTGTAAACAAAAGAGTGTTATGTTATGGTTAAATTAAATTTGCATGCAATACTCCCCCACAATCTAAATCTATGCACATATCTGCTCCTTATGTGACACAGTGGAAAACTAAATAATAAAAACAATACCAAAATTTAAAACTACAGCAAAACGTAGCTGTATGCACACTCAAGACAAAAACCAAGTCTAATGACACAGTGAAATAAAAAAATAACTTTTTCCAAGTTTTCATCCTCATATTTATCTCTTGGACACACAATTTGTGTCTCTTCTCTTTTCCTCTAAAAAGGCAAACATATTTTTTGATGACTCAACCTGAACTTGTGGCGATGAAATGACTTTTTCCAAGCGAACCCAATCAACCATTTAAAACCAAACTCGGCCTCGTGGGTGGGTAGCAGAGTAAAATGTAAGTAGGGGGTGCGTGTCTGTAGCCTGGTTGACACCAGACCCTTCTCAGTTGTAACTGAGAGTGGGTCTGGGCAAAGTTCTTTCACTGGCCGCAATTGGATAGTCCTTCAACCAATCAGACCAACGATTCGGGTGACGTAGCAGCGACAGCGGCATCAACGGGTTGCTGCGCTTCGGTGGCCGTCATGTTGAATGTAAACAAAAAGCTGCTTGCTGTCACTGCGCTATCGTCATCGTGCAAAGCCCGCCTCAACGGTTGTGAAATCTCAAATTTAGTTATATATAGTTTAGGTTTCCAAAGTATGTAGTTGAGGTCCAATTAATTAATTAATTAATTAATTCAAACCTATATGTGTGTGGAGGCCAGCAATCCTCTCTATAAAGCTCCATATTACAAAGCCATGCCCAATTTTAGGCAATCCAATCTGACCAAATCTGAATGATTTATTTATATCCCTCTAATAACTTAACCCTGGCCACATATTGTGTTTCACTCAGATATACATCACATTACAGCACTCTTTACAACACTTACATTTTGTGGGGACACATGCAGTCTTTCTGCACAGTGACTGTATTGGGCAATAACAACCCCCGCACCCGTCCCCTTTTGTTTTTTTTTTATTTTTTGCTTTTTTCACTAAATAATAATAGGGTGGAAAGTAAAAAAAAAAAAAAAAGTAATATAAAAAAAAAAAAAAAAAAAATATTTTTTTTTTTTTTTTTTCCTGTCAGCAACACCACACCAGCGCCGCCCGTTCAGTTCCTAAATCACCACCACCACGGACCACAGTAACAAATCTGAACACAAAAGAAGATAAAATGAGTGACAATGTAAAAGTTACATTATTCTCATCAGTACAGTTGTCCAATGTTTGTCTCAAATGTGTCTCAAACAGCTGAAGAGAGACAGGAAACGGGGGAGAGAGAGGACAGATGACATGCACCAAAGGGCCTCGGGTCGGATTCAAATCCAGGCCGCTGGCAAAGACTGAGCATACATGGGTACGCGCTCTACCACGTGAGCTATAGGCCGCCCCACCACCTCTGGTAAAATCGTAATAGGGAATTAGCTATTGCTAATGTATGGTCTGTCTGTCTGCCTGCCTGGCTGTCTGTCTAGATAACATAAGATAAAAACAATCCCCGCAGGTAGGTTGCTGATTCAAAATCAAACATACATCATCAGTTATCCAGGCTTTAAATGTTCAATGTACAAAGGAAAAATACACAGAATAGAAAAACTAAATTACTCAGTGTGCCTCGACAATAAAGAACATTATAAAACTATAAAAAACAATTTGCACTAACGGCATAATTTGTATTCATATGTTAATGAGAAATTTAATGAAACATAATAATCCTAAACTGTTATACAGCATTTCACTACTGATACCTAGAAAGCACTCAACCAAAAAGGTGGACTGTTTACATTAACTTGGATGCAAATGATCCACAATGCTGTCGGCCCACAATCTGAATCTGATCTTGCTCTTTGCGTGTGACACAGCGAAAAACCTCTTTAAAATAATAAAAACGATACTAAACTACTTAGAATGAGAGTAAAATCAGAGACAACTTTAGTTCCTTAATCACCACAACCACCACAACAAATCTGAACACAAAAGAAAATAAAATTTGTGAAAATGTACAGTACAGTTGTCCTGTGTTTGTCTCAAATTGTTTTTCTTATGTCAGTTCTACTATTTGACTTTTCATTTAGGGCCAAATACAAGGGAATAACATTAGATTAAATCACATGGTATTCCCCTTTTAAGAAGTTGAATGATGTACAGTATGTGTGTACTACCAGTCATAATTGTCATCCTCATCCTCATATGGTAAAATCTTGATTGGGAATTTATCGCCATTGCTAATGTATGGAAACAGCTTCTCAGTAAAGGTGCGTCTGACCATGTATATGCATATGCCAGTATCAAGATCAGAGAATGACAGTTCTCCTCTTTTCCTGTCTAGATCAACTCGGATCCTCTGGAGCTTCTTCTGGATTCGGAGAACAGTTGGTGAGGCTGACGGGGAGAAGGCTTTATAGATGCCATTAAAGAATCCTATTCTCCATATTCCAGACCATGTTGTGCTTTTCCTCTCGACAGACTCTGCTGCTACACCCAGAAACCAGGCTGCACTGTCTCCAACCTCAACGTCCCAGCTGTGAATCCCAGAATCAAAGCCCTCAGAGCCAAGAACAGGGTGAAAGGCATTAAACCTCTCTGGATTGTTGGGGAGCTTCTGCCTCTTTTCACGTCTCACACTGGTCAGATCTTCAGACAGGACGAGTTCTGGATGAGCAGAGTTTGGATCCAGAATCACAGGAGTGTAGGAGAACATCTCCCCCATCTTGTTCCAGATGTTGGAGCTCAGGTTGCCCAGATGTTTGGCCACGTCTATCAGAGCTCCTGAGATCAGCTGTGGATCATCCAGCGGGGGCTGCTGCTGGACTCTCTCCACTGCAGCCTTGTAGTTCTGCAGGAAAGAGACGTCTTCAGCTCTCAGCCTCTCCTCTGTGGCTCTGACTGTGTCTGAAAGAGCTGCTATCTCTCTGCTCAGAGCCTCAATCTTCTCCTTCATCCTCTGACTCTTCTGCTCCTCTTCCCCCCTCAGAGCACAGATCCTGGCCTCCTCTTCCTCTTGTAGAAACCGGTAAAGCTTCTTAAACTGCTCCCTAATCTGCTTCTCTGTGTGTCCGGCCTGGACCTTAATGTGTTCCGCTGTTTGATCACAGTTTCCTTTAACTTCTTTAAAGAGCTTCAGTTTCTCCTGTAAGGGCTTCAGGGATTTCTGGAGCTCCTCTTTGTGATCCTGTGCAGCTTCATCGATGGGTCTGAATCTGTGGTTAGGGTGAGTTTTTGAATCTCTGCAGATGACACACACTGGCTGCTGATGGTCCAGACAGAAGAGTTTGAGTTTCTCAGAGTGCAGACTGCAGAGAGTCTCAGACCCTGCTGAACCTCTCTGATCTTTCTTCAATAAGAAGGTCTCACACAGGTTCTTTAATACCAGGTTATGAGGTGGTTGACTCCTTGATGACTTCCTCTTACAAACCGGACACTCCTGTATTTGTGTCCTTGTCCACCAGTTCTGGAGACAGTCTTTGCAGAAGCTGTGGCTACATGACAGGACAACCGGATCTTTGAAGATTTCATGGCAGACAGAACAGGAGAGATCTTCTTCTAATATGGAAGCCATTGCGCTTGTTAAATGCTGAAAACAGAGCAGGCAAACAGCACCTTTCAATTGAGTTAGCCATGCTTTTATATCAACTAGAACCAGAGCTGTATAGTAACGAAGTAGAACTACTTCACTACTCTACTTAAGTACTAAAAGGCTGTATCTGTACTCTACTGGAGTATTATTTTTTTCCTCCTACTTCCACTTTTACTTGAGTACATATTTTCGATAATTTGTGGCAGCATAGTACTCGTTAGTGTTGTGAATTTCTGCTACGGTACTGAATGTGTCAATTCCGTGTGCAGCGTGCGAAATCAGGATGAACGTGAACGCTGTTCGTTGCGTTTGTCGTGCTGTTTGCAGCAGATATCGCTCCACACTGAATTTGTTTATCTGCGAGTACCGAACGTTAATGACGTTGACTGTGATGTGAAGCTGCTAATTGTGCACTGACCACTTACTGCCGTAGTGCCCACTTTGGATGGTTAGTGTTGTCCCAAACGGAACACTTATGTTAAAACACTTACCGGAAATGACGAGCGGTCAGCTCGCCGCGCTGCCTCTGAAAATCTGACGAAAATCTCTTAAACTGACCTTTGTTGAGCTGAAATTAAGACAGATTCAGCAACTGCACGGCCTATTTCTCGCTTAAAATGTTTTCAGAAACACGTTTCGGTTAACTATTTTTGTAAAATTCGAGATCGTATTCTGAACGAGCCGCCATTATGCTCTATGGTGAAATCCGGGAGAAGCCAGACCCATGTGACGCGTTCGTCCAATCAGCTGCCAGTCGACGTCCCTGGTCCCTCCCCTTTCCGCTGCGTAGTCAAGATGGCGCCCATTTAGTGCGCGTAGTGTCCATCGTTCCACACTGAACTTTTTGACCGTTTTTAGGGGGTCATCCGGGTACTTTCAGTGCACTGACTTTTTGCGTTATCTACACTATATACTTAAAACGAAGTGCTTGAAGTGTGCAAGTAGGCGGTTTGAGACACAGCCAACGTGTATGTTGCTAGCTTGCTAACTTTCCTGTAGCTACATCACACATGCTACTAGCTAGTGTGTGATACGTTTTTGGGGGCTTTAATCGTTACTGTGCTGGAGAGTATGTTCATTTAACTTGCACAGTGTGATAATTGTAAATTTTATTTCAGTATTTGTTAATATTTGTTGTTTTTAATATAATTAATATTTGTTAATTCGTTTGGCTACAGCCTTGGCTAAACATTTGACATAATATAAACAATATGATATTCAAACATTTGACTGCTTGCAACATTAATACACTCAAACTGCACTCCAGCCATGTATTCCTTCATTCTTTAAAGGAACACGCCGACTTATTGGAAATTTAGCTTATTCACCGTAACCCCCAGAGTTAGACAAGTCGATACATACCCTTCTCATCTCCTTGCATGCTGTAAAGCTGTCTGACGGCTCCAGCGGCATCAGCCCATAACAGAACAGGCAGGTGAATGGTTCCAATAATCCTACTGCTCCGAATAAGTGACAAAATAACGCCAACATGTTCCAGTTACATGTTGGCAGTTTGTAGAGTCACAGCGTGTACAAAAAACAACGTAACATGAGACACAGCCATCTTCTAACCGTAAACAAACTACGGGAACTATATTCTCAGGCGGAAGAATATAGTACTTGGGCGGAGTGATATGCTCGCAGCAAGCCTGTCTGAGAATATAGTTCCCGTTTTGTTTACGGATAGAAGATGGCTGTGTCATGTTACGTTGTTTTTTGTAGGCTACACACTGTGACTCTACAAATCACAACATGTAAATAGGAACATTTTTATTATTATTTTGTCACTTTTGTCACAATTGAGAGCAGTAGGCTAGTTGGAACCAGTTACCTGCAGGATCTGTGCTGGGCTAAGCTAATGCTGGAGCCGTCAGACAGCCTTACAGCACGCACGGAGATGAGAAGGGACGAATTTTTCCCCTTTTGGGAATAAGCTATAATTCCGAGTTATAAGTCGGCGTCATTCAACGTGGACCCTGTCCATTATATTACTCATGACCCACAATGAGCAAAGTGAAAACTGTGATCTGGCTTTGCAAGGCTAAAAATACATGTGGGTCCATTAAAAGCACCTTTTGAACATTCTACTTGTAGTATTCTAAAACATTTTGTTAAGTTTAATGTAAAACCTTGAAATGAGATGTTTTACACTAGTACAATATACTGCAAAAGCGGCAAAGATATCTAGAAGGTTGTAGTAATATCTTGAATTAAATGATTTTTTTTTCCTTTACTACTTACACTTACAGTAACAAAATGCTTCTATTTCATTTCACAAAGTGTGAAAATTGGCCTGTTTTCTAAACTGATACAGGTAGTTGACAGTATAAGCAAGCCTGTTGGCTTGTTTACTGCGTGTGTGTGTTGGTTCAAAGTCACAAGCAGTTTGAGTAGTTTCATTAATGTAGGTAGTACAGAGTCAGGTGAAAATGAAACCATAAAGTCTTTGTAGAGGTGTTGACGCTTCTCCACTCATTTAGTACATCGGTTCTACTGGCATTGCATCACCTGTGGAAAAGACTTATAGAACGCACCTCACTTGTACTTTTACTTTCAGTACTTGATTAGTAAATTTTAAAATAAACTACTCGCAATACTTAAGTACAAAAATTTTTGAATAATTTAGTACTTCTACTTAAGTGTTGTGCTTAAAGAGCACTTCTACTTCTACTCAAGTCACTTTTTTGATAAAGCACTTGTACTTTTACTCAAGTATGGGTCTCTAGTACTTCATACACCTCTGACTAGAACATTAACGGTTGTTTTCTTTTTGGCAGTGGTAAACTCACATTTCAGTGTGTTAAGTCAGCAGCAGGTTGAAGTATCAGTATTCCAGTTATTTCATCTCTTTTCTTCTCTCTCAGTGGAGGTTCTGAGTCTGCCACGAAGGGAAAACTCTCTCTGTCTGTGTGTCACAATGACGCGCTGTATATATATATATATACCTGTTGGTTTCCGGTGAGTCATGCAAGGGGGTGGAACTTTATCATAGCCGCTGTTAGACGAAAGGTTCATCTTTTTTTTACACGATTGTTCCAGGTGGGCTAATGTCCTAAGACTTGTACTGTACAGCGTGATCATAACCTTCTATGTTTGAATCCAGCCGGATCATTGTTGCATGTCATCTCCTTTGTGTTTCTCCCGTCATTTCCAGTCTCCTCTTTACTAGAGACTACAAAACCAAAGCAAATACTTCATTAGCATCAGTTTTCTGTTTTGATGCTGCTACAGTGATGTTTACTGGTCTTTAAACAGCATATTGGACAGATTGCTTCAGATCAATCCTTCTCTTAGTGATACATTGTCAAGTTGGTTGTATTATGGAGGCCAGAATTTGGTGTTCCTCACAGCCAAGTGCTGTACCTATAGGGCATGACTTTGTCCCGAGACTTTTGTGTTTGGTGACGTGTAGAAATGTCTGTTGAGTTTCATTATAATTGTGCTGAACTAGATGCAACTGAAGTGAAGTCATGCAGTTGAACCAGTTCTGTTAAACAAGTTCGTTCTTCAACTGAAAGTACACACTGATTGAAAATGTGCCTAGTTTTAGAAACTGCATCGACTTATGTGGATCTGTGTTTAACCTTAAACTTGCGTTCGATCAGCAGTAGCTGTACATGTTACAATGACAATACTCCAGTCAGGGGCGGATTAAGGTGGTCAGGGGCCCCTAGGCTGCTCTTTGTGTGAGCCCCCCCTTAATCATTGCGCTTTACTGGAAAAATGTATTAAGACACACACACACACACACACACACACACACACACCAATTACCACCACACCACATAGGTAAAATGAGAAAACTACATCATAAAACTAACATCAACAGAGATGTAAGTGGAAAGAATACCAGATATTATCCTCTGCCACCACAGCACCAAAACAATTACAATGGAAATGTAACTAAACAGCAAAGCAGCAGAATTCCCTGGAGTCATAGTTCAACAGCAAGCTGGTAATCACTTTGAGCTTTATAAGTCAACAGGTAGGCTACAGGATCTGCATCGGTGCAGAACGAAATCACAACATCACTACCAGTGGTGGAAGAAGTATTCAGATCTTTTACTTCAGTAAAAGTATTAATACCATACTGTCCTGCATTGAAAATGTTACTTAAGTAAAAGTATGTATCATCAGGAAAATGTACTTGAAATAGTTAAAGTGAAAGTACTGAATGTCGAAAAATCCTCATATTCTTTAAACAAACCAAACAGTTCTGTCAATCAACTAGTGTTTAACGGTCTAATCATCTCAGCTGACTTGTAGCCGTTATATTGTCGGCTAGTTTACTTTAGAATCAAACATCAGATTTTATAAACTACATGTGTTTTGTGTGCAGAAATCTTAATGTGTAAAGTAACTAGTAACTAAAGCTGTAACAGATGTAAAGTACAAGTACCTCAACATTTGGACTCAAGTACAGTACTAGAGTACATGTACTTAGTTACATTCCACCACTGATCATTACTGAGACACAAACCTCTGTGCAATACACTAAACTGTGAATAAAATAAAAATAAAAAAACAGCAGCAGCAACACATAACACTTATTAACAACAATAATGAAACAGCAGCACAACATGTAGGCTACATATTGTTGCATAATCATCACGCCTTTAGAATTTTTTTAGAATTCACATGCAGGATCTGAGCTATAGGTAGCAGCAGGGACGGACTGGGACCAAAAATTGGCCCTGGCATTTTGGCCCAGACCGGCACACCACGTAAGATCACCAATACCAGCCGTCCTTGCGCTCCCCTGAATATGTATAGCAACTCTTACTACTTAAAACTACTAACGCCATGTAATGAGTAAGCAAGAATCAGTGAGAGTTGACACATTAAATACAGAAAAGTGCCATTTATTAACATAATAAAACGGTATACTCCTCATGAATCATAAAACAAGCTATATATATTATTTCACGACTGAAGAGGCCAGGTGCTTTAATTTGAATTGGTCTATCATGAGTTTTTGTCTGCCAATGCAGATAGAAAAGCTACAATTCTCGTTAAGAAAGTTTGCATGATGTGCAACGTTTATCTAGGCTACTTTAAGGACACAAAAGCACAAGCTTAAGGTTTGATGAACCTTAAGGTGGTGTTTTGCTTATTATTAAGATGTAGGCTACTTTGTTGAATGAAAGGTAGGCTAATATAGCCTAATAATAATGATAAAACGGTGAGAAAATGATCAGTCAAGACTCAGATACCCGCGCACTTAGCCAAACTAATGCAATGATACAGTATAGCATGCCTCTTTCTTTTATTGTTGTAGTGTTATCATCAACAGTTTGTCCACCACTCCATTTTATCAAGGTGCCAAGTGTTTTAAGGGGAGTTGTGTTTACCGCAGGTTGTAGCCTCACTCCCTCATCTCTGTCCCTCTCCTCCTGAGTCTCCTCCTCACTGTGCATGCCACTGTATCCGACACCAGCACCGCTATCATCCGCCACGGGAGCTGATGAAGGTCCTGCTACTGGCCAAAACATGTCTGTCCATTTGGCACATTTGGCAGCGCTTCTTTTTCTCACGCAGCTTCTCTGCACCTCCGTTGCGTTTCTTCTCCATGACCTCTATCACTATTCTAGCCTGGCAGATGCACACCCGAAACTGCATGCAGGCAGAAATCCCATAGAGGGTGCGGTTTAAAGATATGCTGTCCTCTGCATTGTCTTGGTTAACGTTATCCTCACCTAGCGCCACTTCACAGCTAGCTGCTGCTGTAGCGGCATGTTCATCGCTTTGGACTGTTGTTCATCATGTCTGTATCCCCAACAGTAGTCGTAAAAAAGGTTGTCATCTTTGGCAGCGTTGCCAAATACTTATCGGGACTTTTTTCTTTTATTTGAGCCGCTTGGGTAACTTAGTTTAATTTCGCGTTTAGACTCGTCTTGCTTCGTCTCTGTTTGTGTACTTCCCAGTTCTCCTGACGACGCTGAAGTTGGCATCCGATTCGCAGCTTCCGATTCGGCAGTTAAGGGGAAATTTAAGGGAAACTTAAAACTGTCCGATTCAGCAGGGAAACACGATTTACATTGATGATCCTCCGTTTTTTTAACCTATTACTGTATTGAATGAGTGTTAGTCATTACGATAAATGATTAATTATCTCTCAAACACAATTTTAGATTTGTGAAAGCTTTATTGTCTTTATGAGAACACAATAAAAGTAGGTTTCACCGTTTTTTTTTCATATGTAGACCACATTGGACCAGGTCTAGATCCAAAACCGCAATACCTAGACTTGTTAAACCTGGACTAAATTATCCCAGAGAGCCTAAGGAGTCTTAAAAACACAGTTTGAGATTTCTGAAAGCTTCATTCTATTTGTGAAAATGCAATAAAGGGAGATTATACTGTTTTTTTTACACATAGACCACATTGGACCAGGTCCAGATCCAAAACCGCAATACCTAGACTTGTCAAACCTGGACTAAATTATCCCAGAGAGCCTAAGGAGTCTTTAAAACACAGTTTGAGATTTGTGAAAGCTTCATTCTATTTGTGGAAATGCAATAAATGGAGATTATACTGTTTTTTTTACACATAGACCACATTGGACCAGTTCTAGATCCAAAACCGCAATACCTAGACTTGTCAAACCTGGACTAAATTATCCCAGAGAGCCTAAGGAGTCTTTAAAACACAGTTTGAGATTTGTGAAAGCTTTATTCTATTTGTGAAAAAGCAATTAAGGAAGATTATACTGTTTGTTTGTTTTTACACACATTAGACCACATTGGACCACAACAAAAAAGTGTGAAATAACTGAAAACATGTCTTATATTTTAGATTCTTCAAAGTAGCCACCCTTTGCTTTTTTGATAACTCTGCAAACCCTTGGTGTTCTCTCAATGAGCTTCATGAGGTAGTCACCTGAAATGGTTTTCACTTCACAGGTGTGCTTTGTCAGGGTTAATTAGTGGAATTTTTCCCCTTATTAATAAAAAAGCAAAGGGTGGCTACTTTGAAGAATCTAAAATATAAGGTGTTTTCAGTTATTTCACACTTTTTTGTTGTGGTCCAATGTGGTCTAATGTGTGTAAAAAAAACAGTATAATCTCCCTTTATTGCATTTTCACAAATAGAATGAAGCTTTCACAAATATCAAACTGTGTTTTTAAGACTCCTTAGGCTCTCTGGGATAATTTAGTCCAGGTTTGACAAGTCTAGGTATTGCGGTTTTGGATCTGGACCTGGTCCAATGTGGTCTATGTGTAAAAAAAACAGTATAATCTCCCTTTGCGCATTTTCACAAATAGAATGAAGCTTTCACAAATCTCAAAACTGTGTTTTAAGACTCCTTAGGCTCCCTGAGAAATTTAGTCCAGGTTTGACAAGTCTAGGTATAGTGGTTTTGGATCTAACGCTGGTCAACGGTGGTCTATGTGTAAAAAAAACAGTATAATCTCCCTTTATTGGACATCAAAATAATTCACATTCAAATAAAACTGTTACGTCTCCTTAGGCTCTCTGGGATAATTTAGTCCAGGTTTGACAAGTCTAGGTATTGCGGTTTTGGATCTGGACCTGGTCCAATGTGGTCTATGTGTAAAAAAAACAGTATAATCTCCCTTTATTGCATTTTCACAAATAGAATGAAGCTTTCAGAAATCTCAAACTGTGTTTTTAAGACTCCTTAGGCTCTCTGGGATAATTTAGTCCAGGTTTAACAAGTCTAGGTATTGCGGTTTTGGATCTAGACCTGGTCCAATGTGGTCTACATATGAAAAAAAAACGGTGAAACCTACTTTTATTGTGTTCTCATTAAGACAATAAAGCTTTCACAAATCTAAAATTGTGTTTGAGAGATAATTAATCATTTATCGTAATGACTAACACTCATTCAATACAGTAATAGGTTAAAAAAACGGAGGATCATCAATGTAAATCGTGTTTCCCTGCTGAATCGGACAGTTTTAAGTTTCCCTTAAATTTCCCCTTAACTGCCGAATCGGAAGCTGCGAATCGGATGCCAACTGCAGCGTCGTGTTCTCCTGTCACTGTGTGTTTATCTTTGGCGCCGTGCACCGTTATGGACTAGTCCATTTCAATGTGAAAGTAGGGGGTGTATGGAAAAAAATAGTCTATGTGATATTTTTGACTAAAGTGTTTTTTGGCCAGCCCAGAGTCAATTGAAAAAACAATGGGCCGCCGATCTAGGCCTAACACTTAAATGGCCGGACAAAAAAAATAAAAAGTAATAATAATAATAATAAATTGTCTGGACAATCTGGGGCCCCTGCACACGTGGGGCCCCTAGGCTGCAGCCTAGTAAGCCTGTGCATTAATCCGAGCCTGGCTGTAAGCCTGACGTGCACCTCTCGAAAAATGTATCTACATGCCGTGGCTTGGTAGCATTGCACCCCACCCTGACTCATTTCCTGGTTCTCCTTCCGCATAAACAACATGAAATCAAGGAGAGGGTTAACTTTTCCTGCTAAAGATTTACCACCTTGGTCAGAAAACACATGGGAGACACTTTGTTTCTCTCACTATGACTCTAGAGTAGGTACTCGCTCCGGAGCTAATCGCCGTCACTCTCTCACTTCTCCCTCGCTCTACACACATGCCGGCTCGACACACACACCAGCGCACAAACATAATAGAGTCCGGATCGGGCCGAATTTTTCTGTCCGAGCCCGGCCCGCGTCCGACAGAGCCGTGACCGAACCCGGCCCGAGCCCGACAGGCATTAAGATATTTGTGTCCGAGCCCGACACAAATCTAATTTTTTTCTCATACTAATGACACATGTATGTTTCTTTGTGTGGAAAGCCCGCTTTTATTAAGCAACTGTAGGAAGGCATTCGGAAATGTCAACAGATGAGTGCATCAGCGCACACGGGGCAACAAGCGCACGTTAATAAGCTGTTAACATGGTCAATGTGTTAACCTTTACTGCTTGCTTCGTTTCCGACCGTGGTCAGAAAACCAGGGGAGACTCGTTACCTCCAGGGCCGACGTTATAACATGAATAACGTGGGGGGTAAAATCCCGTTTCTGGTGAGCAAATGAATGAGCTTGGCTTTCAGTCTGGGGTGTATCTCAGACACCACACACACTGTGTACAACACTTAAACTTATTCCACCAACTCTGCTCCGATTGCAGCTACACGTCTGCTTCCTCTTTCTCTATCTCAATGGTGTTCTACTATATATTTTGGCTTATAAAGGTATCCTTTTGTTTCCACAGTGAATGGTATTTCCTAAACTGCTGAAAATCTGCCCCAATCTGCGGCGTAATACAGTGCGCTTATGCATAGGAATACTTTAAGAAAATGTATTGCCAAACGATAAGCTGTCTGACGGACATCGTTCGACAAAGTCAAAATCAAGGTCACACATGAACATGCTCATTAAAACCTCTAAAGCACAACTGAGAAAGCTCTGCTAGAAAAATCAATGCAATATACAGTTGATTCTTCATTTCATTCTTTATTGTTTTACAGATGAGGATAAAAACAATCACTTTTCCTTAAGAAATACAGCCTTTTCCGAACTTTCCTGTTTATCAGCGTTAAGATGTGTAATGACCATAGACTGTAAAAATAATGGACAAAGCATTCGGGCCTGAAAAGTGAAACCAATGCGAAAGAGCCTCAATCCTGCATTCTATCTGATTTTCAGAATTGTTTTTCTATGGAAGTCTCCTGGAAAATGACCGTACTTCTTAACAAGTTTATGGTCTCAATCACTACTTTCAAGTCTCCTTCCATACAGCATGATGTTCATTTTGTTAATTATCATCTCATTTATTTTAAAATCGACGATGAAGCAGTGGATGCTTTAGGGGCGTGGCTACACAATGACCTGTCAATCAGGACAGAGGTTTAGCATGCAAATCGTGGCCCTGTGGACATTGAAATAGAAACTAAACTTGTCCATGCTTTCATGTTAAACTCTCACTGTGTGTTTTCACTTCATCAAAGTAAGGGTTTGGGGTTAGAAAGTTGGAACATTTTTGATCGCCTAATAATGTCAAGTTCATGTTCTGTTCTGTTTTTTGTTCTGCTTAGCACTGCGCTATTGTATCAAAAAACACTGGCTTGGCTGTGTCATCCTCCCCAATTCACAGGCAAAACATTATTCAAACAAATGTACATTTTTTAAATCTCCTGCTTTTGAAGCACAATCAATTCTATCACAGTCTATTTTCAATGAAATGAAACAAAGAGAAGCTTCTCATATCTAAGAAACAAAAGTTATCAGCTCTATAAGGTTCAAAGAGGTGATCTCATTGCCATCTACTGTTGCCAAGAGTCATCATTACGCAAGCATACACAGTATGTTTGTAGTGCTTCACTAAATGCTGCTTACATATTGATGCATCAATATTATGTATATATTATATATTCAATCTAATAATTGTCAGTAGACATTTGCAGCTTTGTTGTCATTGCACCACTGTCTGACAGTATTACATAAAATTACGTTGGTACTCCCTGAGTATTACAAAACACACAACAACACATTACAGTTAACAGATAACAGATAAGGTATTGCACATTACCGATAAGTTAGCAGCCTCAGTAATAAATAGATAAATAACTAAGTTATTGGTTTGATGAAGTGTGATATGAGACTAGGAATGGTAGGAGCCTGAAGAGGTGGTGAGCAGGGTGGGTCGGGTCACAGGCGATGTTAGTGGCCCTGCTTTGGCATCGGGCCTCAGAGATGGCACTGACTGCTGTTAGTTGAACTCCGATGATCTTCTAGGCTGCCTTAATGACCCTCTGCAGTGGCCCCGGGAAACCTCATATAACCTCACTTAAAAAAATCCAAACTATCCCTCTAATTTAACACAGCTCACTCATGGTGCAGCAGTTTGAACAAAATCAATCTCGCACATGCTCAGTAAAATCTCTTCAGCACAACTAAGACAGCACTGCTAGAATTAATACAATATACACTTAATTCTTCATTTCATTCTGTATTGTTTTAGATCAAAACAATCACCTTTTCTTAAGAAATACAGCCATTTCTGAACTTTATTTACCAGCGTTGAGATGTGTGATGACCATGGACTTTAAAAATACCTGAAAAGTGAAGCCAATGCGGAAGTGCCTTAAACCTGCATTCTATCTAATTTCCAACAGGGGGCGACTCCTCTGGTTACAAAAAGAAGTCCGTTTCTATGGGAAAATGACCCTACTCCTCATTTGATTCATTACCTCAAACATTTTAATAATGAGTTTATGGCCTCAATTGCTAGTTTCAAGTCTTCAATACAGCATGATGTTCATTTTGTAAATTATGGTCCCATTTATTTTAAAATAGACGATAAAGCAGGGGATGTTTTAGCGGCTTTGCTAAACACTCAGGCTTAGCAATGCTAACCATGGCACAGTGGATATTACAATAGCTGTGAACTTGTTTTGGGTGTTGTCCGTGTTTTCATCTTAAACTTTGACCCTCTCACTGTGTGTTTTCACTTCTTTAAAGTTAGGGTTAGGAGTTTAAAAGTTGGAACATTGTTGGTCGCTTAAAAATGTCTTGTTCAGCGTTCTGCCAACCATGCTAGCTAGCTACTGCTGGCGTTAGCTGGTTTGCTTTAGGGAAAATTTGCTGATTTTCTCTTCTGCCATATATGCAGATGAATAGCGGCAGTACCCTGAGGTCCGCATTTATTGTCATTACACCACTGTATTAAATGTTGTACTGTATTACAATGAAACTACGTTGGTACTCCCTGAGTATTAAAAAACACACAACAATCAACAAATTTGCTGATTTTCTGTACTGCCGTATATATGCAGATGAATGGTGGCAGTAGCCGGAGGTCCACGTTTACCCACTGGAAAATCTCCACTGGATGACTTGCTTCAGAAGGGTTAAAAATCAGCCAATTTACAGAGACGCGCAGTGCCATTGCAACCATAAACAGCAGTGGCTCATCCTACCCAGTTTCAACCTCTTGTTAAAAATCTGGTTTCAAAAAACCATGATGGTGTCAGCTAAATTGCCAAACTCGAGGCTTGATAACGGTAGTCCAAACACCGATATACATCGGCCAATATATGATTATCTGGTTTTTGTAACTACGGTGGCCGGGAAGTGCAATGCAACATTACAAAGAATGAAACACTTTTACAAAGCTTGAGACAAATTTACATTTTGGAAAACAAATTTACATTTTGGAAAACAAATTTACATTTTAGAAAACAAATTTACATTTTGGAAAACAAATTTACATTTTAGAAAACAAATTTACATTTTGGAAAACAAATTTACATTTTGGAAAACAAATTTACATTTTAGAAAACAAATTTACATTTTGGAAAACAAATTTACATTTTAGAAAACAAATTTACATTTTGGAAAACAAATTTACATTTTGGAAAACAAATTTACATTTTAGAAAACAAATTTACATTTTGGAAAACAAATTTACATTTTAGAAAACAAATTTACATTTTGGAAAACAAATTTACATTTTGGAAAACAAATTTACATTTTGGAAAACAAATTTACATTTTAGAAAACAAATTAACAAGATGCAAAACACTTTTACCAGTCCTGAAACAAATTTACAAATGACAGATTCTTCACGGAAGGGAATGTACCACATACCGGAAGTGATGAGGTGTTGTATACATTCGCCTTGACTAGTATGCATCGGTTAGTCGTCAATAGAGCCGCCATCTTGGAACAGGGGAGGCACTCCCTTATATACTGTCTATGGGCCGTCTTTAATGCATCAAGCGTACAAAGGTCTAACGGAAATAAAATCACTATAAATCGCGCAAAATCTCATGCGATGTTGTAATTTTTAAAAAAAAACAAAATATTTAAGGTGTTAATACAAAGAATATTTATTATAATCAGTTCACAGATATGAGTACAAACGGAAACTTCACCCTTCTGAACTAAGAGGTTCTGCTTCAAAGGGAAGTGTAAACAGACTGAAATGTCGCTCACTCCCCCACTAATGATTCATTTATTTCTGCATGTAGTTATTCATTTAACGAGACTTAAAGTCATGTTCGTCATCCACAGTCCGAGTCCCGCCAGACTCCCTTTAGGAAACCTGTGATTTAAACTTCAGCAGGTTGTGACAGTCCGCTCCGCTCAGTCCTGGATCTGATTCTGCCGGGCTTCCCTTCCCTCCAGCGGGCCCAGCAATACGGCCTGGGTCTCCAGCTGCGTGGTGTCGTTTTGGCTCCCAGGAATGGGCAGTGAGCTCCAGGTCCTGCAGCTGCAGACGGACTCAGCTGCCCCCGCGCAGCTTCCGATCCGGCCGGCTGTCGTCGTCGTCCCCGTTTTTCCAATGTTTCTGTCAGGTCGGCGTCATATAAAAACTCCAAACACCGACCACACGTAAAGTCACCACAAACTTCATTCACGCCATATACTCAACAACACAAATTGACTGCGCTCACCAGCAACACCCGCAACACCTCATCACTTCCGGTATGTGGTACATTCCCTTTCCGTGAAGAATCTGTCATTTGTAAATTTGTTTCGAAGACTGTAAAAGTGTTTTGCATCTTGTTAATTTGTTTTCTAAAATGTAAATTTGTTTTCAAAAATGTTATTTTGTTTTCCAAAATGTAAATTTGTTTTCTAAAATGTAAATTTGTTTTCTAAAATGTAAATTTGTTTTCTAAAATTAATTTTGTTTTCCGAAATGTAAATTTGTTTTCTAAAATGTTATTTTGTTTTCCAAAATGTAAATTTGTTTTCTAAAAATTTAAATTTGTATTTCTAAAATAAATTTTCTAAAATGTAATTTTGTTTTCCGAAATGTAAAATTGTTTTCTAAAATGTTATTTTGTTTTCCAAAATGTAAATTTGTTTTAAAATCTAAATTATTTTTTTTCTAAAATGTAAATTTGTTTTCTAAAATGTAATTTTGTTTTCCGAAATGTAAATTTGGTTTTCTAAAATGTAAATTTGTTTTCTAAAATGTAAATTTTGTTTTCCGAAATGTAAATTTGTTTTCTAAAATGTTATTTTGTTTTCCAAAATGTAAATTTGTTTTCTAAAATGTTATTTTGTTTTCCAAAATGTTAATTTGTTTTCTAAAATGTAAATTTGTTTTCCAAAATGTAAATTTGTCTTGAGCTTTGTAAAAGTGTTTCATTCTTTGTAATGTTGCATTGCACTTCCGGCCACCGTAGGTCTGGGATCCCTAGCTGCTCCTCAGAGTCAATGCAGGGAGGCCTCCAAATTATTGTTATTTTTTGAAAAGTCTTAACATCAATCCAACATATTATTAGCAAACATCAATCCCCACTGCTATAGGCCTATAGGTAAGATAGATGTTTCCATGTAGGGGTAAACATTCTGGTGGTAAAGCCACCTCAGCTATAGTCTGCTGTGGTCTGAGGTGCCCTCTGGTGGTGCAGAGTGGAAGTGCAGCTGGTGCAACACTGCTGCAACACACCTGACACACACACAGATTTGTGCCGAGTCACTTTGGCATTGAGTCATTGAACAGCTGCCACGGAGAGAGAGAGAAAGTTTATCCTTCAGTATCTGGTCTGGGTCATTCTGACTCACCGCAGGGACTGTGTGTGTGTGCGCGTGTGTGTGTGTGTGTGTGTGTGTGTGTTTCCAGTCCCTCACTATCCACCTGTTGCCTGTGAGCATCAGATGACACACACACACACACTGTGAGGAAAAGAAAAGAAAGAGAGGCAGAATATGAAAAAGTCTGAATCGTTGTGGAGGTGATCAAAGAGATAGAGATGGAGAGAGAGATGGTTCATTCATTAAGTCCCTCGCCTGTTGTTGATATTAGATATCTTCAACTTTGACCTCAATCCTGGAGAAAAAATGCACACAATGCATTTACTACTTATAATTATTATTGTGATTTCTGTTCTTATTAATATTATAAGCATGAAAGTCCAGTTCTCAGGATAAATCACAATCATGAGATCATGAATCAAATGTTTTTATTTTCATCACGCATACATTTTTGTTTGTTCTAGTTTGACTTTTCCTGGTAGAAATACATGAAGCAAGGCAAGTTCATTTTTATGGCACCTTCTCATACATAGTGCTTTACTAAAAAGACAGACAAATAAAATACCCAAAACGGATTAAAAGCTGTGGAAAAGTAGAAAAGTCTTTAGTTTTAAAAATGGCTACAGTATGCGCATAACTTAATTCCAGCAGTGGGCAGCATAATGGCTAAAAGCCGTTTAGCCACATTTGAATTAAACTCTGTGCACCACTAACTGAGCAGTCCCTGCAGATCTGAGAGACCTGCATGTATTAGCGGTTTGCAATGTACCCATGGATATACAGACAACTGTCACTGGATCACTTAGATACTGATGAAAACTTTAAAATGGGATGATTTTCAGACAATTCTAAAGTGTTTTAGTTTGATGATTTCAAATCGGATTCATGGGTGTTTATTTGTGGTGGTCAGACATAATGACATCCTCAGGAAGAGTACAGTAAGTCACACTGAATGATGTACATGTGTGTTTGATGTCTCTGTGTTAAGAAACAACCGAGTTATGACTCTGAGAATTATCAGAAGAATTATAACTAATGAATTTAACTAAATCGCTGGCGGTTAGTCTGGTAAAATATAAACGCTGGGTAGGCCGGAGAAGGTGAGAGCTTTTGTCAGAATCACATCAGTGAGTGCAAGGCTGTGGCTATTTCCTGGAAGCAGTAGTCTACATACTGAACTCGAAGATGTATCTGCAGACTGTTTGTTCAGTTTTTGTTAGCACTAACTGTGACGCCTGAGTGTGTGATTTAACACAGCATTTTCAGCAGCATGTGTGTCTCAGATGTGAAATAACTCACTGAGATTATTCATAGGGGACAACACATGACAACAGAGGGAACAAATCACTGCTGCTAACACACACACAAGGTTAAATGCATTCACAAAATAATCCCTGGAGAGTGTGTGTATGTGTGTGTGTGTGTGTGTGTGTGTGTGTATGTGTGTGTGTGTATGTGCGTGCGTTTTGCCCCGCCCTATAACCTACACCCTGAGGGTCATGGGTAATCATAGAGGATGTATGTTAGTCACAGGAGCTGGGTTGGGTAAATGTCATGGGTGGAGCTTTGGCGCACTAAATCAAGGAATTTAAGTCAAGTCAACTTTATGTGTAAAGCTCAATACTGCAAATGTGCCTCAGATGGGTTTACAGTGTGTACAGCATACAACACTTGTGTGTAATGTGTGTAACTAACAATAGGGTGAAACTAATTATTTTCCCCTTGGGGGGGGGGGATCAATAAAGTATGTCTTAATCTTAATCCTCACTCAGACCCTCGATAAGGATAGGAAGAAATGAAAAATGCCCTCCTTAAAAACTTTAATTTAGAGAAAGAACTTGAGGCTATAATCAGTATTTTTAACAATAACAAAAAGATAACCATTTGAAAACAGTGTGTGGTCGCTTGTAGTGATGAACCTACAGAAAATGATCACCTGAATCTGAAGCTCATCTCAGCTTTACAGGTCTTTGTAATGAGTTGTAGGTCAGTGTTAATTTGTCCGTCCACAACTTTACTGTTTGGGTTCCCTCTCACCTCGCCCATAGCATCGTTTATGGTCTCCACAGGCAGTTGTTTTAAGAGTAAAAGCTCTAAAGATCCACAGTACACTACCAGCTCAGCACCAAGACACTAGCTGGTGAACACAGCGGTGCATTTAGCAGCTAAAGAGATATTTTCCTCTGGAGTTGGTGGAGACCAAAAACAGTTCACTAGGCTCCTCCCCCGATACTGCAAGTCACCACAAATCTTTAGAAAATGTTGGCTGTAATTTTCCATAACTTTTGTACAGATTACTCACTTTACAGTTTACAAATGACATATTGTTCTCACACCTGGGTTGAGCTGAATGTGCTCCTGCAGTTGCGTAAAAATGTGGTGGCGTCATATGGAGTCATATACTTACACAGAAAAGGTTCTGGCATGTCAGTTAATATTTATTGTCCCACATGAGGAAAGAGTTTTTGCAAGGCAGCGTAAAAACACAATAAAACACTTTGGAATGTTACACTCACAATACAATAAAAAGTACATTTCTTTTATTCATCAAAAATAAACATTAGCTTTGCCATATATACAAGTTCCTTGTAAAATAGTCAACATTTTATTAATCCTCAAAATGCAATATTTAAATGATGAACAAGGGCAGAACAACACAAGGAAATTAGTTACTTTTATCATTAAAACAATTGAGTTATTTAAAATTGAATTAAACAAAACAATCATTTAGTGTGTCTTTGAGAAGAAAAATAGATTACCATCTCCTGCAAAAGACTAAAGTTTTGTCTCTGTGGTCAGGGCTAAGTTCTCTGTGTGTAGCGTTAGCTGTAACTTCTTGTGTTACATTTAGGTGAAGTCAAAACTAGGGATGCACCGAATCCAGATTTTTGGGGTTCGGCCGAATACTTATCCACTGGTTAAGATTCTGCCGAATCCGAAACCGAATACCGAATCCTACTCCCATTCTCAGTCCATTAACACAGTAAACACATTAATGAAGTAAATAAATGTTAACACAAGTTTTTAGCTGTGACTGTCTTTCCTTAGCCGTACCTGAAGTTGCTGCATTTTGGCTGCTGTCTGTAGATTCCTTCATGCACAACTCGTTGGATGTTTCATACAGAAATGTTTTAGCAGTGGCGATGTTGTGTATTGTTAAAGGAACACGCCAACTTATTGGGAATTTAGCTTATTCACCGTAACCTCTAATATTAACAAGTTTCGATACACCTCTCTTCTTGCGTTGCATAAAGCGACTGACGGCTCCAGCGGCATCAGCCCATCACAGAACAGGCAGGTGAATGGTTCCAGTAATCCTACTGCTCCAAATAAGTGACAAATAACGCTAACATGTGCCTTATTTATTATGTTAGATATCATATTAGCGTTGTACAAAAAATAACGTAACATGAACACTGATCTTCTAACCGGTAACAACGTGGAACTATATTCTTGTAGGGGATATGCTCGCAGCAAGCCTGTCTGAGAATATAGTTCCCGGTTTGTTTACGGATAGAAGATGGCTGTGTCTCATGTTACGTTGTTTTGTACACGCCGTGACTCTACAAATCACAACATGTAAAAAGGAATATGTTGGCGATTTTGTCACCTTTGTCACAATTGGGAGCGGTAAGCTAGTTGGAACCAGTTACCTGCAGGATCTGTGCTGGGCTAAGCTAATGCTGGAGCCGTCAGACAGCGTTACAGCACGCATGGAGATGAGAAGGGTATGTATCGACTTGTCTTACTCTGGGGGTTACGGTGAATAAGTTAAATTCCCAATAAGTCGGCGTGTTCCTTTAAGGGTCCTTGCCACAACAAGACAAATCGGCATTGCAAATTGAACATGTAGCTCGACTTAAATCCCCTTTTTTTGACTGAAAGTACTGCCAAACAACACTTTTTCTGTTCCACTTTCACTTTCTCACAGCCTACTGCATTGAACGGTCCACCAACGTAAACACCTTCCCGTTATCAACGGCGGCGTCATTACGTCGACCAGTGTAGCGCAACCATACGGTTCGGTGGACAAAAATTCTAAGGTTCGGTAGAAACCAAACCCCGTCAAAAAGCCCAATATTCGGCGGATCCGAAGCCGAATCCTGGATTCAGCGCGTAGCCAAAACTCAATCAGGTCACCAAGGTGAGTAAATTCCTTCGGCAGGCTGTTCCTGTCTTATAGAGAACCACTTGGCTCTGATCAAGGCTGTTCACAGTTTTGCTAGTTATGCCAATAGATAGAAAAGTTTTTAATTTTTCAACTGAATATCTTTGTGTTTTGGAATGTTGGTCCGACGAAACGAGCAATCTGAAGCCGTCACCTTCAGAAATTGTGATGAGCAGTGGCGATTCTAGGATCAGACCTAATGAGAATGTGTCCTAATCTGTCAGAGGGAGAGCAGAAGTGCGGTTGTGAAGTTTACCGTTGGTAGTCACCAGAAAAGAAGAAGTTGGTAATTTTATGGCGCAGATTAGAACCCTGCGTAGAAACCTAAACAACTAAAATTGCTGAATGTTACAACATTCAGTTCAATTGGTTGACTTTTCAATACTGTGACTTATAAAGTGTCAGGTTTAGATCCATCATAGTGTTAGTAAGTTTCAAAAAGCGGTAGCTGACGTTGTTGTTCAGTAGCTAGCTCAGAGATTATCGGCTAATGAAATTACTGATTAGGATTAGGGGGGGGGGGCACGGACTTTATCCATGTCAAATTCTCATTAGGTCTGATCCTAGAATTCCCACTGCTCATCACAATTTCTGAAGGTGACGGCTTCAGATTGCTCGTTTCGTCGGACCAACATTCCAAAACACAAAGATATTCATTTGAAAAATTACAAACTTTTTGTACCTCTGACACAACCTCCTCCGATTGGCCAACTCTATGTTTCTGTTAATGGTAATTGTTTGACCTCTGTCACAAGTTCACAAAACGTTTTTTACTATTATAATTTTTAGGGGGGCTCAAGTCTAAAATCGCCTATGGTGATGAGCATTTTTACTTTTTTATTTCAAGTATGCAACTTTGGGGATAGGCCGCTTAAAAGGCACTGAAATTCTTGAGATACATTGAACAACAGCACAACAATGTTTTTCATATTCTCTTAGGTCTCCCACATATGAAACAGATTGTTGTATACAAATATTTTAACAATGCAGAATCATTGTGAGAAATATGTTTATACATAGCTAATTTTAACTACTTTGCATGCTGCTTGGTGGTTTAATCTGTAACAATGCATCATATTTAAGATTTTTGTGTCTTCATGTAAAAAGTAATCAGTTCCTCTCCAGGCAGAGGAGGCTCATCATGGACTCAGGATACCTCAAAACAATTGCTAGGTACAGAAGAGTACTACATTCTACTGCTATAAATACAGGATTACTGTGTGTTACAGTAAGTCCCAAAGACCCTGCAGAATACTTTAGAAAGACCAGAGCGGTGTACCACAGCGTAGAACTACTCTGTTACAAGTTAAAGTCATGCATTCGACAATTTATTTAAATGGAAGCACAAACGTATGAGCATCAAAATATTCTTAAAGCAGGGCCGCCGTGTGTCTTGCTCGTGCACAGGACAAGAGGGTCTCCAGAGGGCCCTTTTGGACCGTCCCTTCATTCAAGGTCTTACTTAAAGTGCAATCAATCACAAAGGGATCGCAGTGCTAAATAAAGGTGGATCGATGAAAACAAAGAGTAAAATTCCTTGGAATCATTAGTGAAAGTGTGTAAAGCTGGATGTCATCAGAGAAAGTTGTTGAGTGTAAGAGGACGTGTAAGAAACATGTGGGTGTTGTGTCTGTAAATCTGACAGGTTGTCATATCAGTTCATCTTCAGTTTGTGTGTGTGTGTGTGTGTGTGTGTGTGTGTGTGTGTGTGTGTGTGTGTGTGTGTGTGTGTGTGTGTGTGTGTGTGTGTGTGTGTGTGTGTGTGTGTGTGTGTTTGTGTGTGTGCCCGCAGAACATGTACAAGTAATGTGGGTTTTTTAGAAGAGTGTCTATGCACGTACAACATAGAAGAATACATAGGAAGGACTTGTGTTTTACATGAACTATTTGTGTGTCAATGGCTTATCTTCACAGTTAATCTACATGTTGACTGCTGGCTAAATACTCGCACAACCTGTTCCTGGAACAGTTGTATTCAATTTGCCAATTTATTTTTTCTCATCATCTTGAGTCGTTGGTCCAGGAAAACAAGCTGAACAGGAAGAAAACAGAAAAGACACAGTTTGCAACTTTGTATATCATACTTTAAGATTTCCCACACAGAGAGTTCAGGGAGAGGTCGCTCGTAGTGATGAACCTACAGAGAATGATCACCAATCTGCCACTCCCCTCGGCTTTACTGAGCTTTATCATGAGTTTCAGCTCATTCTTTAGCTGTCATACAGCAACCTTATTGTTTTATTTCACTTTCACCACTCTCATAGTGAACGATCGAGTGGGTACACATTTGTTATTAACCCCTAGGTTTGTTTTGCGCCAGAATTGTCCTTTAATAATAAGTTTTACACATATGCTTGGAACATTGGTCAACAAACCTCATTCATGTAGGCAGCAGGCAGCATTCAGCAGGCAGCTTATTTCGAAAAGCTGGACAAATGTAACCTTCAGTCTGATCGCAGATACAGCGTTTAAACCTCCAGGAAGAGGTTAAAAATCCAGGATGCAAGACGTAATGCATGTAAATTTGAGATGGGGTTGGGCTTCCCAGGTGTTTTGAAATCAGTCACCTGTCAGAGAGAGAGAGCATGCCAGTGTGTGTTTGACTGTCATTACATCTCCTATTCTAAGAGGCAAACCATGTCTGGAACAATGACAGAGAAAACTAAAGAATCTAGTAAGTACATCTGAATCTTTAACAAAGCTGTCTGGTTTAAGTTTAAGTTTAGTTTAGCTTGCATGCGTTGTATTAATGAAGTCCATAATGTTGTGGGTTGCTTTGTCTATATCCTTGAAGTTCCACTTTCGGGATTGCTCCGGTGCCGCAGGAAATTCCGCCGGATGCATGTATTTTCCGTTTCCTTCCGCTTTCGTTGTGTTGTAATTTTAAAGGTCCGATGACATGGTGCTCTTTGGATGCTTTTATATAGACCTTAGTGGTCCCCTAATACTGTATCTGAAGTCTCTTTTATATAGACCTTAGTGGTCCCCTAATACTGTATCTGAAGTCTCTTTTATATAGACCTTAGTGGTCCCCTAATACTGTATCTGAAGTCTCTTTTATAGAGACCTTAGTGGTCCCCTAATACTGTATCTGAAGTCTCTTTTATAGAGACCTTAGTGGTCCCCTAATACTGTATCTGAAGTCTCTTTTATATAGACCTTAGTGGTCCCCTAATACTGTATCTGAAGTCTCTTTTATATAGACCTTAGTGGTCCCCTAATACTGTATCTGAAGTCTCTTTTATAGAGACCTTAGTGGTCCCCTAATACTGTATCTGAAGTCTCTTTTATATAGACCTTAGTGGTCCCCTAATACTGTATCTGAAGTCTCTTTTATAAAGACCTTAGTGGTCCCCTAATACTGTATCTGAAGTCTCTTTTATAGAGACCTTGAGTGGTCCCCTAATACTGTATCTGAAGTCTCTTTTATATAGACTTTAGTGGTCCCTAATACTGTATCTGAAGTCTCTTTTATATAGACCTTAGTGGTCCCCTAATACTGTATCTGAAGTCTCTTTTATAGAGACCTTAGTGGTCCCCTAATACTGTATCTGAAGTCTCTTTTATATAGACCTTAGTGGTCCCCTAAAACTGTATCTGAAGTCTCTTTTATAAAGACCTTAGTGGTCCCCTAATACTGTATCTGAAGTCTCTTTCCCGAAATTCAGCCTTGGTGCAGAATTACAGCCACTAGAGCCAGTCCCACAATGAGCTTTCCTTAGTATGTGCCATTTCTGTGTCTGTAGCTATTGAGGAGGAGAGAGGGGGGGGGGGCAAGGTGGAGGGTGGGGTGTGGCCTTGACCAACTGCCACTTTGCTCGTTTGAAAGCCATGATGTCTCTCTCTCATGGGTGGGCCAAATTCTCTGGGCGGGCAAAGCAGAGAAAGGGGAGGTAACCTTGCTCCTTATGACCTCATAAGGAGAAGATTCCAGATCGGCCCATCTGAGCTTTCATTTTCTCAAAGGCAGAGCAGGATACCCAGGGCTCGGTTTACACCTATCACCATTTAAAGCCAATTGGGGACCATGTTAAAAAACCTCATAAAGTGAAATTTTCATGCCATGGGACCTTAAACTCTGGTGGATTTATGAGGACTATGGTTAACTTCTCCTCAGATCTCGTGGTAAATTGAGACAGCTAGCTAGACTGTCTGTCTGTTATATTAAAATCATACCTGCAAACTCAGAAGGGCTGAAAAAGGTGGCACATCTCTTCTGTGTTTTTCAGACAATGGTAGCTACAGTGTTACAGTTCTCTCCAGTGAAATACAGACACACTTTAACACTGTTTAGCTGTCAGCATTTTAACTGTATTTACTCTAGCTTCTAGCTAACAGTAGGCTAACGTTACCTGCTGTCGAGTGTAGTGTTGACTAGCGTCCCGTGCGGCGATGTTTCAGTTCCCTCTAACGCCCGTTTTCGGAGCATCTGAAAGAAGCGCAGTCATAAGTGGCACCTAAATAAGGCACCAAAATCAGCGTTGTTATCTACGGTCCGGTAGATAACGGTAGTTAAGGCACCGGTGGCGTATTAGCACCGGGTCAGTGCAGGTGTAATGGATCGCCTATAAACCAATAGGGTGTCGGAATAGCTATGTTTATACTTCTCATCCAACCACAATCAAATTCACTCTATCCGGATGGAGCGATTTGGATAGTTTTTTTTCCGTGTGTGTGTGTTTTTGAACGATGATGAGCCGGAATGAAAACAAGCCGAACTGAAATGGGAGTAACGAGGCTATTTTTAAAATGTAAGGAGTAGAAAGTACAGATAATTGCGTGAAAATGTAAGGAGTAGAGGTAAAAGTCTGCTGTAAAATAATTACTCCAGTAAAGTACAGATACCCAAAATTTCTACTTAAAGGACAATTCCAGCGCAAAACGAACCTAGGGGTTATTAACTGATGTGTACCTACTCTGTCGCTCTCTGGGACATGTTTTCATGCTAATCAAATGAGTTTGGAGCTTTGACGAGGCTACCGCGGACCGCTGGTTAGCTTACAATGCTAGTTATATGGGGCATAGGGACACTCAAATTAAGTCGTTATCTAAGACCACTAAAAAGGCTCGAAATATCACCACACGTTAACGTTAGCATATTTAGGGTCCCTAAATGTGAACCGAAGCATTGACAACATTGTAAGTGTACAGATAGTTTATTAAAAAGATAGATTATAAAGACAGTCGCGTTCATGTTTACTTGCGGGAGCCATCTTGGAAACCAGTCATGACTAGTCGAAAAACGAGCGCCATGTAAATTCCCATACTGTCTATGGAGATTCCACGTTGCACAGCGTTCGACTAGTCATGTTTAATAAACTATCTGTACACTTACAGTGTTGTCAATGCTTCGGTTCACATTTAGGGACCCTCATTATGCTAATGTTAACGTGTGGTGATATTTCGAGCCTTTTTAGTGGTATTAGATAACGACTTAATTTGAGTGTCGCTATGCCCCATATAACTAGCATTGTAAGCTAACCAGCGGTCCGCGGTAGCCTCGTCAAAGCTCCAAACTCATTCGATTAGCATGAAAACATGTGGGTACACATCAGTTAATAACCCCTAGGTTCGTTTTGCGCCGGAATTGTCCTTTAAGTAAGGTAACGAAGTATTTGTACTTTGTTACTTGACACCTCTGATTCAGAGGGCTTAAGGTGGAGGCAGGTTTTTTTTCTTCTCTCATCCTGTCCTGTTGTGTCTTGCCCCATTTGCCCACATGTTTTTGTCACCACATTTATTCCATTTAAGTGACATTTACACTCTGACAAGCATAATGTTTCGTAACCACCCGTCTTGCCGGCCCTGCCCTAGTTTCAGTCACTATTTCATCACAGTCACCTGTAACATGCTGAGCCAGTTTGTGGACCTGGACTCACTGAGCCATCTCAGTCTTTACAGTAAACCATCCCATTGATAATTTTTTTCTATTTTACATTTAAAGGAGCATCATTTGCAGGTCAAAAAAATCTGAGCATCCTGGTTAACCCTTGTGTTGCCTTTGGGTCAAATTGACCCGTTTTCAAAATGGGACGTAGAAATAAGCGCTGAAAATGTGTAGAAGAAAAATTTAACAATTTAAAATGTTGGAAAAAGCAAAAACAAACTGTGAAAAAAAGGTGTCAAAAACGTCGAAAAAAAGACAACACAGGGGTTAAAACTGGAATACATTTGGTCAAAAAGCAAATTGTTTTTCTTCTAAGATAGATATAATAATAGAATATGACTTCATTGTCCACCAGAGAGAAAAATTGTCCTTAGCTCACCAAAACCACGAAAAAAAAGCACAAGTACAAGTAACATATCCACACACAAAAAAAAGAAAAGAAAACACAAGTCTAGAGTACACAATACACCCTCAATAATTACAGATAAATACCTAAAACAAAGCACAACAAACAAAACACAAAATACCGGGCAATATCTGTTGCACAGTTTTGAGTTTAAAATGCTGATTTGAATAAAAGATATCTTAAAGATGCTTTTTGTTGCCACAGCACTCTATATTCTTATCAATGGTGATCTCCTGTGTGTGTGTGTGTGTGTGTGTGTGTGTGTGTGTGTGTGTGTGTGTGTGTGTGTGTGTGTGTGTGTGTGTGTGTGTGTGTGTGTGTGTGTGTGTGTGTGTGTTAAGGCCAAATATTCAGGTTCACTTAAAGTAATGGATATCTGAAGCAGGCCAACTAAGGGCATGTTATCCACACACTTAAACAGACTAACCATGCTCTCTGAGCTCAAATCAATTTGTGTACACATCCTTGAGGAGCTACATTCTCCAATATTTATCTATTTATGCTATTTATATTATTTTATTTTTCTTGGCTTTTATTTTGATATATCTACTTTAACTTTCGGTTCACCTGTCTTGGTTTTCTCTGTGTCCAACCTCAAATGTTTGTAAAAAAAAAAAAAAGACAGGCCTTTTATTAATAACTAGTGTGTTCATTCATTTTTAGTGTCTTCCAGACTCTGACATTGTAACTTTGTTCCCTTGCTGTGTGCGACTTGCAGCTTTTCTTTCTTTGCTTATGTTTTCTGTATCGCCATGGTAGCAGGCTGCTACGCCCTGCTACTACTATAATTATTAGTCGTAGTTCTATTATCTTTATTGTTACTATCATTGCCACTGTTCATGATGTCATTCTATTATTCATGATGTCATTTTCATTATAAGAAGTTATATTTCTTCAACCTGCTGGGTGTGGTCAGAGGCGTGCTCTGTTGCACCTTTAGCCACACCCAGCAGTGATGTCATGGCGTACTGGAGTACCTCAGTGCATCCCTGGAGCAAGTGTAATTTTCTGCCAAATAAATTGCCAATTAAATTATAAAAATTCCATCAGCAAGCCCTTGGAAGCTAGCCTTTGTCTACAATTTTTCACCGCACAAGACCGCTGGAACAATTGTAAGATAGTCATTAGGAACAAATCCTTATTTTTTCCGAATTGGTTTGAAAGAGATTTAAATCACATTCTTAATCTTTTCGATGGTGATATGCTATCCTATGAGCAGTTTATGAATGTACACAGTTTTCCAATTCCTTTCAGAGAATTTAATTCTTTAACTCGTGCAATCCCAAATGCTTTAATTCTACTTATAAAAAATTAATTAACCTATGATGCACACGTTATATCACAGCCTTTACTATCATTGGATGGAATTGAAGTAACGCGCATAAAGTGTAACGATAGCATATTCGCCAAATTTTTCAGAGAAAGAATGCAGTTGTGCCAAGGGGCAAGTTTGTGTGGAGATCCAAAATTGAGAACATAAATTGAAGAAAGGCTTGGCTTCTACCGTATAAGTACTGTGTTTTTAACAAGGCTAAGGAAGTACACCTCAAAATTGTCCATAGCCTATACCCTACTAATCACCTTGTTGCTAGATTTACCGACACTGACTCTTCCTGTACATTTTTTAAACAACATCTCACCTTTTTTTTTATTGTGAAATTTCCAAAAGATTTTGGACAGTTTTGGAGTCTTACTTTTTTGAACCCCCCAACTTTATCTACTCCTTTAACCTTAAAGATATCATCTGTTTTTTACGATAATTCAGGTAATGGTGCTCTTGAGTATCTAATTAATTTTGTTATTCTGTATGAAAAATTATATATTCACAAGCAGAAATTTTCTAACTCATCTCCTGATTTTGTACCTTTTCTCATAGAATTTAAATCTCTACTGAAGTCACTTAGAAAGTGCACTGTAACAAATTTCATGTTAGTTTAACTTGGAAATGCAAGTTCCCTTGCTGCCTTGAAAATCGAAGTTCACTCAACTTAAAGACTGCCTTTGTTTTAACTTAGAAATTAAAGTTAATGAGGTTGATGTAACTACAGTGTTGTTAAAGTTGTTCTTTTAGTTGATTTAACATTGTATTACTTGGTTTAACTTCATACTTTAAGTTCAAACAAATCATTTATTTTCTTTAATAATGCAAGAAACCTTCCTTGCCTAGTATAACAGACATACCTTTCTTCTTTATTTCAACTCAAACTTTCAAGTTAAAACAACATAACCACATTTATAGCGGAGATGCGTGAGTGGGGCCACCCCAGGGCCCTGTGCAAAATAGCGGCCTCTCTGCTGATCTTGTGTCACTTGACATAAAATGGCCGCTAGTGAAGTGACACACCCAGATTAATGGCTGAAGAAAGCCAATTACTGCTCAACATCTAACACCGTTATACTCCAGCTCTTCTTAACAAACGTAACAGTCACTTAACTCATGGTTAGAAATTTAAACCAGCACAACAATGACAATTACCAGGAAACAAAACACTACATTCTAAACACCGTTTAATAAACGTAATTCATAAAGTTACATTTGTATTTCGAACAAACTGCAAACTTTTCAGCCAATTTTAACAAAACTCTATTTACGCATCGCTCATGGGAATTGGCCAGCCAGTTGCAGTCCTGACTGCAATTGGTTGATAACTTAACTTACATACCTAAGTTGAATCAACACATACAGTTTTTTAAATAGTCAACCCAACGAATAAATGCAAGTTTAACTTTCAAAACTCATAAAGTTGAGTTCAAAATCGACAACTTGTATAAGCTCGTTCAGTTAAAAATAAGAAGTAAGTGGACATAACTAAATGGGTCTGTAATATTTTACAGTGTGGATACAAAAAAAGTATTAAAATTATGGAAACTGTAGAGCGTTGTTTTCCTGAAACCTCTGACTACCTGTTGATGTCTTCTTGTACTTTTTTTGATGTTGTTTGTAATGTCTATGTTATTTCTATTTTTTATTTATTGTTATTTCTCGTTTGTATTCGCTCTTACGTTTCTATATATATTTTTTTCCATAAGTTTGTGCACTTGTTGTTCACGTGCTATCATTGCTTACCTGATTTTTTGTAAACTGCATTTTGTCAATAAAAAATAAAACATCACTGCAGCAAGGCCAGATGGTATACCACCAAATATCAGCAAAAACAAGCTTCTCACGTGGTGTTATATTACTGTTTAACTTGCTGTCGTTGTATTTATTTGAAGAATAAAAGAAAACATTTTTTACACAATGCGACGCATGTGCTGTCAGTGGTTTGTGATGTCTTAAGTTGCAGTATGTTGCGATCTCCCACTTTAATTACTGTGTATACTGTAATAAAAAAATGTAATGAAAACTCGGAGTGTAATAACCTAAGTGCCTATAATGTAAGTATAACAATCTTAAGCAACACAACTGTGTTAGGCTAATAACAGTCAAAACTCTAAAGCTTGAGGGCATTATAACACTTACACTAACATCATTATTTTACAGTTCTTTATGACTACTATGGGCAACCATAAAAACTGTACGAATTTGATTTGATACGTTTCCTATGCACCAAAGTTTTGAACATGAAAGAGGTGTTCATGTAAATAAAAAACAAAAATGTATTTGATCAATGCAAATTAATGAAATGAAGTCTTTCGGTTTGTCACGGATGAACGAGATCTGTGCTTTTCCTACTTTTTGCTCTTTTACAAAAAAGTGGATAATAAAGTTAAATATTACCATGGTCATATAAATAAAAGTTGCTGTTATCTTTTTCGGTAGCCTGATGTAGAGAACTTTCTCATGTTTGTATGTTGTTCATTTCTTTCAGTCTTCAAGGGAGTGGATGTCCACCCACAGGCCAACAACGTTAACCACCGCACCAGAGAAATCTCCCTGACTCAGCTGATAGTGAGGCGGGGCCAGCCCTTCAAACTGACCCTTAATCTGAGGCAACCTTTCAACCCTTCTGTTCAGCCGCTCTGCATCTCTGCAGCGACAGGTCGGTCCTTCATTAAAGTATTTGTTTTCAGTAGTTGTTGAAGGTCTATACTTCCCGTAGTAACTAAATATTTAGTCACAATTCAGTTTTGACAGAAACCTTAACTAAAGTTAAATTTACTCACTTTTTATCCCTGTATTTCAAAAAAAAAAACATTTTGATGAACTGACAAATCAGTTTGTTATTCCACATAACTAAATGAGGCATCCAGTCTTGCTAAACTCCCGCTAAAGGCAACTTAATTTAACTTTAGTTAGTTTAGTTTACCCTATTCTGCTTCCTGTTAACATATAACGTTTTGTACAGTTTCCCCTAAAGGTTGTCCAAAGGCAGACATTTTTAGGTCTTCATTATGCTAGCCTGAAAACGTTGCACTATTTCATTCTCAATTTCACTACAAGTATTTTTAGTTTTTGGTCTTTTCAAGGGATTACAGGGTGAAATATCACATCACTGCTTTAACTGGATGGTTAAGTTAGGGAAAACCGATGGACGGATGGATGGATGGATGGGTGGATGGATGGTTGGATGGATGGATGGATGGATGGAGAGTATTAGTACAACAATAAATGGTTGACTCCCTCAGTGGCTCCTCTTTACAGGAAAACTTCCGACTGAGAAACAGGGGACGTTATCATTCTTCGGTGTCCCAGATGTCGTCAAACGATCACCTTCAGCAAAGGCGGTGTGGAAGGTAGAGCTTGACAAGGGTTCCTCCACAACAACAGGCAACCTGATCCTCACCGTCACCCCCCCGGCTGACACCCCCATAGGGGAGTACACCATGACTGTGAAGCACAGAGATCAGGAAATGGTTCTGGCAAAGCCTGTGGTACTCTTCAACCCCTGGTGTCCCAGTAGGTTGTCTGTCTGTCTGTCTGTCTAAAAGTCTTGCATTCAAAATGTTACTTAAGTAAAAGGATGTACTGTAAGTATAATCAGGAAAATGTACTTCAAGTATGAAAGTAAAAGTAATTCATGCAGAAAAATGCCCTCTGTGACCGTTATATTATTATGTATTATATCATTAGATTATTATTACTCTTGCATTAATGTAAAATCCGGATTTTACTGTTGTAGTTGGTTGAGGTAGAGCTACATTTGAACTATTTACTAATTATTATTTAAATTATGGATTTAAACATAAGTTCCATAAGCTTGTATTATCTTTTGTTTGCAAAAATCTGATTTGTAATGTAATTAAAGCTGTTAGAAAAATGTAGTGAAGTAAAAAGTACTAGTAATATTGATTTCCCTCTAAATTGTAGAAGTAGCAAAGTGGCATGAAAAGAAAACACTCAAGTAAAGTACAAGTACCTCAGATTTGTTCTTAAGTACAGTACTTGAGTAAATGTACTTACTGTAGTTACCACTGCAAATCCTTGCTACTACCTTTGATGGGTTAAGTACATCTTGCTGATACTGCTTACTTTTTCTTACTAAGATTTTGAACGCAGGAATTTTACTTTTACTAAAGTTTAGTATTTGAACACTTGCTGGAAACTATCATGTGTCTGTCTGCATGAATTCTCTCTTCTCTCTCTCTCTCTCTCTCTCTCTCTCTCTCTCTCTCTCTCTCTCTCTCTCCGTAGATGACTGGGTGTATCTGAAGGATGAGAACGAGATAAACGAGTATGTGATGAATGAACAAGGAATTATCTACAAAGGAAGTAACAACTACATTGACTCTTGTAACTGGGACTTTGGACAGGTACACACACACACACACACATACACACACACAGAGTCAGGTTTTATGTGGGTGCTCGAGGTTGTGACAATGACAGCCAATTACATTTGCTACTTTCCACTGAAACACAGTCCTCTCCACATCATGACGCACTGACAGCTTGGTGATCATGTGAAGCGTTTCATGGAAGCAAATTTTGGCAATAAAGATTTTAGTCTTAAAAGCAACTGAATGGCATGAAACTTTCACTTTATGAGGTTTTTTAACATTAATATGTGTACCGAGCCCTGGGTATCCTGCTCTGCCTTTGAGAAAATGAAAGCTCAGATGGGCCGATCTGGAATCTTGGTTACCTCCCCTTTCTCTGCTTTGCCCACCCAGAGAATTTGGCCCACCCATGAGAGAGAGAGACATCATGGCTTTCAAACGAGCAAAGTGGCAGTTGGTCAAGGCCACACCCCCACCCTCCACCTTGCCCCCCCTCTCTCCTCCTCAATAGCTACAGACACAGAAATGGCACATCTTAAGGAAAGCTCATTGTGGGACTGGCTCTAGTGGCTGTAATTCTCCACCAAGGCTGAATTTCGGTAAAGAGATTTTAGAGACAGTATTAGGGGACCACTTAGGTTTATATAAAAGCATCCAAAGAGCACCATGTAATGGGACCTTTAACATCCAGGCTTATCCCTAGTATCCTGCATATTCAGTTTTGAATTTCATATTTGGAATTTTAGTGTATGAATTTGACTAGGAGCAAGAAGAATTTGAATACATTCTACTCTGCTGCTTAGAGCATATGATGTATCTTTTAAAGTTTAAATTATATTCCCATCCTCAGTTAAGTAACACTGTATTGGCATGAATAAATTACAATGTAAGAGCAGCTCCTCTCTTTCTGTTTCCTTCTGTACAGTTTGAAGACGACATGGTTGACATTTGTTTGAGGATGTTGGACCTCAACCCCAAATACTTGAAAGACCCCGGTGACGATGTCTCTGCTCGCTGTAACCCCATCTATGTCAGCCGCGTGGTCAGCGCCATGGTAGGACATGCTCTCTGTGTTTTTTTTTGTCTCCAAGCTGTCGACAGCCATGGCCGGAGGGACTATGTTTTCATCCCTTGTCCCTCAGCACTTAGGTTGTCCATCTGTCCCATTCTTCTGAACGCGATATCTCAGAAACCCCTGGAAGGAATCTCATCAGATTTGGGACAAACATCCACTTGGACTCAATGATGAACGGATTAAATTTAAATTTTTGGCCATAACTCAAGAATTTCTACGCTAATTATAAAATTTCACACAAATGTCAAATAGAATAAAATGATGAAGTGATGACATTTAATATCCAAAATCAAAGGTGAACTTCACTGTGAGATCATAATATTCTGGCCGTCATTCAACGCCTTCGACTAAAATTTAGGAACAGTAGTGGTACATGTCTAAACTACATCAATGTCTAAACTGCAGCCACTCCACTGGTTGGCGGATGCATACAACCGCAATGTGATAATTCTAGTTTAAAGATAACTTCACAAAGCTTTCATGGCAGCAAAGCATTTATGGGCTGACATTTTGAATGTTATGTACCAAAATCCAGCAATGATGGGATGCAGAGTGATACCATTTTGTGCTGGGGACGGAGTGTTAAATATTATTTTATGATTGATGCTTTATTGCGTAGGCATCTCTAATGTTGGAGCTGGTAAAAATGGAGCTAATTGTAACTACTTTATGTACTGCCGGCTGGTTTCACCTGTTAAAACACATCATAATCTATTAGTTAATTTATATTTTGTATTAATAATCTGACTCTGCAACGTGACTAAAGTTGTCAAAATAAACGTAGAGGAGTAAAAAGTGTAATGTTTCCCTCTGAAATGTAGTGGAGTAGTAGAAAGTAACATAAAATGGAAAGATTCAAGTAAAGTACAGGTACCTCAACATTGCATTTAAGTACAGTTTTTTGTGAACATGGGAAACCTTTTCTTTGGCCTATTATAAAGGTAGAAACTTTACACAGACTTGCAGACACGCAGAATGGCTTTTTAGAAAGTGCAAAAATTGTTAATAAAGGGTTTCTCACTTTATAATTAACCATCAGACCTACACTTATACATGTTTTTAAAGAATTCATACCTTTTTTCAATAAGCTTGAAGTTTAACTTTGAAATCAAATAGTCAGTCAAACGTTTTCTGTTTGGAGTAGAAAACTCTATGACATCTTTCAATTTCATGCAGTTCCACATATTGGCAGTTGGGTTAACTCACTGTAATAGTTCTGTAAACATTAGTGAAAATAAAGAGCTAAACAAGAAGACAGCAGATGTAGCGGAAATATACTGTATAAAGACTTGGGAATTGTGTCTTATGTGACAAAGTCTTTAATAAAGTTGTAATTTTGAAAAACAAAAACACACGTCACATTAAAATAATGAGAATGTCCTTGTTTTCTTCCAGATCAACGCTGATGATGACCGTGGTATCCTGGAGGGGCGCTGGGGATGTTCATTTATAGGTGGGGTCTTACCCTCTCGCTGGACCGGCAGTTACGCCATCCTTAAGCGCTGGTTCGTCATCGGCTCCTACCCGGTCAAGTATGGCCAGTGCTGGGTGTTCGCCGGTGTGATGTGTTCAGGTAACGTCTGAGGCTACATTTGCACTACTAGAGTATGTTTTGTTTTGAAAACTAATATCTTTTAATACGTTTACGCCACACGTACACACTACTCTGAGCCCTTTAAACATTTGAAAGACATTTGGAAACACTGGTGCTCCCTGTTTTGGTTTGAAAACTTCAGGGTTGCGTTGTAGTCTGGACGGGCACAAACGGAGACCTGGAAACAACGATGGTTTTACTTTTCACCATTGTTGTTCTTTCTCCAAAGTATTTTCTGTATTTTCAAGTTAACGTTTAGCTGCTAATTCTAAATCAGATCTTTTATGTTCGGTTCCAGTGTTGCGCCTGCTGGGCATCCCCTGCCGCGTGGTCACTAACTACGAATCAGCCCACGACAACGACAGGAGTCTGACCATCGACGTGTACTACGCCGACTACGGAGTCAGAGAGAAACCAACCCAAGACAGTGTTTGGTGAGATACAGAGGCTACCATATCTTACACACAGGACTTCAACGCATGTCCATCAAAATTAAAATCTGTAGCACAGCTTTTATCAAGTTCACCATGCTTTATTCACCAAATGTTTTTGTCCATATTGCCTTCATCCGGGGGGTGTCTGAGGTCACTTCCGGTATATACATATATACAAAACATTACAATCATCCTTTTCTTCAAAAATACGTGACAGTCCTACAGTCCTCATTCTGAAGCTAATACAAAACTTTACAGTCTCTATGGAGAAGAAAAGCAATTACATTGTACATGTGACATGTGTATTGCATTAAGATATTACTACAAAAAAATCAAAAACTTTTAATATCACAGTTCATATGTAAGAATCTTTGACTTTATATGTGTCTTTTTTGGACACCGGTTAGCAAAAACAAACTAACCCTAAAATATTATTGTTGAATATAATTATCCAGTGTTGTATTTCTGATCTACTGCACTGTTGCATAATCTGAATGTTGTTTTGTGTTTTAGGAACTACCACGTGTGGGTGGAGGCGTGGATGAGGCGGCCAGACCTGGCAAAAGACGGCAAATATGACGGTTGGCAAGTTCTGGATCCAACACCACAGGAGAAGAGCGAAGGTAGAGACTCTCTTTTTTAGCTCCATAACTTTAGCAGAGATACACTTTCTTCCCTTCTCTGATGACCTTGTTTCTTGAACTCTTTTACAGTTCATGCTGACCCGCTGCTACGAGATTTTATTATGCAACATAAAAAAAAGTTCATCTTCTGGGGTTTATAATTGTTTCATATTTCTTGTACTCGAGCGGAAATTTTGACCTGAAGGTTCTATTAAGATCAAGGATCATAAAAAAACATTAAGAAGAATCCTCTGTGGGCCATGAAATCACTTGTACTGTATATCTGCCTTCTGTGGTATGAGGGGCCGTTTAGGCCATATTTCAAGAAAGCATGCACATACTCCACTTTTACCTCACACAAAGTTGTCTGTGTGCAGGCTAAAGTTGTCTGTGTGCAAGCTATAAAGTTGTCTGTGTGCAAACTAAAATGTTATCTGTGTGCAAGCTATTAAGTTGTCTGTGTGCAAACTTTAAAGTTGTCTGTGTGCAAGCTAAAAAGTTGTCTGTGTGCAAGCTATAAAGGTGTTTCGAGGTGTCCTGGCAGCAGTTTTACAGACGTATCTTTTCCAATGGTGGCCTATGAGGAAAATCTTTTCTGGGTCGCCGGGGGATTTTCCGTTGTAATACCACGAGTGGCCACCAGATAAAATTGGCTATAAGGCTGAGCACTTTTCCTAGGGGCCTGGTTCAGGCACAAACCCATTACTTGAAGCCTTACAAGATAGATTTTTATGTGATATGTGATCCTGAAACTTAGTTGTCAGTTGCAAAGGCTGTTACTTTATTTCCTGATTTGTCCTGTCTCTCCTCCTGTAGGTGTTTACTGCTGCGGTCCAGCCCCCGTCGTAGCCATCCTGAACGGAGAAACAGACCTCAAATATGACACCCCATTTGTATATGCTGAGGTCAATGCCGACTGCATCGACTGGCTGGTCAGTGAGCAGAGCTTGAGCCTAATCTCATCAATGCCACATTTAGTGAATCTAGTGTAGAACAAAGAAAGAAAGAATAAGAGACAGCCATTAAGAGTGCCAGTCACAATCAAATGCAACTTTGGTATTTTTGTTGTTTCTATAGTTTGTGTTTGTGTGTCCTGTCAGGTGAAAGCTGACGGTTCAAAAGTGAATATCTTCTCTGACACGGCGAAAGTCGGTCAGAATATCTCTACCAAGTCTGTCGGCTCCAATAAGAGGATGAACATCACCGACAGCTACAAATACAGAGAGGGTGGGTTCACCTGACAAACAGGTCACACAAGCAGCTGCACATGATTACAATAGTGGCTCTGAATATTGACTGAATCACTACATTTACAGGAACAGAGAAGGAGAGGTCTGTCTTTCACTACGCCACCACCAGAGACCTCTCCAAAGTTGATGAGGTTGAGGAGAGAGAGGAGGAGAAGGAGGAGAGGGAAAAGACAGAGGAGGCGGTCCAGAATGGAGAGATGAAAGGAAACAAGGCAGGAAATGAGACCACAGGAAGTACGGATGTAGTAACCCCTGTCATCGCCCCTCAACCTCCGTCACCACCAATGTCCATGCAATTTGAAGAGGTGCGTCACAGAAACTTTTTTTTGTGTGGCTATTATAAATTTCATTTTGAAACAAACTTATGGGGCGTCCTGATGGGGTTTAGGATTGAGCACAAATCGCAACGACCACAGTTCAAATCCCATTGGCGGGCCTTTGTTGCCGTTTCCAATTCTAATGAAAGCAAAAATGTCCAACAAACCTTCGAAATATCAACTTATTTCTGCTTTACTGTAAATATTTCACAACTCATCTTTCACATGTCAAGAGTCACAAAATGAAAGAAGATCGCAGCATCTACACGATAATCAAAACTTATATTAATTTACCACTGGCACACTGAATCTTGGTTTCTATCAAACCAGATCCAACAATTGGCTCACTCTTAGGGTTCCTTGCGCGCGCTCGGATCTTGGTAAAACGGCCTTTTTCTTCGATGCCCCTAGCACATGGAACGCTCTGCAACAAACTCTGAGGTTAGAGGCACTCCCATCTGCTACTGTTTTTAAACATTTGGTGTTTAAGCTCTGCTCTTTAAATTGCAACTATTTTAGATTTGGTTATGTTTATTTGTCATTGCAAGTTTTTTGTGTATGACTCTTGATGTAAACTCGTCATCATTGAATAATGAGGGAAACCTCAATGCCGTTCGAGTATAAATAAAGGTTCAATAAAATAAAATAAAAACATACAATTGCATTTTAAACAAGGCAGCGCCATTTCTCAAGTTTGAGACATAAAGAGGCCAACAGACATACTACATAGTCTAGCAACAAACATATTTTTATCTTTCAAGATCTTATGCATCCTCACTTGAGTAATATAAAATTAATGAATAGATTTAAAAATTAGATGAGATAAATTTATCCAGAGTGAAGTTACTGTGCTGCAGTTGCAATTTCAAGTAGGAAGAGTGCAAATATATTAGCCTCATGAGACCGTCCTGATCTCGCGAGCTCCAGTTTTCTACTCGCAGATCAGTCTGGCATCTTGAGATGGAGAAAATTTGGAGCCGTTTGCTAAACGACCGACCAATCAGCGTTGGTTTTTGAGGCGGGTATAGGTGTGACACAACGAGAAGCGACTGTTAAGTCTAAACAACATGGCAGCTTCCACTGATGAGATGAGCGTAGCTATCGCGCAAGTTTTATCCGATATTAGAGAGTATTCCTTCATTGAAAGAAGAGCAGAAAACGGCACTGGAGGCTTTTCTGAAAAAGATGTTTTTGCTCTTCTTCCAACTGGTTTCGGCAAGAGTTTAATCTGATTGGTTGAGTTGGCCCGTCTATCACCAACATAGGTGGTGATAGACAGATGGTTTATCCAATCAGCTAACCAGGATTTTCACCCCTTCCCAAAAGTTCTCCAACGGAAAGTTCCCAGATGGATATGCAGAGCAAATGCGAAGCAATCCATCTGTCGGAGTCAGGTTACAAATATAATGGTCTAAGATAACAATAAGGTGAAATACATCAAGTTGCACATCCAATATAATAATACAATATATACAATATATATATATATATATATATATATATATATATATATATATATATATACAGTATATTAAAGTGCTCATATTATGGTTTTTGGCTTTTTCCCTTTCCTTTATTGTGTTATATATCTTTTTTCTGCACGTTATAGGTTTACAAAGTGAAAAAGCCAAAACTCCACACCAAAGGGACTTACCATCTCCAACAGGAAACACACAAACTTTCACAAACTGCTCCAAACAGCTCTATTGTAGTCCAGCCTTTACTTCCGTGACAAACGTGCGTCACTTAGTAACACATGTTATAATGCTCGCCTAGCTGCTATAATGGCACGCCCTCATACTCTGCTTCTGACTGGCTAGTTGTCCTTACCAAGCTACTGCATATGTGTGACTCCCAACAAAGATGGAACAGAAGTGAGATGTCTCACTCAGTAGCTAAAACAGAGAGCTCAACACACAGGGGGAAAAGAGGAGCTGCAGCAATGTGCAGTACAACAAAAATACGAAAATTAAACCATGTAAACCTATTCTGGTACAACCTTTAAATACAATTATGAACCTGAAAATGAGCATAATATGGGCACTTTAAACTACAAAAATACCACATTTTAAAATATTGAATATCTGTACATAAAAACAACAACATTAGTAATGACCAGGGTATCCTTCAACAACCCAGTCAAGTCAATTTTATTTATACAGCCTAGTATCATGCAGTTCCAGGGTACCGAAGGGCCAGAAGGGCTGCAGCATCTGTCATGAAAGAGGGAAACAGGGATCTATCCAAGCTGTGTACAGTAAGGATGGAACACTGTTGACCTCAACTGAGGAGGTAATTGGGCGGTGGAAGGAGCACTTTGAGGAACTCCTGAATCCAACTAACACGCCCTCTATGTTAGAGGCAGAGCTGGAGGATAATGGGGGATTGTTGTCATTTTCCCTGGTGTTAGTCACTGAAGTAGTCAAACAACTCCACAGTGGCAAAGCCCTGGGGATTGATGAGATCCGTTCCGAAATTCTGAAAGCTCCGGGTGTGGAGGGGCTGTGTTGGATGACACATTGCGTGGAAGTTTGGGACAGTGCCTAAGGAGTGGCAGACCGGGGTAGTTGTTCCACCGTTCAAAAAGGTACAACCAAAGCGAGAGCTGTGTTCGGGTTCTCGGCAGTATGTTGGACTCGTTCCAGGTTAGGATTGGCCTCCGCCAGGGCTGCATTTTATCACCAATCCTGTTTGTGATATTCATGGACAGGTTATCGAGGCGTAGTCAAGGTGGGAGAGGTTGCAGTTCGGTGGGCTGGGGATCATATTGCTGCTTTTTGCAGATGACGTGGTCCTGATGGCATCATCGGTCCGTGACCTTCGGCACTCGGTGGATCGGTTCACAGCCGAGTGTGAAGTGGCTGGGAGGATCAGCACCTCTAAATCTGAGGCCATGGTTCTCAGCAGGAACAGATGGAGTGCCTACTCTGGGGGGGGGGGGGAATGAGTCCTTACCCCAAGGGAAGGAGTTCAAGTACTTTGGGGTCTTGTTTGCGAGTGAGGGGACAGTGGAGCGGGAGATTGGCTGCAGAATCGGTGCAGAGGGGGCGGTATTACATTCACTTTACCGCACCGTTACATAGAACTGTGCCAGAAGGCAAAGCTCTAGATCTACTGGTTAATTTTCGTTCCTACCCTCATCTATGGTCATGAAGGCTGGGTCATGACCGAAAGAACGAGATCCAGGGTAGAAGCGGCCAAAATGGGTTTCCTCAGGAGGGTGGCTGGCTTAGAGATAGGGTGAGAAGCTCAGTCATCCGTGAGGAACTCGGAGTAGAGTCTCTCCTCCTTTGCGTCGAAAGGAGTAAGTTGAGGTGGTTTGGGCATCTGGTAAGGATGCCCCCTGGGCGCCTCCCTTGGGAGGTGTTCCAGTCAACAAATTTGCACCTTCAGTAGCTCATCTTCCCAGATCTTTTAAACCAAAACAAACACATTTTGTAACAGCTGTTACCTGTAACCATGGATAGGGGATTGGTGCTTATGTAGTAGCAGCAACGTATCCAAGATGTTTATGTTACCAGGGTAACGCATTGAGGAAGTAATATCTGCATTGATGAATCTGGTCAGGGGAAGTTTCCTAAACTGACATTCCCTGAACAGGGAGCATGGAGCAGGGAGTAGTGTTTGTGTACACTGGAACAGAACAAGGCTAATGTCTCGATCCTCTCACTGTGTGCTGTTGCAGGTGACCCCACCAAAGTACTGTAAGGATGTGAGATTGATGCTGGTGCTACAGAGTAAGAGCAGTGCTGCCATGCGACTGTCCATCAACATCAGCGTCCAAGCCATGACGTACAACGGCTCACCAGCTGGGACCATCCAGACCGAGGTGAAGGAGGAGACACTGCAGCCTGGGAAAGGTGAATCTTCTTCTGTGGTGCTTTTCTGGACAGAGATGTTGCTGTTGAATTTTGAAGGCAGATATCTCAAAGACAGATATCTCAAAGGGTGGGCAAATAAAACCAACACTATCTGTGTGTCTAGATACCAGAAGGGTTAGGTGAGGAAACACTGTATACTTCTTGGAATTTTACTTTAAATCTCTCTTCTCTTTCTTTGTCTCTTGAAGATCTCTCTGTCCCTATCCAGGTCCCGTTCGCAGCCTACCACAAACTCATGATAGAGTGTGACAACATGAAGGTTTCAGCCATGGTCACGGACAAAGAGAAGCCAGATAACACATACTTGGCTGTGCATGACGTCGTGCTGCTTGATCCTCCTATCACCATCACGGTCAGTAAAAAACCTCTGCCTCTAAAATCAAGTTATCTAGCTTTGTAACAAAATAATAATATCAGTTCAGTGTCCATAACAAGACTATATCTACAGCTACGCTTTCGCCATACTCATAATGAGTTCAATGCTAACCTCAGAATGCTAAGATGCTCACAAGTAATGTCAATTTTAACATGCTGATGTTAAGCAGGTAAAATATTTACCATGTTCACCATCTCTGTCCAGTGTCTTAGCATGCTAACATTTCCTAATTAGCACTAATATACAAATAATGCTGATAGCATTGTCATTCATTTTGCAGGTATTTGGTAATAATATGAAGTATTGGACTAATTGAAATGAAACAGATGTGGTGCTTCAGTTATTGAATATCACAGAGTGGTATTATTAGTACTTTTACTTACATAAAGGATAATACTTCCACCGCTGCCTATATGTGGGATATTATTATGTTAGCCATTATCATGCCATTACATGGTTATAGTTTGGGCTGTTTTTCTCTCTCGTCTAGATGCATGATGGGTATCGCTGTTTCAACAGGTTGCGGTTCAGTTGCTTGACTGAGTGTACATGAATAATCTGTTAAAATGTGTGTGTTCCAGGTTTCTGGTACAACCAGACTGAACAGAGAGGCAGAAGGGGAGGTGGTTTTCATGAACCCGGTCACCGAGACGCTGAAGGAGTGTACTCTGACTATCTCTGGAAGTGGCCTGTTGAAAGAGGACATTGAAGTCAAGTGTGTGTGTGTGTGTGTGTGTGTGTGTGTGTGTGTGTGTGTGTGTGTGTGTGTGTGTGTGTGTGTGTGTGTGTGTGTGTGTGTGTGTGTGTGTGAGAGTGAACATGCAGCTGTAGCGAATTTGCGCTTGTTTGATTCAGTCAGTTGACCAGTCATTCATTTCAGTGATAATTGTGTGTTTGTGTGTTTTCTGTACGTGTATAGGGGTTGTGTGATAAGGGCTGTGTTGAAATGTTTTACATACTCATGCACTTCTGATGTACACTCACCAAGGATTATTAGGAACACCTGTAAGATATCTCGTTAATGCAATTATCTAATCAACCAATCACACGGCAGCTGCTTCAATGCATTTAGGGGTGTCGTCCAGGTTTAGACAATCTCCTGAACTCCAAACTGAATGACAGAATGGGAACGAAAAGGGATCTAAGCAACTTTAAGTGTGGCATGGTTGTTGGTGCCAGATGGGCTAGTTTGAGTATTTCACAATCTGCTCAGTGGCTCGGATTTTCACGCACAACCATTTCTAGGGTTTACAAAGAATGGTCTGACATCCAGTATGCAGCAGTCCTCTGGGCAAAAAATGCCTTGTTGATGCTAGAGGTCAGAGGAGAATGGGCCGACTGATTCCAGCTGATAGAAGATCAACTTTGACTCAAATAACCACTCGATACAACCGAGGTATGCAGCAAAGCATTTGTGAAGCCACAACACGAACAACCTTGAGGTGGATGGGCTACACCAGCAGAAGACCCCACTGGGTACCACTCATCTCCACTAAAAATAGGAAAAAGGGGCTACAATTTGCACAAGCTCACCAAAAGTGGACAGTTGAAGACTGCCTGGTCTGATGAGTTTCAATTTCTGTTGAGACATTCAGATGGTAGAGTCAGAATTTGGCGTAAACAGAATGAGAACATGGATCTGTCATGCCTTTTTAACACTGTGCATGCTGGTGGTGGTGGTGTTATGTATGTGTGGGGAATGTTTTCTTGGCACCTTTAGTACCAATTGGGCATCGTTTAAATGCCACAGCCTACCTGAGCATTGTTTCTGACCATGTCCATCCCTTTATGACCACCATGTACCATCCTCTGATGGCTACTTCCAGCAGGATAATGCACCATGTCACAAAGCTCAAATCATTTCAAATTGGTTTCTTGAACATGACAATGAGTTCACTGTACTAAAATGGCACCCACAATCACCAGATCTCAACCCAATAGAATATCTTTGGGATGTGATGGAACAGGAGCTTCGTGCCCTGGATGTGCATCCCACAAATCTCCATCAACTGCAAGATGCTATCCTATCAATATGGGCCAACATTTCTAAAGAATGCTTCCAGCACCTTGTTGAATCAAAGCTAACGAAGAATTAAGGCAGTTCTGAAGGCGAAAGGGGGTCAAACATGGTATTAGTAGGGTGTTCCAAATAATCCTTTAGGTGAGTGTATATGCCGACACTAAAACTTTTTTGGATACCTTACTTTGAGAAATGTACAAAAATCCTTTTTTTATTTAACAAAAGAATTCAAACGTGTCATATGTTGAAACACAAGCTGCTGAATAACAACTTTACCTAATAAACTAGTGACATTTTGACTTAAAACCAGAACTCTCTGATCAAAGAATAAGCAAATAAGATTATGAATCTGATGTTTGTTTATTTTAAATCTTTGTGTTACCACAGGATTCCAGATTTGAAGAGAAACAACCGAATATGTGTCAAGTTCCCCTTTGTTCCCTACAAGCCCGGAAAGAAGACGGTCGTGGCCAACTTTGACTGCTCCACCTTCAGAGACATCAAGGGCAGCTGCACTGTCGATGTAAAGCTGTAAATTCTCTGTATCGCTGAGTAAGAGTCCCACACGTTGTAGGTTCAAGTTTGTATCTTTATCCTTTACAGAGAAAGGTAGCTGCAGTCAGTTTGGATTTACAATGGTGACTTACAAAGAAAAACCCATAAACCATTGAAACGTCCAGCAGAGCTCTACTTACTGTAGTTGTGTTCACAGCTTTCCTGTGCAATGAGGGATTAATACCAACATTTTAGGTGCACTTACTTTCAGTTTAACCTGTAAATAAAGTGCTTTAGATCATCTGGATTACATGTGGATATACTTGGACTGCTCTGGTACTGTATGTTGCCCTGTTGGACTTTGCTTTAGTGATGTTGCTTTGTTCCCAGATCTCAGAAATTGCCCAGTTGAGTATAATGTTACTATAATCTCGCATTGCCAGACCTCTCTCCACAGCGCTGGGTAGGAAGGTCTGGCTCCTCCACACATTTCTTTAAACCAATCACAATCAGCATTTTAATTGTGTAGCTTGCTAGCTCAAAGTTTGTTGTTGTTCCCTGAGTGAAGGGATTTTGAGAACAGCAACACACAGAGAGCAGAAGGTGAGTTTCAAAGCCTGACCTGGCATGTCAGGCTTTATCCTGGAAATGTACTTCTGTTGATCCAGACTAAGGTTACCATAACCAAAGGAAAAGTTGCATAAGGATGAGAAAACCAACCCCCAAGTTGTTATAAACCAGAGTCGTCCTTTAAATCTAGAAATGTTGGTATAGCCCACATACACTTAAATATAACACAATTAATGATATTTGCTCCAATAAATACGTTTTTATTTTACATATTGAGGCACAGATTGGATCTTATTGAGGCTGTTAATAAGTGTGGCTGTCTCTTAAAGGTCTGAGTTAGAGCCCAACTGACACTGAATGGTGGAGGTGGTATACTGATAACTTTCTTACCAAAGATATGCAGTGGAAACAGTATTTTACGCTTGAACAAAATATATATTCTTAAAAGACTCGTCACCAATAGATCTACTCAGTTATGACACTGCAGTGATTTTGGAATCTGCTGGAGAAACAGTGTAGAGCTGATGCTGTCTATAAATGACTTTACACACACTTTAGCCACACATACACTGATATAAAAATGTGATGAACCAGTAGCCTGCAGTACATTTAGACTGGTGGTGCCACTTCAGGTACAACATTTTATCAGGAAATCATGTCAAGGTAAAGTTTACGTAACTATAGAATGCACTGACATTCAACAGAGGAGTATACTCACTCCACTGTTGTCTCAATTTGTTATGTTCAGGGTCAAATTTAAACTGCAGTTTATCTGCACCAAAAAAATGAATGCGCATGCTTGGTCTTGTGAGCTTGTGGCTAATGGACTGGATAAAAAAAAATGGTTTTATTGAATATGTTGGCAACACGCACAAATAAAATTTTATTGAAAGCCATGTGCCCTTTGTCTTTATTAGTGGCGTTATAGATCTTTCTGTAATTACACTGCTGTTATGATAAAATGAAATGTGTTGATGCATACATCTGAGGGATCACCAGGGGCCAGTTGTTCAAAAGTAAACTGATCGGATTTTGGTTATCGGATTGGATCAAATCTTGAAAATGGGTTGTTCAAAAGGGAAAGAAGGAATCTGAAATCTGATTAGATCACGGAATCCAATCCTAGTTTTAATCTGGATCAAACCTTCAGTTTATGTTGTTCAAAACTTGTCAGTAGGATTTCGATAACTTTGATCCAAACAAACAGGATTATCCTGATCCCAACAGGGGGTAGGATTTCAAGGTGGATTCCAGGAAGAAAATGTAGTAAAACTTTAAAATTGGTCAAATAATACACTTGTATCATGTAGTGTATATACTTTTATTTATATTTTGCACTTGACTTGTGTAACCGTTGTAACAGTGATAAAGTAGATAAAGTAGACATAGGCTACCAATTAAGCTATTCAGTATAGTAAAATTAAAGTAAAAATAAAAATGATCTTGTCCCCATGTCTAAACGAGAAAGTGAAAGAGCAGAAGCACAGATCGTCCTGGCAGAGGAACAAATCAAGCTGACCAAACTGCAGCAAACCAAAGCCAAACTTCAGCTCCGCCTCCTAAAAGCAGGGCTTGGAAATGCTGGTCTCTCCTCCTCAGATGAAGAAGAACCCTGAACATTCTTTATTTTGTTAACTATTGGACATTTAGCCTTTTGTTTTGTTTTGAAGACGTTTTCAAAATATCCCCATTGTATTTGTTAATGTCTATTTGTTTTTATTTGTTGTGGCTCAGATAATTGCTTTTTTATTAATAAGGGAAACAATTCCACTAATTAACCCTGACAAAGCACACCTGTGAAGTGAAAACCATTTCAGGTGACTACCTCATGAAGCTCATTGAGAGAACACCAAGGGTTTGCAGAGTTATCAAAAAAAGCAAATGGTGGCTACTTTGAGGAATCTAAAATATAAGACATGTTTTCAGTTATTTCACACTTTTTTGTTAAGTACATAATTCCATATGTGTTCATTCATAGTTTTGATGCCTTCAGTGAGAATCTACGATGCAAATAGTCATGAAAATAAAGAAACACATTGAATGAGAAGGTGTGTCCAAGGTGTGGCCTGTACTGTATATATATATATATATATATATATATATATATATATATATAGATAGATAGATGGAAGAATGTGTGGTAAAGGACCTATTTTGCCACTTGCTCTTAAGACATCCATTGCACATTCTTCAATGTTACATCCAATTTGGCCACCAGAGGGCAGATTACGCTCATCTAAAGTTTTACAATCTCCAAAGGACTTTAAGTGTAACTCTCGTCAAAATGCAACCTAGTGTCTTTTTGTGAATATACCCGAGTCAAACTTTCGTTTAAAAGCATAATTAGGACGGAAATGTCACTTTTAAGATTTACCGTATTCTCGTTTTCGATCAAATGGCCTTTTCGATGGGAGTGCTGGGGTCACTACTATGATAGCATCAAAATCGCTACTTTTAAAAGACTAAGAAGGCTCGACACAACATGAAACTTTGCTCGAAGTATCACCAGGGGCTCTGCACATGAACTCCAGCATTGAGAACATTGTTTGTGTACACAGAGTTTACTAAAAAAGGTTTTGAACAACTCACTTTAGCAGTTGTTGTTTACGCTCTCTGCCATCTTGCCAGTCAAAAAGAGCCGATCTCCGAATGCAAATGAACGGACTCCATAGGAGGAAATGTCAATCTTATATGAGGCTCCTTTTTCAACTACAAGGTGTTGGGTTTTAAAACGTTAAAACAATGCTTATGTTATGAAAACAATGTACTTTTGGATTAAATGTACTGTATGTACTCTGCAGCTAAATCTTATCAACTAACTAGCCTTAATCAGCATTTGTCTGCCTCAAACCTTCCCAACTTTCTAAAGAATTAATTAGGTCATGTCTGTCAATTAACATATAGACAGAAAACATTTTTCCCACAGCAGGAAGCAAACTTTTGGCTCCGGCTTGAAACCATCCCCTGCTGTGTTCAGACTTGATTAGAAATGCATATCTCTGTAAACTTGAATAGAATTGGCACTACCATGATAAATGACCTTTGTCTGTGACCTGGAGTAAATCTGAATTCAGAGGTGTGTCCTTATCCTGGGAGAGTTTTCATTCAAGGAAACACCCACAATTCCAAAGGAATATAATTCTAAAACTTACAATGATTCAGGGCTGCAAACTGTGACCCAACAGGGAAGCATGTTCTGTAGGCGCTGCTTGCAGTGTATTGTTTTGTCAAGTCACGGGACTGGTTCTTATGTGACTCCATCAGGGAGAAACATAGATCATTTCATCATTCTGTTTTATTAAATTTTTTGCTTAATCTTCAATTGGACCGAGCCTCTTCTTCTTCCTCAGAAATCAAACAATCACGTCTTTGAGATATTCTTAACAAAGGTCAATATTGTTTTTCACTAACGACAAAACAACAAATTATCCGTGCATTTATATGGTAATAAGCTTTAGGAGCTTTCCATCTTTACTCTTCTCCCTGTTACGTTGCGTTCGGAGATATATATGTCAATGATCGACACTATTTGACTGACAAGATGGAGGATAGCTTAAACAACAACTGCTGAAGTGAGTTGTTCAAAACCTTTCTTTTTAGTAAACTCTGTACACAAACAATGTTCTCAATGCTGGAGTTCATGTTTAGAGCCCCTGGTGATACTTCAAGCAAAGTTTCATGTTGTGTCGAGCCTTCTTAGCAGTGACGGACTGGGAACAAAAAACGGCCCTGGCATTTCCACCCACCAGCGGCCCACCGGTGGGGAGGCACGGAAAGAACACGCACTTTTGATAGCCCCAGTGATGGTGAACATAAACTCCCATGCTATAAACAACTGCACCAAAACATAGACTTATAAAAAAAAATTAATAAATCATCAGAGCCAGCCGCTCCATAATAATATAATATTCTGAAGTAGTCAAACTCCAAGTTTGTCAGCTCGGCTGCGGTTACTGTAAAACAAGCTTTACTGTGCCTACACTCCCTCCTGCAGCATTGGTCTCCATCTCTGTTGCTTCTGGTAATCCACATTCAGACCCACAGCATGCTTGTTGTTCTGTGTTGGTTAGTTCCAATGGTTAGTTACATAGATTCGTTATCCATGTCTATCTCTTCATCCTCCTCTTGCTGGTTTTGTTCTTCCTCTTCCTCATATTCCTCACTGTCCTGTCTTTCTCCCTGGTGTGCTGGCTCAGCTGTGTCGCTAACATGCTAGCTGTGTTAGCGCTAATGCTAGCTGAAGCTGCACTTGAGTTTAAAAACAAATCAGTCAGTTTGCAGCATTTTTCAACGTCAGCCAACAGTGCTCTCTTATATTTCTCTCTCTTTTTCTCTGGCCCCCTCACCCCCTCTTGTGTCGCACAACTTCCAACCACCACACTGACGCAGACCATAGACACATAAAGACGCAGACTAGTGATGACGAACTGACCGAAGAGCTGGTTATTAACCCGATTCGTGTCACTGAGCCGGGAGAATCGAGTGCCATACGTCAATGAACCGACTCACTCCTGTTTTTTACCTCATTAGCGCCTCCACTGGAGTGGTGGTAGAATCAATCAGGAAATGGGCTACCTCGAGCAGCACGATTCATTGGACCGAAAGAGTTGTTAAGAGAGTTGTAGAGCCGTGCACCCCGACTACTGCCGGAGTCTGCACTGCCGAGAGTCGAGACCGAATGTAACCGTTAACAACCGCTCGAGTATATAAGCAAACGGTTTGTCTAACGGTTCTCGGCAAGTTTGAGTTATTAACCAAGCCTTGTTTCTGATGCATCTTAGGGGATTGTGTTCGGAAATTCACACATTGATTGGGAAGTGCATCACATACAAATACACGTTATCTTAGTTATGTTAAGTTAAATGTTAGAGAAGTGAATGTTACAGGCTGCCAACCCACAACCGTCCGGTTGAACCGACTCGCGTAAAAGAGCCTGTTGTCACATCACTAACGCAGACGCGGTCCACTCGGCTCTACTTGATTCTGTCTTGAAATTCCCAGAAGGCATTGCTTCATTTTAACTTTTGCAAACAAATATTCAAATAAAAGAAATTCAGGTAGATTTGTTTATTTAAAACCATGCACATTTACGGTTTTGAACATCTGATCTGAATAAATAATTTTGCTACAAAACAATACAGACTGATGTAAAAGTTTGTGACTGTAGAGGGTAACCATGACTGATATCGAGAGACTCATATGTGGCATAAATACAAATCAGATTATGTAACTAGTAGGTGTGAAGGATTTGGATACATTTGGCTATCATTTAGCAAAAGAACTTTGTTATTGATGCTTGGAAGGGGTCCGAGAGAAATTATATGGGCCGCAGTTTACAATTAGGTGGCCGCATGGCTGTGACAATCATGCGGCTCTCTGATAGGCCAGCCGGCCCAAACGGCCCACGAGGTCCCGCGGCCCCTCTGGCATCTGCCCAAATGCCAGATTGCCAGTCCGTCACTGCTTCTTAGTGTTTCAAAAATAGCGATTTTGACTTTAGGGTTAGGGGTAGTAGTAGGCAATAGACACGCTGCTGTTAATGCTGACTCGCCTTTAGCATACTACATTTATTACAAATTTAACATGTGTTTAAACTTCACCTGTGGAAACTGACTTCACCTATAGAGGCTCTGGGTGTCATGGATGACCAGGAGACAGACTGGAGTAGTGAAGCAGATCTTTATTTGGCAATGATCCAACAACGAGCAGTGTGGAAACGAGACTAGACAAGGAGTGTGTGTGGTAGTGCTGCTTATGTAGGTGGTGGCTGATTAGTTGCAGGTGGTGGGTGCAGGTGGTGGACTGAGGATGAGGCTTGATGAGGTGCAGGTGTGTGTAATTAGGACTGAGGGGACTGGGAGCGTCTGATCTGCGTGAGTGACGAGGAGTATGAATCAGTGGGAGGAGTGTGCGCGGGAGAATGAGAAAGAGGGAGTGCTGGTGACAGTGAATGGGGAAACAAACAGTCAATGAACACCAACTAAAAGTCCAAGACACCCTGACATTAGCCCCCCACCCACAAGGCGCGACCCGCGCCGTAAAGGCAAAACACGGGAGGGGAGGGCAAGCCCGGAGACCGGAACAGGAGGGGGACAGGGCGAAGGCGGACGGACTCCCGGCCCTCCCCCAAGACCTGGGCAGAGCTGGCTGGAAGCGTGACCACAGCGGAGCCGGCTGGGGGCGTGGCCACGGCAGAGCTGGCTGGCCCACTGGCGGCCGTGGTGGAGCTGACTCCGCTGGAGGCCGTGGCGGAGCTGACTCCGCTGGAGGCCGTGGCGGAGCTGACTTCTCCGGAGGCCATGGCGGAGCTGACTTCTCCGGAGGCCATGGCGGAGCAGACTTCTCTGGAGGCCATGGCAGGGCTGATCCCTCTGGAGGCCATGGTGGAGCAGACTTCTCTGGAGGCCGTGGCAGGGCTGATCCCTCTGGCGGCCGTGGTGGAGCAGACTTATCTGGAGGCCATGGCGGAGCAGACTTATCTGGAGGCCATGGCGGGGCTGATCCCTCTGGAGGCCATGGCGGAGCAGACTTCTCTGGAGGCCATGGCAGGGCTGATCCCTCTGGCGGCCGTGGTGGAGCAGACTTCTCTGGAGGCCGTGGCGGAGCTGATCCCTCTGGAGGCCATGGCGGAACTGACCCCTCTGGAGGCCATGGCGGAACTGACCCCTCTGGAGGCCGTGGTGGAGCAGACTTCTCTGGAGGCCGTGGCGGAGCAGACCTCTCTGGAGGCCGTGGCGGAGCAGACTTCTCTGGAGGCCATGGCGGAGCTGATCCCTCTGGAGGCCATGGCGGAGCAGACTTCTCTGGAGGCCATGGCAGGGCTGATCCGTCTGGAGGCCATGGCGGAGCAGACTTCTCTGGAGGCCATGGCGGAGCAGACTCCTCTGGAGGCCATGGTGGAGCAGACTCCCCGAGCGGCCAAGGGAACCATGTAGGCGGGACCGTGGAGGTCCCCATAGGAGGCGCACCGCCCCTCCCCAAAACACTCTTGGGGAGGCTCCCCGGGACCATGTCCAGGACTGGCAATGAGGGCTTCGAGCCGGACGAAACCGGCGATGAGGACTTCGAGCCGGGCTGTACCGGGCGACGAGGGCCCGAGACGGGCCGGAGGGCGGCTTCGAACGGGACGGGACCGGCGACGAGGGCCTCCCGACGGGCCGGGACGGCGACGAGGGGCCTCGAGCGGGGAGCCGGCGGCGGGCCCCGGCGGGCAGCCGGCGGCAGGTCTCGAGCGGGCGACGGCGGCGAGGGCTTCGAGCGGACGGGACGGGCGAGGGCTTCGAGCGGGCGGCACCGGCAATGAGGGCCTGAGCGGGCGGCACCGGCGATGAGGGCTTAGGAATGTGCTAGCTAGCTGGGGTTCAGGAAGGATGCCAGCTAGCCTGGACGGGAAATCCAGCTGCCAGACTCAGGAAATGCAGTGGCCTGGACTCAGAATGCCAGCTGGACTCAGGGGAAATGCCAGCTGGCCTAGACTCAGGGAATGCCAGCTGGCCTAGACTCAGGGAAAGCCAGCTGGCTGGGCTCAGGGGAAATGCCAGCTGGCCTAGACTCGGGGAAATGCCAGCTGGCCTAGACTCAGGGAAATGCCAGCTGGCCTCGACGCTGGCCTGACTCAGGGGAAATGCCAGCTGGCTAGACTCGGGAAATGCCGTGGGCTGGGCTCAGGGGAAATGCCAGCTGGCCTAGACTCAGGGGAAATGCCAGCTGGCCTAGACTCAGGGGAAATGCCAGCTGGCCTAGACTCAGGGGAAATGCCAGCTGGCCTAGACTCAGGGGAAATGCCAGCTGGCCTAGACTCAGGGGAAATGCCAGCTGGCCTAGACTCAGGGGGGCCGCTACACGGCCGGGACTCTAGGGCACTCGAGAGCACAGGGACACTAGAGAGCTCGGGGACCCTAGAGGACTCTGGGGCACTAGAGGACTCTGGGACACTAGAGACAATAGAGGACTCGGGGACACTAGGGACAATAGAGGACTCGGGGACACTAGAGGCAAGGGAACTGCTACCTAGCCTAGAGTCAGGGGGAACGTAAACTAGCCTAGAGTCAGGGGGAATGCAAACCAACCTAGAGTCAGGGGGCATGCTAGCTAGCTGGGACTCAGGAAAGCTACTAGCTAGCTGGGACTCAGGAAAGCTACTAGCTAGCTGGGACTCAGGAAAGCTACTAGCTAGCTCAGGGTAAGGAGAGCCGCACATCAGCTCGGGAACAGAAGGGTTGCAAGTCTCTGCAGGGCAGTTGCTGTGAGCAGTCTCGGCTGAGCAGTCGCGGTGAGCCGTCTCGTCTGGGCAGTCGCGGTGAGCAGTCTCTGGCTTCTGGTCGACTGGGCAGACGAATGGCTCCCTACTGAAGTGCGCCTGAAGTGAGGACTTTGGCATCGGATCGGCTGGCTCTGGACCGGCAAGCGCTACCGTGAGGGAGGAACCACAAACCCAAAGGGCTCGGTCCAGAAACTCTCTAAAAGGCAGGTTGAGGTCCTTGAGCAGCAGCATCTGAGCAAGTGGGTCATCCAAACCCGACCAGAACTGCTGCTTTAAAAAGTCCTCCTCCCAGCTCTCGTTCTGATAGTAATGGAGGTACACCGCAACGAAATCCTCCAGAGTGTCTCCATTCTGGTTGAACAGGAAATCTTCCATGGCATCCTCATCCATTTTCGTTGTCATTGGTCTAGTCTTCTGTCACGGATGACCAGGAGACAGACTGGAGTAGTGAAGCAGATCTTTATTTGGCAATGATCCAACAACGAGCAGGAAGCAACAGGCAGGAAATCTGGTAGCTGGGTAGGCAGGTTTCAGAGCAGCAGCAGACAACATGATCCAAAGTACAGGTAAGGCAAACTTGGAATGACTAGGCTTAACGTGAGTGGTCAAAGCGTTGTGTGGAAACGAGACTAGACAAGGAGTGTGTGTGGTAGTGCTGCTTATGTAGGTGGTGGCTGATTAGTTGCAGGTGGTGGGTGCAGGTGGTGGACTGAGGATGAGGCTTGATGAGGTGCAGGTGTGTGTAATTAGGACAGAGGGGACTGGGAGCGTCTGATCTGCGTGAGTGACGAGGAGTATGAATCAGTGGGAGGAGTGTGCGCGGGAGAATGAGAGAGAGTGAGTGCTGGTGACAGTGAATGGGGAAACAAACAGTCAATGAACACCAACTAAAAGTCCAAGATACCCTGACCCTGGGGCAGCTCAGTCGCTCCAGTCTTTGCCGGGATGCAGGGCCACCACATCACAGCAGACTCACTGTGTGCGAGCCAGACTGTGCGAACGCCGCTCTACACGTTTGATGCAGGGACGTAGCTAAGTATTAGAGGGGCAGGGGGCTAAGATTACATCTACAATTATTATTTATTATTAATTAATATAAATGAATTGTTTGTTTCAATGTTTTAAGAAGCTTATGGACATAGTAGCAGTTTGTTTTTACAAGCACAGTTTTTTTGAACACCAAAGTTAGGGGGGACAGCTGGGGGGGGGCAAAGCCCTACAATGGGGGGTAAGCTGCACCCCTGTAGATCCGCCCCTGCTCCCAACTCATAAAATACGGATGTTTGGGCAGAAACAATGCAAAAAGTACCCTTCAGCGTGTGTGTAGAACGCACCGGGGAGAGCAGCAGCCACACAGCGTTTGAAGATGACGTAGCACTAAGAGCGACTACGGTAGCAAGTAGGATGAAAGCCCAAAAATCTGCATAGGGAGGTTGGTTGGGGTGGTGGATGGGTCAAACAGCACAGGACTTTCACCCAGGAGACCAGGGATTGTGTCCCACATGTGACATTTCCTAAACCCAACCATTGCTTTCTTCTTAATAATGTGACGGTTGGGTTTAGTAACTTTTCCTGAACTGTCCCGTTCTTCTTTTGGGCCAAAATTCGAGCAAACTATTGTAGAAAGCTTGTGGAAGGATACCCAAAACGTTTGGCCCAAGTGAAACAGTTTCAGGGCAATTCTACCAAATACTAAGGAAGTGTATGTATACTTCTGACTTTGATGAAAGTGATAAACAAAATACATAAAAATTCTCCCTCGCTTGATTCTGACATTTAACAAATGCAAAAAATATGTTAATATGTATTTATCTAAAACAGAAAAAGTTTACTCTGATTTAATGTATGACAGTAAAGAAATAAATGTTTTGTGTTTTTTTTTTAAGTGTATGTAAATATCTGGTTTCAACTGTAAGTGTATGCACCCTCACTCCTACCATAACACGTGGGAAGGTAGTCTTCCCACTTATGGCTGCTGTCAAAGGCTCTATGACTAAACAAAAGAACAAAGGAGAAAGTGGTGAGCCCTGTCTTGTTCCCCTTCCAAGAGCAAAAAGCCTTCTTCAAGGTGTAGGCCCCTTTAGTAAAAATAAAAAATAAGAAAAACATTGGTGTGCAAAACAGAAACAATTGTAGATTTACTGATTATGAAAATTAGTTTTTTTCTTCAAGTTGTGAGCACTGATTATTTCCCCCTGATCAGTCATTTAGTATACAGCTGCATTACAGCACCACTTTCCTGATACAATGTCCACATTGTTTTAAAGTGACTATTTCTTTCTGTAGGAGGTCAGTCTGAACAGGTCAGGTTGCGTCTGTTAAACAATATTAAGTGATTGTGCCAGCTTATGAGTTTGATCTTATCAGTTTCAACAGAAACATTTGTAAATTGTGCAACTTCACTGTAATGGGATAGGCTGGTGAGAAGGCACTGAAAAACTTAAGATAGTCTCTTAGGTCACATAAGGATTCTTGTATAAAAATATTTTTAAAATGCAGAATCATTGTGAGAATTTTACAGTATATAGTAGGGGTGGGAATCACCAGAGGTCTCACGATATCATCACAATACTTATGTCACGATACAATATTATTGCGATTTTAAACATGCTTTACTACCTTTTTTCCAACTTCCCAATTTCAAATTATTTTCCCAAAAGGAAACTTTGTCAACATCTGTTTTATCTAAAAGGATACATTTCTCTGTTTGTTCATCTCACTTCCACATCACAATGGGATTGTCATGCAGACAAACTGACCACAACATATATAATAATAGATCAATACTTTGCGTCTGTGTATCGATACAGTATTGCCACGGAAAATATTGCGATACTATGTTGTATCGATTGGGTCTTTTTTTTAAAGCTAATTTTACCATGGTGCTTGGTGGTTTGCTTTGTAACAATGCATCATACGTATTCAATCTGCAAATTTATTTTCTCATCATCTTGAATTGTTGGTCGAGGAAGACAAACTGAACAGCAACAAAATTTGCAACTTTGTATATCATGCCGTAAGATTTCCCACAAAGAGTGTTCAGGGAGAGGTCGCTCGTAGAAATGAACCTACAGAGAATGATCACCAATCTGCCACTCCCCTCGGCTTTACTGAGCTTTATCATGAGTTTCAGCTCATTGTTTAGCTGTCCGACAGCAATCTTACTGTTTGTTTCACTCTCACCACTCTCATGGAGTCGCTCTACTCACAGCAGGCAGCTTATTTCAAAAAGCCGTAAAAAGCCACTTTAAACAGCACACTCTGAACATAGTGGAGCAATTAGCAGCTAAAGAGCCAGATAATTTCCTCTAATACAGAGCTGAAAGAGAGAGAAAATTAGACTTACTCTTACATTCATTAGATGGACAGAAATATGACCCCAAATGAACTATAAGGTTGCTCCGTAACTGCTTGATGTGTAGGCATCTGTTCAAAATATCAACTTAAAAGTTGATATATAATGTTGTATGTTGTGTTCACAACTTGTTTTAAAGTGCAAACAAAATCTGTTATTGCAGGTTTAAAGTTACCTGGAAATGCAAAAAAAATCGGTACAATAAGCTTCTGCATTAAAATAGTTTAGACTGAAGCAATGATAAATGCATATGTATATGAATATGTAACCTTCAGTCTGATCACAGATACAGCGTTTAAACCTCCTAGACGTAATGTATGTAAATTTGAGATGGGGTTGGGCTTCCCAGGTATTTTGAAGTCAATAAAAACTTAGTCACCTGTCAGAGACAGATCATGCCAGTGTGTGCTTTACTGTCATTACATCGTCATCTCCTATTCTAAGAGGCAAACCATGTCTGGAACAATGAAAGAATCTGGTAAGTACATCGTAGTTTTTAACATAGCTATCTGGTTTAAGTTTAGTTTGTTTGCATGCATTGTACAAATAAAGTCCTTAAAGTTGCAGGGTTATGCATACAACTCAATATGGACTTCACATTTTATTAAAATTATACGAATCTCTTTAGCTGCTAGATTCTTCACCATGTTCATCAGCTTGTAACTGCGTCTGTTGTTTAGTGCTGAGCCGGAAAATGTACAGCAGGTTAATTAAATACTGTTAGCTAAAAAAAGCTGTAAGTCTGATGGCAGTGAGACTAAAAGCCCCAAAAAAGACCAATGAGCTGAGGTTAAAATGCTCTGTAGAGCTGAGGATAACTGAAACGTTAAGGTAATAATTCCCTGTGGGTTCATCTCTACAAGCAACATCATGTTAGTCATTTAATCCATTATCCGTTAATATAAAAATATTGATGTCAAAGTGCAACTTTAAGGTTTAAAACAAGTTGGTTAAAAAGGAACAATGAAAAACTACACTTTGTCAGGAATTGTCTCATCATTTCGGGTGCAGGTGATCTTCCCAATGCTATTTCAGACTTCCTGTGTCATGTTCATTTCGTCATCTCAAACATGTCTCCTATCGAGCACACAGCTTTGAATACATTTGCCTCTTACAGCTTAAACTGCTTTTATTATTATCAGGAGCTCAGAGGGGCACATCAGTGAGTGTGTGAATGTGACATTACCGCGTGCTGTCAAGGGTTGACACTTTCCCAGGCTGTCATTCAGAGGGCTTAAGGTGGAGGCAGGTTTTTTTCTTCTCTCTTCCCGTCCTGTTGCGTCCCATCTTCACACATTTTTCACCACATTTATTCCACATCAGTGACATTTTACGCTCTGCCAAGCATATTGTTTCCTAACCACCCGTCCACCCGGCCCTGCCCTAGTTTCAGTCACTATTTCATCACAGTTACCTGTAACATGCTGAGCCAGTTTGTTGACCTGGACTCACTGAGCCATCTCAGACAAACTTATCGTCTTTTGTAGCTGCCAGCGTCTATTTTTCATTATAATCCTATCAAGTAATCCGTGTTTTTCGGAACTCTGTATCGGCACATATTCAATATTTTAAAAATCGGATCCAGGGGGGTCTAAAATGCTGATCGGACATCCCTAATAATTATTATATAAAAAAAATTAATTAAAAAAACAGTTTAATAATTATTATCTCTCTCTCTCTCTCTCTCTCTCTCTCTCTCTCTCTCTCTTTCTCACATTTGCCCCCAACCGGCAGCGACAGATGGCCCCCCTCTTAGAGTCAGGTTCTGTATGAGGTTAAAAGGAAGTTTTTCCTCGCCGCTGTCGCAACAAATACTTGCCCTTGTGGGAATTGTTGGGTCTCCGTAAATTAGTGTGTGGTCTAGACCTACTCTATCTGTAAAGTGTCCTGACAACTCCTTGTTACGCTTTGGCACTATAAATAATATTGAATTGAATTGTATTGGTGGTGCGTTTATGTTACGTGGATGTGTTTAACTGTTTCGCTGTTTCTTAAATTCAAAAATTGCAACATCTTTCCAAAAGTCGAGTAATCGTGTGAAATAATCGTGATTTCAATATTGACCAAAATAATCGTTAACATGATTTTTTTCCATGATTCACATATGAATGAGATCTTTGCCTTCATTATAAAAAGTGAATAATACAGTTAAATATTACCACGGTCAAATAAATGAAAGTTGCTGTTATCTTTTTCGGTAGCCTGATGCAGAGAGATTATATGAATTTTCTCATGTTTGTATGTTAATTTCTTTCAGCCTTCAAGGGAGTGGATCTCCACCCACAGACCAACAACGTTAACCACCGCACCAGAGAAATCTCCCTGACTCAGCTGATAGTGAGGCGGGGCCAGCCCTTCAAACTGACCCTTAATCTGAGGCAACCTTTCAACCCTTCTGTTCAGCCGCTCTGCATCTCTGCAGCGACAGGTTGGCCCTTCATTAAGTAATTAGTTTTGAGTAGTTGTTAAAGGTCTATGCTTCCCTACATAGCCAAAACGCAATAACTAAATATTTAGTCACAATTGAGTTATGACAATCTCTGTGTTTGGCAAAAACTGCCATCTCAGCTCCAATGGAATTCATGTGATATAGGGGTTAAGTACAATGAAATCTCATTTAAATGTACAACATTTTTAATTTCAGTATACTGTGGGCTAAATATTAATTGTACACACCTAACAAAACAAAGATTTATTTAATCTACTGTATATGATTGAATGGTTGCAAATGTACAGAACTGCATTCACAAAAGAACAACACTGTCTCATAATTACAAGAACCTGATCTTGTAATTTTGAGATCTTTTCTCATAATTATGGGATAACGTGGCCAATTCTTTTTTTTTCTTTTGTGAATGCAATGCGCTTCCATATAAATGTCCCAAAATGAAACCGTTCAAATGGAAGAACAGTGAAACGACACATTGACAGTGAAGGTTATAACACACGGCTGCAGCTAGTTAAGGGAGGCTGGCAATAAGGTGCCAATTTGAAGATCTGAATCAACACATATTTTAAAACTTCTATAAAACAAGCTTTTTTTTCTTGTCTGGTTCTATCTCAATTATGTTTTTTTCTTGAATTTTTTTTTTTTTATATATCTCACAATGATTCTGCTTTCTGTTAACATATAACACATTTGGTACAATTTCCCTTGAAGCTTGTCCAAAGGCAGACTCTACATTTCTAGGTCTTCTTTATGCTAGCCTGAAAACTTTGCACTATTTTTTTTTCAATTTGACTTCAAGTACTCTTGGTTTTTGGTCTATTCAGGGGGTTTCATTAACAATACATGATCTATCACATCACTGCTTTAATTAGATGGTTTAGTCAGTAAAAAACAATTGATGGATGGATGGATGGATGGATGGATGGACGGTTGGTTAGATGGATGGATGATGGATGGATGGATGGATGGATGGATGGATGGATGGACAGTTGGTTTGATGGATGGATGGATGATGGATGGATGGATGCATGGACGGTTGGTTGTTTGGATGGATGGATGGATGGATGGATGGATGGTTGGTTGGGTGGGTGGATGGTTGGTTGGGTGGATGGATGGATGGATGGATGGATGATGGATGGATGGATGGATGCATGGACGGTTGCTGTTTGGATGGATGGATGGATGGATGGATGGATGGATGGATGGATGGATGGTTGGTTGGGTGGATGGATGGTTGGTTGGGTGGATGGATGGATGGATGGATGGATGATGGATGGATGGATGGATGCATGGACGGTTGGCTGTTTGGATGGATGGATGGATGGATGGATGGATGGACGGTTGGTTGGGTGGATGGATGGATGGAGAGTATTAGTACAACAATAAATGGTTGACTCCCTCAGTGGCCCCTCTCTACAGGCAAACTTCCGACTGAGAAACAGGGGACGCTATCATTCTTCGGTGTCCCAGATGTCGTCAAACGATCACCGTTAGCAAAGGCGGTGTGGAAGGTAGAGCTTGACAAGGGTTCCTCCACAACAACAGGCAACCTGATCCTCACCGTCACCCCCCCGGCTGACACCCCTATAGGGGAGTACACCATGACTGTGAAGCACAGAGATCAGGAAATGGTTCTGGCAAAGCCTGTGGTACTCTTCAACCCCTGGTGTCCCGGTAGGTTGTCTGTCTGTTGTCTGTCTGTCTGTCTGTCTGTCTGTCTGTCTGTCTGTCTGTCTAGTATGAATACCGCACTGTAAAAATACCTACAAGTTACAAGTGAAAGTCCTGCATTCAAAATGTTACTTACTGTAGGTAAAAGTATGTACTGTAAGTATAATCAGGAAATTCTTAAAGTATAAAAGTAAAAGTAATCAATGCAGAAAAATGTTCCCTGTGACTGTTAGATTACTATGTATTATATCATCAGATCATTATTGATCTGATGATTGACGGACTTTACTGTTGTAGTTGGTTGAGGTAGAGCTAAATTTGAACTATTAACTGATGATTATTTTAATTATGGATTGATCTGCTGATTATTTACCCCATTAATCGATTGATTGTTTGTAAGAATCTTCACAATGCTTTTGTTTAATTTATTTTCTGTCAATCAACTAATTGATTATTTAACTTGACTAATCGTTTCAGCTCTACTTGTGTAAACTGTTGGGTACTTTAATTTAGACTTTGTTTGTAATGTAACTGAAGCTGTAGTGAAGTAAGTTTCCTTCTTAATTGTTAAAGTAGCAAAGTGGCATGAAAGGAAACACTCAGGTAAAGTATACGAGTAGTGAGTATTTGTAATTAATTACAGTACTTATGTTTTTTTTACCATTACTAAATTAAAGTATTTGAATACTTCTAGACTAAATACCATAATTTGTCTGTCTGTCTGCATTAATTCTCTCTCTCTCTCTGTAGATGACTGGGTGTATCTGAAGGATGAGAACGAGATAAACGAGTATGTAATGAATGAACAAGGAATTATCTACAGAGGTAGTAGCAACTACATCGGTTCTTGTAACTGGGACTTTGGACAGGTACACACACTCACACACACAGTCAAGGCTTATGGAGTTCTCGAGGTTGTGACAGTGGCAGCCAATCACATTTGCTACTTTCCCCCAAAACACTATACACTAAACTGAATACCTAATTGTGAAATATAATCACTACTGAATACTTAATGTTAACATTTGAATAACACTGATTTTATAGCACTGAATCATTTTATTTTTTTAAACCATTCCTACTGAATTTGGCCGGTCTGAATTCCCTTTACTACTTTAATACTTTCAGTACATGTATGATATCCAATATTCAACATCCAGGCTTATCCCTGGTATCTCAGATATTCCATATCTGGAATTTTAGTGTCTGTATTTTGCCAGGAGTAAGGAGTAGGGGCAATTTGAATATATTCATCCTTCTGTCCAGTTTGAAGACGACATGGTGGACATTTGTTTGAGGATGTTGGACCTCAACCCCAAGTACATGAAAGACCCCGGTGACGATGTCTCTGCTCGCTGTAACCCCATCTATGTCAGCCGCGTGGTCAGCGCCATGGTAGGACATGCTCTCTATGTTCTTATCCATGTTGGCGGCAGCCGTGGTGGGAGGGACTATGTTTTCATCCCTTGTCAGCACTTGACGGACAAGTGAAATAATAAATAATATTTTTTATATATATATATATATATATATATATATATATATATATATATATATATAATTTTATTGGATTACGATTATTAACGCTTTATTGTGTAGGCATCTCTAATGTTGCAGCTGCTTTTATTGTCTATGCACATTGTGAAGCACTTTGTGACCTTGTCTGTGAAAAGCACTGTACAAATAAATTTTACTTACTTACTAAAAGTGGAGCTAATTGCTAGCTGGTTTCACCTGTTAAAACACATCTATTAGTTCATTTATATTTCAAGTAAAGTACAGGTACCTCAACACTGTATTTAAGTACAGTACATGAATAAATGTACTTCAATGTACCATCATTAGATGGTGAACATGGAAAAGATCATACCTGTTTTTAGTTTGCTTTTGAAAAATCTTTTTGGGCTTATTATGAAGTTTGAAACTAATAACCCTTTATGACCTACTCACATTCACAACTTTACGTAGACTTAATGGGATTTAATAAAGGGTTTCTCACTTTATAATTAACCATCAGACCTACACTTATTCATGTTTGTAAATAATTCATACTTTTTTTCAATAAGCTTGAAGTTTAACTTTGAAATCAAATAGTCGGTCAGTCAAAGGTTTTCTGTTTGCAGTAGAGAAACTATGGCATCTTTCAATTTCATGCAGTTCCACGTATTGGCAGTTGGTTTAACTCACTGTAATAGTTCTATAAACATCAGTGCCAATAAAGAGCTAAAGAAGAAGATGTAGATGCTATAGTTTTCAAGATATAGAAAGACTTGGCAATGGCGTCTTATGTGACAAAGTCTTTAATTAAGTTGTAATTTTGAAGAAAAAAAAGTTAAATTATAAGAATGCAAATGTCCTTGTTTTCTTCCAGGTCAACTCTCTAGATGACCGTGGTGTCCTGGATGGAAACTGGTCAGGTTCATATCCAAATGGCGTCTCACCCTCTCGCTGGACCGGCAGTTACACCATCCTTAAGCGCTGGTTTGTCACCGGCTCCCAGCCGGTCAAGTACGGGCAGTGCTGGGTGTACGCCGGTGTGATGTGTTCAGGTAACGTCAGAGGCTACATTTACAGTACTGTTGTATGTGAAGTTTTGGTTTCAAAACGAATATCTTTTGCCATGTTTGCGCCTCACGTTTGCACTACTCTGGTGTTTCCAAGCCCCTAAAACGGGGACATTTTAAAACACTGCTGTCGCCATTTTGGTTTGCAAATTTCAGGGTTGCGTTGTAGTCTGGACAACACAAACTTGATTTTCAACCGCTTTGTTATTGCGGTAACATTAAGTAGTACTCCCGGCACACAAACACGTGTTTCCACCATGGCAGCTTAGCAAAGAGGATAACAACATGCAAAAACAACAAGCTAACTATTCTGACTCAGATCTTTGTGTTTGGTTCCAGTGATGCGCCTGCTGGGCTTCCCCTGCCGCGTGGTCACCAACTTCGAGTCAGCCCACGACAACGACAGGAATCTGACCATCGACGTGTACCACGCCGACTACGGAGTCAGAGAGAAACAAACCCAAGACAGTGTTTGGTGAGAGACAGAGGCTATTATTTTACTGAAGTATCGCTTTCTGACATGGCAGTCCTACAATCCTCGTTCTGAAGCTGATACAAGGCTTCTCTGTCAGTATGGAGAAGAAACACGATTACAGCTACAAATTACTCTTTCATCGTACATATGACGTGTGTATTGTATTAAGATACATAAGATATACTTCAGATAAAAATCTGAATCTATCATTTTAACATTGTGACTTGTTAGTGTGTGGGATTTTGGTGTTTGGTGAAATGCTCAATCTTGACATAGAGATAGAAGTAGCTGTCTGAGGGCCAAATAAAACGTATTCCCACTCAAAACCTTAACCTGAATATCGCAGTTCATATGTAAGAATCTTTGACTTAAAACTTGTCTTTTTTGAATACCGGTTAGCGAAAACAAACTGTCAACACATATTTATACATCCAGCAGTCACAGAGCAACATTAGCATTCTATGGAGATGTGTTTGTGTCCACCTAATGAATGTAAGTTCAATATTCACTCTCTGGTTTGGTCTCCACCAATAATGGAGTACTCTAGTCTCCATTACTCACGCACTGATGACTTGGACTGGAGTTTTCATAAAGTCAGATTTGTTAGTCTGTAACTGTTTCCTATACGAGTCCTGGACTCATGTCGCTATTCTCTGGACTCTTGACTCGACTTGGACTTTAACTCAGGTACTGGTGACTCAACTAGGACTCGGATCGCACTTTTTGGTGACTCGGACTTGGACTCAGACTTTACAGTTAGTGACTCGACTATAAACACTGGTCTCCACAAACTAAACTTAAATACGTAAATATTTTCATCCCCAACTAATCTCTAACTTTGTCTGTCTGTTGTTTGGTGCAGTTAGGGAACAGTGCTTTTTTAGAGTTTTTTTTCTCTGAAAATGGAAACAAAGCTATAAGAGCGGTGAAAGTAAACTAAAACAATAAACTAGGCGCTAATGCCGCGTTCTATTTACCTCGGAACTCGGAAGCCGGAACTGGGAATGTCCCGAGTTGAATGCGTTCTATTTAAAAGTCGGATTTTCATTGTTTTCATTAGCTCTAGCCCTGTTAGCTATTGTTAGCAACCAGTTGATAACGCATTACGCCATTTTTTGTGCATGCAAACAGCGTAACAACATGTCCACAGATAGAAGTTGGACATGCCTGTGTGAACGACTGATTTAGTGTCACAAATAAGACAGAAGTGCTTGTTGGATTTTGAACTCAGGCTACTGCGAGGTTGTACAAGTTCCAAGCTCGTAAATCCGAGGTCAGGGGATGTGTTTCCGACTTTGACCTCATAAAAAACGAGTTCCGAGGTAAATTGGCATAAGTATGCCATTAAATTGTCAGGTTAATAAGGTTTAAGGCATGAATAATTTTTCTGGAAAAGTGTTGGCAGTTTTTATAGACCACATCAAAGTAAAGAGGTGTGACACATTCTCAGGGCTATTATCATGTCAACATGACACACACTACTGACATCTCTGTGGTCACTCAAGCTTTTAATTAGCTGATTGAGGCTATGTTCACACTTGGCATCTTTTTTGACAAGAAAAAGTTGACTAGAGCGCTTTTATAGTAAAAAAAAAAAAAAAGAAGCTGGCAGCGTTTTGGTTCCAAAAAGCTTTAAAGTGCTCATATTATGCTTTTTGGCTTTTTCCCCTTTCCTTTATTGTGTTATATATCGTTTTGTGCATGTTATAGTTTTACAAAATGAAAAAGCCCAAAGTCCATCCCAAAGGGACTTACTGTTCCAGAGAAAACACAGTTCACAAACTGCTCCAAACAGCTCTATTGTAGTCCAGCCTTTACTTCCGTAACGAAAGTTATAATGCTCGCCTAGCTGCTAGCATGGCACGACCTCATGGCGGTAAAAATGTAATTAACAATGGAAGAGAGAGAGACCATCATAACATTTAAGAATGTTGGTCTTTCCTACAGAGATATTGCGAAGAAAGTCAAAGTGTCAGTGAGTACAATATTCTTCACCATCAAAAGGCACTTTTTGATGGTGGTCAGGGGAATCTGACAGGATGAGGTCTGGCAGACCCAAAGCCACAACAGAATCAGAAGACAAGTTTCTGAGAGTCAACAGCTTCAAGCACAGCTTAATAGTGGTCGTAATAAGCAAGTCTGTTTCAACTGTAAAGAGAAGACTTGGAGCTGCAGGTTTGATAGGTCGAGTTGCAGCAAGAAAGCCATTGCTAAGATGTCAGAATAAGAAAAAGAGGCTTGCCTGGGCCAAGAAACATCGTTAATGGACTACTGAAGACTGGAAGAAGGTGCTATGGACTGATGAATCAACATTTGAAATCTTTGGTTCATCATGCAGGAATTTTGTCTCCGTCGAGTAGGCGAAAGGATGTTTCCTCAGTGTGTGACATCAACTGTCAAACATGGAGGAGGAAGCGTGATGGTCTGGGGCTGTTTTGCTGGATCCAGGGTCGGTGATTTGTACAGAGGGAAAGGCACCCTGAACCAAAACGCTACCACAGCATTTTGCAGCGCCATGCAGTACTCTCTGGTATGCGCCTAGTTGGTCAGGGGTTCATCCTACAGCAAGATAATGACCCAAAACATAAGTCCAAGTTATGCCAGAACTACCTTAGCAAAAAAGAAAAAGATGGTAAGCTTAAAAACATGGAGTGGCCAGCAGTCACCAGACTTAAACCCCATTGAGCTGGTTTGGGATGAACTGGACAGAAAAGTGAAAGCAAAGCAACCTACAAGTGCCACACATTTATGGGAACTTCTGCAACAGAGGTGGGAAGAACTTCCTGAAGAATATTTGATGTCCATTGTAGAAAGAATGCCACGAGTGTGTTCAGCTGTTATATCTGCCAAAGGGGGCAACTTTGATGAGTCAAACATTTAGAATACATTTTGGTTTATAAATTGATTCCATGATTTATTTTTTAACTTAAATTGTTCATTTGTTCTATTCTTTCATTTTAGAGTACAATAAGAAATTGAACTGCATGAATTTCAATAAAAACCTGGAAAAATGTATGTGTTCTAAAACTTTTGACCGGTAGTGTATATTTGAGACTTCACGTCAAATGTGCAGCACAAAATAACATAATACTCCGATACCAGATAACAATATTAGTAATACTTTGTGTGCTGGACCTTTACGGACCTTTTTGGAAGATGTTCTTCTAAACAAGAATAACACACTGTGGTCCATTGAGACTAAAAATATGAACATGGAGAACTTCATCTTTTGACAAAGAACAAAACAAAAAGTCCAGTGCTGAAGAATTCCAGTGTTCTAGTTTGGATGGTTTATGTTGTGCTTTATTCCAGGAAGAACTTGATTTTTGAGTTTTTTGTTTGCCTTCCACATTTTAGAATTAACCTGTTAAACTTAAAGCCTACAGGTCACAGACACTGTGCATGGACTTTTCAGTGAAGTAGGACAAATCTTGTGTCCAGCAGTTTAACTTTTGAACTGAAAAATATTTGCATATTTATATGCTCTAGGTTTTTTCAGTGAGGAAAGAGTATAAATCTTTTTGAAAACATTTTAAACTAGGTAATATAACTTTTTTTTGTGGAAGAAAAAGACATCAGAAGCAAATTATTTCATATGTCTTAAAACGTGTAAAAAGGGCGTCTTAATATTCTAAAATATTAATGTTAAATATAATTTTCCAGTGTTGTATTTCACATCTACTGCACTGTTGCAGAATCTGAAAGTTGTTTTGTGTTTTAGGAACTTTCACGTGTGGGTGGAGGCGTGGATGAGGCGGCCAGACCTGGCAAAAGATGGCAAATATGACGGTTGGCAAGTTCTGGATCCAACACCACAGGAGAAGAGCCAAGGTATAGACTCTCTTGTTTATCTCCATAACTTTAAAGAGCCCCATATTATACTCATTTTCAGTGTCACATTTGTACTCTTGAGGTCTACTAGCAAAATAAAACATTTTATTTTTCTCATACTGCCCATTGCTGCAGCTCCTCTGCCTCTTTCTACTCATAAATGTGCTCAGAAGGATGTTCATATTTCCTGTGCTCAAGTGGGCATTTTGACCTGAAGGTTCTTGGATTTATTTGCGGTAGTGCTCTTGTATTGAAAGTCCCTTTAAAGTTACAATGTGTATAATTTGTATGTTATTGCAGGAAATTATGATGGCACATGTAAGTTATTGTTTGTTGGAGAAAAAAAAAGACACCCCCAGTTGCTTTTATCACAGTGTCATTCTTAACACGACCAGATAGCACCAAAGGGAGGAATTTTTAAATCCTTCAGAGACACAAAAATGAGTCAAAATTATTCAGTCATTTGCAAAGGTTGTTACTTTATTTCCTGATTTGTCCTGTCTCTCCTCCTGTAGGTGTTTACTGCTGCGGTCCAGCCCCCGTCGTAGCCATCCTGAACGGAGAAACAGACCTCAAATATGACACCCCATTTGTCTTTGCTGAGGTCAATGCCGACTGCATTGACTGGCTGGTCAGTGAGCAAAGCTTGAGCCTAATCTCATCAATGCCACATTTAGTGAATTTAGTGTAAAAAAATAAAAAAGAAAAAAGACAGAAAAAGTCAAACAACCAAATGCAACTTTGGTCTTTTTGTTGTTTCTATAGTTTGTGTTTGTGTGTCCTGTCAGGTGAAAGCTGACGGTTCAAAAGTGAATATCTTCTCTGACACAGCGAGAGTCGGTCAGAATATCTCTACCAAGTCTGTCGGCTCTAATAAGAGGATGAACATCACCGACAGCTACAAATACAGAGAGGGTGGGTTCACCTGACAAACAGGTCACACAAGCAGCTGCACATGATTACAATGGTGGCTCTGAATATTGACTGAGTCACTACATTTACAGGAACAGAGAAGGAGAGGTCTGTCTTTCACTACGCCACCACCAGAGACCTCTCTAAGGCTGATGTGATTGAAGAGAAGGGGAGAGGAAGTCCGGATGTAGTAACCCCAGTCATCCCCCCTCAACCTCCGTCACAGCCAATGTCCATGTATTTTGAAGAGGTGCGTCACAGAAACTCCCTGAGGTTTCTCTTTAGAGCTATTGAACAGGATGTTTTTTATGTTATATTCAGACTTTTTCTGTTTTTGTGGCTATAATATATTATTTTAAACCAGCACTTATGGGGCATCTTGGTGGGGTTTAGGATCAAGCTCAAATCACAACGACTACGGTTTGAATACCATTGGGGACCTTTGTTGCTTTGTTGTTTCCAATCTCTCTCCCCTCCAGCCACATATATTGTCTCTAATGAAAGCAAAAATATCCACAAAAAAAACTAACCTTTGAAATATCAACTTGTATTGACTTGCATACAATGACATTTCAAAAATCAAAACCAAAGCAGCTCCATTCTTCAAGTTTGACAAACTATTAGTTCCTAAATAGTCTAGGAACTAAATAGTCTATCAGATTTTTACTTTTTGAGATCCTATCCATCCTCACTGGAGTAAAATAATATTAATAATTAAGATAAAACTATATTTATCCAGGGGGAAGTTGCTGTGCAGCAGTTGCAATACAAAGTGGGAAGAGTGAAAATATAAAGGTCTAAGATAAGATACAAATGAGTTGCAAATCCATATTTAAAACAATATATAGGCTAAAAACCAGGTTAACAGTGTGGGTCAAAAAACTATAAACTTAGCCTCTTTGATTTGTTACTCCTAAATGCAAAATGCATCCTGTTGCTTATACACGACCATGTGTCTTTATCTAAAGCCATGACGAGGTCACTGCCCCAGATTTTTAAGAGAAGAAGAGAAGAAGTGCAACAATTAGATAGAATACCATAACGTTCTTTGCTTTTACCTTTGATTAGTGGCAGTCTTTATCATCTAATTCTGGTGCTCAAACCACAATTTATTTTCTTTTATTAGAGAATGCCCAAAACTCAAAATGACCACATTTCAAAGTCATCAGTAATGACCAGGGTATCCTATCTCCATCAAGTCAGTTTTATTAATATAGCCCATCCATCCAGCCTGAAAAACCTCCCTAAGGAGGAGCTCGGGGGCATCGTTACCAGATGCCCAAACCACCTCAACTGGCTCCTTTCCACGCAAAGGAGCAGCGGCTCTACTCCGAGTTCCTCACGGATGACTGAGCTTCTCACCCTATCTCTAAGGGAGACGCCAGCCACCCTCCTGAGGAAACCCATTTCGGCCGCTTGTACCCTGGATCTTTCGGTCATGACCCAGCCTTCGTGACCATAGGTGAGGGTAGGAACGAAAATCGACCGCCAGATCAAAAGCTTTGCCTTCTGGCTCAGCTCTCCTTTCGTCACAACGGTACGATAAAGTGTATGCAATACCGCCCCTGCTGCACCGATTCTCTCGAATCTCCCGCTACATTGTCCCTTCACTTGGAAACAAGACCCCAAGGTACTTGAACTCCTTCACTTGGGGTAAGGACTCTTTCCCCACCTGAAGTAGGCACTCCCTCGGTTTCCTGCTGAGAACCATGGCCTCAGATTTAGAGGTGCTGATCCTCATCCCAGCCGCTTCACACTCGGCTGCGAACTGATCCACCGAGTGCTGAAGGTCACGGACCGATGATGCCATCAGGAACACGTCATCTGCAAAAAGCAGCAATATGATCGCCAGCCCACGGAGCTGCAACCCCTCCCCACCACGACTACACCTTGATATCCTGTCCATGAATATCACTAACAGGATTGGTGACAAAGCACTGCCCTGGCGAAGGCCAACCCTCACCTGGTCCAACGTCCAACGTACTGCTGAGAAACCTGGACACAGCTCTCGCTTCGGGCGCACAGGAATTGGACGTCCACAAATTTGCCTCAGGGGACATTCAGTATCTTCCCAGATAATTTCAACTGAAACAAACAAACGTTTTGTAATAGTTGTTACCTGTAATTATGGATAGGGGGGTGGTTCTTGTTAGGTATGAAGCACACCCAAAACAAGAAATGCTTTTGTGGCACTGTGGTGTAGCCTCCCCAGGCATAAACACTTTCACTATCTCATGGTACATCACAAGCTGGAATGGCCTTTACGTAACATTTTAAACATCAACCGCATCAAAGACAAAAAATTTGATTTGTTTTAATTGGTGTAATCTTCATCAATAGGTGCGTTTGTTACGATCGCCTATAGTTCCCTGCGAAGTGGACTGCACAGGGTATTCAGACATGTTAAATAAGATTCCAAACTGTAGGGAGCAAACATGCTCAGTTAAAAGGGAACTATGAAATGTGTAGGGAAGTACTGATCACTTCACAGGAAGTTCACAAGCACTATTACCCATCAGTCATTGCGCCTCGCTGAAATGACACCGTATATCTTAATTGTACATTAATCAATTTATTCACAAGTTACAGACTTTTCAATAGAATAAGTTTTGTAATGGTATCAGTTTTCGTTTGAATATTTCAGTGCAGTAGTGTAAAATGTCCACAGTAGCAGCAACGTATCCAAGATGTTTACGTTACCAGGGTGACGCATTACCAGTAAGCGATATCTGCGTTGGTGACGTTGCACGTTGTTCCGAATGAAGGAATCGTGTCGAGGAAAGTTTCCTTAACCGACATTTCCTTAACAGGGAGCAGGAAGTACACTGTGGAACAGAACACAGCTAATGTCTCAGTCCTCTCATTGTGTGCTGTTGCAGGTGACCCCACCAAAGTACTGTGAGGATGTGAGATTGATGCTGGTGCTGCAGAGTAAGAGCAGTGCTGCCATGCCCCTGTCCATCAACATCAGCGTCCAAGCCATGAGGTACAACGGCGCACCAGCTGGGACCATCCAGACCGAGGTGAAGGAGGAGACACTGCAGCCTGGGAAAGGTGAATCTTCTTCTGTGGGTGCTTTTCTGGACAGAGATGTTGCTGTTGAATTTTGGGGGCAGATATCAAGACAGAAAAACAGACATATATCTCAAAGGGTGGGCAAATAAAACACTAAAACACTATCTGTGTGTCTAGGGTTAGGTGAGAAAACACTGTATGCTTCTTGGAATTTGTTGTGAATCGACTTTAAATCTCTCTTCTCTTTCTTTGTCTCTTGAAGAGCTCTCTGTCCCTATCCAGGTCCCGTTCTCGGCCTACTATAAACCCATGATGGAGTGTGACATCATGAAGGTTTCAGCCTTGGTCGCGGGCAAAGAGAAGCCCGATAACACATACCTGGCTGTGCATGACGTCGTGCTGCTTGACCCTCCTATCACCATCACGGTCAGTAAAAAACCTCTGCCTCTAAAATCAAGTTATCTAGCTTAGTAACAAAATAATATCAGCTCAGTGTACATAACAATATAGTCTCCAGACCTTCCTCCACAGCGCTGCGGAGGAGGGTCCACACAGCATTCCGGGATGGGAGAAAAACGTGCTCTGGTTTTTTGGCATTTCTTTAAACCGATCACAATCGTCTTGGGTGGCGCTAAGCGCCAGACGGAGCAACGGCGCCGCTGCAAAATAGCCTCGGGAAGGAACTTGTTTTGGTGGTGAACGTGCTCGTTCAAAGGTTGTTTAAGTCGTGCAACAGAAAACTCAGATTGGACAGATAGTCTAGCTAGCTGTCTGGATTTACCTGCAGAGATCTGAGGAGCAGTTAACCATAGTCCTCATAAATCCTCCAGATTTTAGAACGCCAACTCAAAGAAAGAGGAAGGTGACGGACATCCGGCAGAATTTCAGGCGACAACTGAACAATCCGGGAAATAAAACGTCGTCAATATAGACTAATAACAAGACTAAGTCTACAGCCGCGCTTTCGGCTCTGTGACGTCATACTAAATGAGTTAAATGCTAACCTCAGTATGCTAACATGCTCATAAGTAATGTCTAGTGTCTTAGCATGCTAACATTTCCTAATTAGCACTAAACTACAAATGATGCTGATGGGATTGTCATTCGTTTTGCAGGTATTTGGTAATAATATGAAGTATTGGACTAATTGAAATTCAATAATTTGTCCTGAGGGGGGCATTAATGTGTGCACAAATTTAATGGAATCCATCCAATAGTTGTTCAGACATTTCATTCAAAACCACAAATGTGGAAGTTGGGAGATCATTCAAATGATTATGTTGAATCCTCTGGAAACCATGAATGTCTGTGTTAAATTGAGATATTTCACATGATGAGATAAACCTTTTACCGACCAGTGGCACTAAAGATCAGGAGTCACCTATTTTATATAAAAAAATGTATATCTGTGTTATATTCTTCCCTCTTTCATGTTACTAGATATGACAATGATAACCCGGACGACGATGGACTATTAACTGTTTATTAATACAACAGCATGGCTAACACCAACAACCGAGGCCAAAGTTACCCACAATCCATCAGGTGTATCTCAACTATTGATCTAATAGTAGACCAAAATACACAACAACCTAGTCTTGCATTGCTAGACCTATCTCTACAGCGCTGTGTCAGCACTGCAGTATGGTCTGGCTGCAACACCTATCTATTCTGGGGTAGGGGACAAAACCGCTCTGGCTTGTTTTTATTTCTTTAAACCACTCATAGCCATCCTGGGTCGCACTAAGCCCCAGATGCAGCAACGGTGCCCTTGCAAAAGAAATAGCAGAGATATCAGAAGGGGAGGGACATCATGTCAGGCTTTATCCAAGCAATGTACATCCACTGAGCCAGAATAGGGATCACCAGTCTCGGATTGTGTTAAGTTTCGTGGCAATCCATCCAAAAGTTGTTTAGATATTTCAGTCTGGACCATAGACAATAGAAAGATAGAAACAATAAGTAAATTTGTTCCTTTTTTTTTTTTTTATTTCTCTGACAGCTTTAGTTACTTTTCAGATGACCGTTTTTCATCCCCTTCCTGTTCAGTGAAACCCATGTATATCCAGATGTGTTGATGTTGAATGTTTGTGATGAAGTGAAGGATGGAGGGTTCCTTTATGTGTTGAGAACATTCTCCTCTTTCTTAAGCTAAATAAAGTCTTTAAAAAGCCTCTTGATTCAGCTGGTAAATGCATCGTCACAAAGCTGAAGACAGGTCTGTTTTTCTAACACCATATAATCTGTTAAAATGTGTGTGTTCCAGGTTTCTGGTACAACCAGACTGAACAGAGAGGCAGAAGGGGAGGTGGTTTTCATGAACCCGGTCACCGAGACGCTGAAGGAGTGTACTCTGACTATCTCTGGAAGTGGCCTGTTGAAAGAGGACATTGAAGTCAAGTGAGTGTGTGTGTGTATGTGTGTGTGTAGTTTTTTTTTCTTTCTTTACAATGTATTAGTCTGTGGGTTAACTCTAGTTGGTAATATGTTAATGTTGCAGTATACACAAGATACAAAAGCACAAAGTAATGACTTGCACTTTTTTATTAGGGCTGGGCAATTGAGTAAACACTTTCTTGGCTCAAAATGACTCACCGTTAGTCGGCTACGGCCGCTGAACAGGCTTCACGTAAACAGTCTTGCCTGGTCCTCCGGTAACGTTAGCAGTTATCGCGTGTTAGAATGGTGGCGTTAGCCAGGACCAGTCAGGATCACTTTACTGGCTGTGTCTCAATTGTTTTTGCGAGTAACCAACTTGAGTACTCTATATAATTCAATGTGATTTTCACACAAATGTTGAAATGACTGAAAATGCCCGTCCCTTGTAGCTGTGATAAATTACCCTGAAGGTTGTTGGTTTGCGTTTTTACAGGTATATTTGGCAATCTGGCCTGGCTGTCAAAATGGGAAGTTGATACCAACACACAGGCCAAAACACAAACAGACATTCCGTCACGGAACATAAATTTCAAAGGAGAAAATACTGGCTTTAACATTGTTGTCAGAAAAGATGACATATTGTGGTCATTTTTGGATTTAATACAGTAAATACATTACATATTGCACCTTTAATGATATGAAACAAGTTAAAGCTGCAACCAAAAAATGTTTTCAGGCATTTTTATTGATAGATGTCTAAAATAATTAAGTTCGAAATATATTTATACGCTGCGGTCAGCAGCTCTACAGCTCGCTCGGTCAGTCGGTTCACAACAATTTCCCCACCCTTTGGCTTCGCAGTTTTCGCCCCAGGAGGCTGATATTTACCTAGAAGGTCAAGTGTTTGTGCACTTATATTGATTAGGGCTGGTTTGAAATGTTTTAAAAACTTGTGCCAATGTTATATACCGACACTCAAACTTTTTTCAATTCCTTACTTTAAGAAATGTAGACATGTTTTTCTACAAAATCCTTTTTTTTTATTTAACAAAAGATTTCAAACATTCAAAGATTATGAATCTGATCTGATTTTTTTTGTGTGTGTTACTCGCAGGATTCCAGATTTGAAGAAAAACAACCGAATATGTGTCAAGTTCCCCTTTGTTCCCTACAAGCCCGGTAAGAAGACTCTCGTGGCCAACTTTGACTGCTCCACCTTCAGAGACATCAAGGGCAGCTGCACTGTCGATGTAAAGCTGTAAATTCTCTGTATCGCTGAGTAAGAGTCACACACGTTATAGGTTCAAGTTCGTATCTTGCTATCCATATATATATATATATACATATACATATCTATATACATGGAAGAGCAAGTTATAAAGGATCTATTTTGCCACTTGCTCTTAAAAGACATCAAATGCTACATTCTACAATGTTACATCCAATTTGAGACCTACACACAAGGCATTGAATACCAGCTTTTGAAAGCCGCAAACATACCGGTAGGCCTACATACTGTACCGACTCCACACACTGGCCCCTGGAAACGTCCCTGGTATGATTTTATATTGTTGGGATAATCCTGAAATGTCAGAAAGTCAAAACATGTGATTTCCTGGAAATGCTAATTCATCAAGTTTATTCAATTATATTTGATCAGACATGCATGTCTTGTTTGAGATAAAATCACAGTCATGCTCTAAGTAGTTCAACTATTGTCAATTCATGTCATTGTCAAGATCCCTGTTTGAACTTGTGTACTTACAAAAAAAAAGAAGGAAAAAAATGTATTATATTGCTTAATAATAAGAAAACACTGCTCCCACACGGCACAAAGGCAGCAATGGGAGGCAGTGGCACTGGCCCCGCCCAGCCAAGTTTGATCAAAATATTTTTTTTTATCAATAAATATTAAAAACAATATAAACACAAGGAAATAAAGAAATATAAACTTGTTGAGTTGTTGTGTGTGTTGAATTTCTGATTAAAAAGGAACTGTTGAAAGGAGTCCTGGGAGGCCCCGGAATGTAATTGGTAACAGGCGACAACCTTTATTTGAAGGGGTGTGCATAAGACTGACATGACACCGTCATTATTATGACATCTGTCATGAACATGGAGTCATTTTGAGTATTCATGACTGTCATTAAGTGTCATTCGGCAAATTATGACACTTTTAATGCAAAGGTAGCATTGTCCGAGATGTCTTTGTCATGACATCTTGACATTAAGGAAGACAACAATCTCTGTGTTATGAGAACTTGACATTAAACTAGACAATACAACCTGTCGATGTCTTTGTAATGACAACTTTACATTAACCTAGACAACGTAACCTGTCATATATATGTTATGACAGTCCCAATGATCCAACTTTAATAAACTATTTAGTTTTATGTGTTAACGTTACATTAAACTGTCATTAAGAGGTTGTTTTTTACATTGGCTGTCATGAGAGCATTATAATTGTGGCATGAATATTTCCCCTTGACCTCAAGTAAAGCAAAACTATTTGGACCTGTCATGAAGTTTGATTTCATCATCAAATGCTTATATGACGGGTAAAAAAAACAACAACGTAGAACTATCATGTACATACAAAAATGAAATTCCCCACTTGCTCCATACAGGGGGGTCTTTTTCTTCCTCCAAGCTCGGATCCTCTACTAGTGGCCTGGTAGCCTGAGGGCTCTGTGCAGTATCAGCTGTTCCTAGGACTGCACTCTTCTGGACGGCGATCTCAGATGTTGTTCCTGGAATTTGCTGGAGCCACTGTCCCAGTTTGGGAGTAACTGCCCCGAGTGCTCCGATTACCACTGGGACAACTGTTGCTGCCTTCACTTTCCTCATCTTTTCTAGCTCCTCTCTAAGCCCTTGATATTTTCCAAGCTTCTCGTATTCATTCTTCTTGGTCTTGCTGTCTATCACAACTTCCTTCTTCTGCTGTTTGTCGACCACCACGATGTCCAATTGGTTAGCAATCAGCATTTGTATCAGTCTGGATCTGGAAGTCCCACAGGATCTTAGCTCTGTCATTCTCAGCCAACTTTGGAGACGCCTCCCACTTTGACCATGGGACTTTCTGCCCATACTCTGTTCAGATGTTCCTGTGTGGGCCTAACTATGCCTGTCACTTATAGGCTATATATATAGGCTATATGGAAGAGAAAGTTTAGGGAGTTCGGTATTTATGGAATGGACCACCGGAGGAAAATAGGGGAGGGTCATTTCTTTTTATTCTTTGTTGAGGGGAGGGTCATCCAACATTTTTAGTCCGGGGGGGGGTTACCCAACTTTTGTACTCATAGAAACAGCAAAATTTCAAAGTGGCTTGTTTGGTGCATGTTTTTCCATGTAGCTCTCAGTCTCGGCCCTCCTTCGCTACCAGATGGGTCTGACCCTTGAGTTTGCTGGTGGCTGATACGGGTAATTGCATTTGTTTAAAAAAAATTGTGGAAAAATTACTTCTGGCATGACCAGATATTTTATAAATATCTCAGCTAAATAACACAAAACAACTAAATGGTGGTAGGTAATACATCTGATTTGATATACTGCTTTAGTAAAAAACATATTAGCCTACCTGGCTGACGATGGGAGCAGCAGGACGTAAAAAACGAAAATGACTGTTGCTAGTCTGGACATCTTACCGTGCCAAAGTTGCAATAAAGGTTCCCTAAATGCCACATTTGATGTCAGCTTACTAACTGATTGCGGGTTTTGTGTAGATTTGGACTTACGTTTATTCCACTTTATTTTAAAGGCGAAGTGGAGAAAGCCTAGTGACGAGTCCATAGCAACCAGTTAGTGTGTTGAATGTTACCCAGAGTGCTTTGCTGAATGATCTCAATGTTTTATTGTTTTATTTCATGTGAATACTAGTCTACTAGAGGAGTAACTTAGTATTTGAAGTAATGCAGGAAGTGTGCATTTAGTTTCCATGCTTATTGTGTTTCCACAACAATGTTAGTGAGTAAATCTACTGAAATGGCCACCACACCATAACAGAGGAGTGGGATGCGTCAGATGAGAATGCAGAGGTTTAATCACATATGTTATTGCTGTAAAACAATTGTAATCTGTATATCTTTGCCAAGTGCAAACCAATGCAGAAAGTGTTGATACATTGTTTAGGGGTGGGGGTGTCATGTCTTTTGCCCAAATCGTTTTGGAGTGTCATAGAAAATTAACCCTGGCGAGGGGAGGGTCATGTCTATTTTGACCCATGATTTTGACTAAAGGTCCCAAAACTCCTCCGGTGGTCCCTGAAATAAATAACCAACAGTCCCTTACTGTTTGCTCTCAAAGCCACCAATTGCTACATCCAATTTGGCCACCAGAGGGCGCACAACGCTCATCCAAAGTCCTACAATTTCCAAAGGACTTGAACGCAGCGTCAACAAGGAAACGAAACGTTACTGCGGCCCCCCAACAAGCATCAAACTGAAGAAGTTAGCATTACTACAGTCAGCTGCCCGGTGAGTTCCTTGGTACAGCACCCCTCCGCACAAAACCCCCGCAAAGGCAGAGGAAAGCCGCGTGGCTCCAAACGACCAGGAGAAAATAAGTATTATTAACTTCCACAGAGTAATGTCAGTATTAACAACGTTACAGATAGTTTCAGGTAGTCGCTAGTCGTTTCGACCAAGTCATCTGTGTCGTGACGAGGAGGGCTTCCTCGCTGTGTTGATTTCTTTCAGAACCGGCAGCCGGTAAGAAGTGTGCGAGCTTCCTTGTGTTAGCATAGCTAGCTGTGGGAGTGTGGTTAGCTTGCTAAGTTAGCTATGCTATATTAAAACGCCACTCGATTTAGCATAACTTAGCTAGCGAGCTAGCTAACTTAGCAGTTAAGCAACAACAGAGTGAAATTAATGCTAGTTAGTTAAAACAGGATAACTCTGGAACATAACCAGGTGTGTCTTCTTTTGAAGTAAACTTTTAAGTGCTAGTTTCGACACCGTGTCGTTCTGCTTGAGCAGCTATTAGCAGCTAACGTTAGGTACCAGGCTACAACACAACCAGTTAGTTAACCTGGCACGTCGGTAACGTTGCAGTGTGTACGTAAACTGGGCTCAATTGATTTAAGACAAATGTTAAATTACTGTTTGGACGTCATTGTCTAACATTAGCTACGTCTCTATTTTTATACCGAGGGTTTCTAGTTTAACGTTATTTGTCCACCGAGCTATAACTACGCAGTTTAGTAACACAACAGCCCTGCAATACATTCTTAGGTTACCTTCAGGAATGCAGTTTTGTTTCGTATGTAAACGTATAACGTTAAGTGACTGTAAAATATATGCTGTTCCCAACTTTATTGTTTATGTAAGCTTTTTAATGAAGGATAACAAAAATGTAGGGTAACAAATGTGAAGGGTATAACAATTATGACAATATGTTTTAAATATGAACTAGGCTAACAATACGGTATGTATTGACACAAAGTATACAAAATAGGTGTTTATTCATTTATATCAAGGGGTATATTCTTAATATTAGAAACACCTCTCACCCAATGCAATTGAATGGTATAGCTACACCCTTCAAAATGACCAAAAGGTGAAATTAACGGCTCAATAAAACCGGAACTGAACCTTGTGCCTAATAACCTAAGCGCTAAGTGGATCAAAAGTGTGCAATGATATTTGCATATTTTTTATCAGGTTTTTCTCAACCACCTAATGCCTAGTGCCACCTCATAAAGCAAGTAAAGTGTTTTAAGGTCTGACACATGAATATGTTTTTTAGATTTCTTTTAATTTTACAGCACCAATAGACTTTGGATGTTTAGGATTTGTCTGACGTTTACTAGGGATGCACAGATCGAATACAGTAAGTTTGCGTTAGCTCTAAAATAATGTATGACCATCTAATATAACCTCTTAAAATGTTGTCTGGAGCGAAAAAGTCAAATTGATGCTTGACCTAGTAGAAATTCTTTCAGCACAGTTTGGTTCTGTGTATGGAAGCGAATGGAGGATATCAAATTCCTCAGTGAGACTGAATCTTTAACCAATACATTTAGAGAATACCCAAGATCCTACTTGCTGGGAGCCATAACAAATCTGTTCACCTCTGTCATTGTATAATTGTTGTAGAGACACTGAGTACTTAAACAATACCACAGTAAACATAGATACATGTTCTACATTGCAATAACACTTTACATACAGTGAAAAGATGCGTGTGAGCCATGAAGTACATCACTTCTTTAGTTTAGAGGAGGTATATGAGGTTTCCCCTGTTCAATGTCTGGATCCATTTGCCACTGTGATCAGTTGACCGAGATTGTTTTCATGCACAGATGGTAACCAGTGTTTCATCTTTTCAGATAACGGTTAAACAAGTGGAGATGCCTCAAAAACAGAGGTCCAAGACCTGGACGGAGCTGAAACAAGCTGGAAATGAATGTTTCAAGACGGGCCAGTATGGAGAGGCCACCAATATTTACAGCCAGGCAATCAAAGAGCTGGAGAAGTCCAGTAAGTGCTGCTTAGATATTACCTGTGTGGATACAAACAGTGTAGTATTATATATATATATATATTAGTACAGGCCAAAAGTTTGGACACACCTTCTCATTCAATGTGTTTCTTTATTTTCATGACTATTTACATTGTAGATTCGCTGAAGGCACAAAACTATGAATGAACACATATGGAATTTTGTACTTAACAAAAAGTGTGAAATAAGTGAAAACATGTCTTATATTTTAGATTCCTCAAAGTAGCCACCCTTTGCTTTTTGGTAACTCTGAAAACCCTTGGTGTTCTCTCAATGAGCTTCATGAGGTAGTCACCTGAAATGGTTTTCACTTCCCAGGGTATGCCTTGTCAGGGTTAATTAGTGGAATTTTTTCCTTATTAATAAAAAAGCAAAGGGTGGCTACTTTGAAGAATCTAAAATATAAGACACGTTTTCAGTTATTTCACACTTTTTTGTTAAGTACATAATTCCATATGTGTTCATTCATAGTTTTGATGCCTTCAGTGAGAATCTACAATGTAAATCGTCATGAAAATGAAAAGGAAACTCATTGAATGAGGTGTGTCCAAACTTTTGGCCTGTACTGTATGTATGTGTTTTGAACAACGTCATCAATGATAAAGCCATATCTGCAGCCAAAATTCAATTGAACACCTAACTGTAAATTGAGGAGTCTTTGCGCGTGTCTCCCTCATGCGCAGTACAGCAGCGCAGGCGGGGAGATTCTACATTCCTAGAAGGCTCATTTATTGCGGTTCACAGGGTGTCGTGCCAAAAAGTGGCCATCTGCCAAAAACTGATTGCTGTCTATCCTACATGCAAATGATGAAATTAATCGTATTACACAAACACACATGGAAGTTGAATGCCCAGGCTCTTGGGGTCCATTTCCACTCCTTCCCCTCCCCTGCTCCGTGTCCTTTCCTGTCCTTTCCATCTCCTTTCCACTGTTTCCCTCATTTCCTCCATCCATCCTTCATTCCATTCCATTCCATCCATTCCATTTCCATTCCTTCCTTCCTCCTTCCACTTTCAATTCCTTCTAATCCATTCCTCCCCATTTCCTTTCCATTATTCCTTCCATTCTATTCCATTCTATCCACTACTTTCCTATCTCATTCCTCTTCATTCCTTCCATTATATTCCACTTTCCTTTTCATTTCCTGTCCCCTATTTCTTCTTCCCTATGTGTCTTCCACCCTCCCTTCCTTCATTCTTCTTTCCTGTCTTCCTTTCATTCCCATTCCTTTCCTGTCTCCCTCCCTTCCTTTCTTCCATTCCTTGTCCTCTCACCACTGCTCCATTCCTTCCATTCCATTCCCTCCATCCACCATCCATCTTTCCTTCCTCCTTCCTTTCATCCTTTCCTGTCCTCTCTCTTCTTCAAATATTATATATTACTACTATTTCATTCGGCTCCTTCTTCCTCTTCCTCCACTTTCTTCCTTTCCTTTCCTTCTCCCTCCATCTGTCCGTCTCTCTCTCATCTCATCCTCTCTCATGTCTTTCTTCCTTGTCTCCTTTTCGTGTCTCTTTCCGTCCGTTCCTTTCCTTCGTGTTCCTCCTGTGTCCTGTCCTCCATCTTCCTGTGTTCCATCTCTCTCTCTCTCTCTCTCTGCCTCTCTCTCTCTCTCTTTCTCTCTCTCTCCTTTCCTCTCCTCTCTCTCTCTCTCTCTCTCTCTCTCCTCTCTCCTCCTCTCTCTCTTTCTCTCTCCTCTCCTCTCTCTCTTTCTCTCTCTCCTCCTCCTCCTCTCTCTCTCTCTCTTTCCTCTCTTTCCTCTCCTCTCTTTCCTCTCTCTCTCTCCTGCCTCTCTCACCTCTCCTCTCTCCTGTCTCTTTCTCTCTCTCTCCTCCTCTCTCTCTCTCTCTCCTCTCCTGTCTCTCTTTCCTCTCTCTCCTCTCCTGCCTCTCTCTCCTCTCTCCTCTCTCCTCTGTCTCTTCCTCTCTCCTCTCCTCCTCCTCTCCTCTCTCTCCTCCTCTCTCTCCTCCTCTCTTTTCCTCTCTCCTGTCTCTCTCTCTCTCTCTCTCTCCTCTGTCTCTCCTCTGTCTCTCCTGCCTCCTCCTCCTCCTCCTCCTGCCTCTTTTCCTGTCTTTTCCTCTGTCTCTCTCTCTCTCCTTGTCTCTGTCTCTCTCTTTCCTTGTCTCTCTGTCTCCTGCCTGCCTGCCTGCCTCCTCCTGCCTCCTGTCTGTCTGTCTCTCCTGCCTCCTGCCTGTCTTGTCTCTCTCTCTCTCTGTCTCTCTCTGTCTGTGCCTGTCTGTGTCTCTCTCTGTCTCTTTGTCTGTCTTTGTGTGTGTGTGTGTGTGTGTGTGTGTGTGTGTGTGTGTGTGTGTGTGTGTGTGTGTGTGTGTGTGTGTGTGTGTGTGTGTGTGTGTGTGTGTGTGTGTGTGTGTGTGTGTGTGTGTGTGTGTGTGCAGTGTGTGTGTGTGTGTGTGAATGGGGA